>NW_024423453.1:42175258-42176134 GCF_017311325.1 Ursus maritimus
CCCCCCCCCGCTTCCCAACACAAACTGTTTTGAAAATAAACCCTACATGAGACGAAAACACACCGAATCAAGTAATTCATTAGAACCTGAGCTCTGGGAGATGCTAGGACTTGGGCCTTGGGGCGGGAAGGGGGCTCTCCCGCCTCCACCGGCCCCATCCCCAACGCCCTCCCCTGGGGTCGTCTCGGCCCTTCAGACCCCCTTGCGCGGGACCAAGGAGCCCGAGGCCGGTCCGGCTCGGGTTAGGCGGAGGACCGCCGCACACCCAGAAGCCCCCGAGTGCAAAGGCATTGTTTCCGCAGCCCGCGCGGCTCCAGTCGCCGCCAGGGGGCGCCGGGAGCCGCTCGGGAGTGTCCAGCACCGCCACGCGCGGCGTCCGGCTTTGACCTGCCGGGTTCCGAGGCTCCCGGAGCCTCCGGAGTCCGCATCGCACCTGCGCCACCCAACGTCGATCTCGGCCTGCGCAGGCTGCGACCTGGAGTCGCGCACCACTCCCTTTCCATTCAGCCATTTTTTTTCTTTTTTCGCGCCCGGCCAAGCGCGTGTCCGCGTGACAGGCGCGTCCACGAGACCAGATGATTGAGGGGGAACAGGAAAATAACCTCCCGCGGAGGCCAGGACGCGAGCAAAGACCTCTGGTTGTGTGAGAGCCACACGGACGCCAATGCTGGGTGCCAGTCCCGGCGCGCCTCCCCAGTCGGGGTCGCTGTGCCACCGCGGAGAGATGCGCGCACGCGGTGCAGCCAGGCTGCTGCGCCTTCACTCAGCGCACTCTTCTGCGCTCCTGGTTGGCCCTCGGGCCTAGGGGCCTCCTCAGAGCCTTGCCACCTAGCAAAAGCCAATAAAGGCTTTTGCTTTTACAAATGGAGAGCCCAT
>NW_024423453.1:42176158-42219043 GCF_017311325.1 Ursus maritimus
CCCCGTCCATTCAGTACTAGCCCGTTTTAGGAACGGAAACTGTAATCACCCAAACCCAGGGTAAGCAGTGGTGGGTGCTCGCTCCTCTGAGGGCTGAAGTATTGAGCCGGGCAATCCGCTTAAAGGGGGCTGCCCATGAGTCCTTGGTGATGGAGTTGGCCATCTTCCCCCCACTCCGTGCCCCCCCCCAACGAAATCCCACCCAAATGCTGCAGGCCTTAAGAAGACCTTCGACCATCCGTGTTCTGGATTTGGCCCCGCTTCCCTGCTTGAGTGTTGCCTGTAGTCAAGGCACTGAAGATTGCCCAGGCACAACCTTCCCGCCAGTGTCGCCAGAATCACTGTGCTGTGCTCGTTACAAGTTTCTGGGCAGGCAGGGCCCTCCCTGTCGTGATCAGAGGTTCAGTCCTGTGGCTGGGGTCTCTAAGCCGGGGCTGGCAGGCCCTGCACCTGCGCGGTATGCGAGGAGAGCTGGGGAAATGGCGCCGCCCAGGGAGTGTGAGCCAGAGGGGGGAGAACCACGTGTACAACATGCCGGTTTCTTGACTCTCAAAACCCAGCACGGGCTACGGAGGGGCAGTCTTGAATTGGAAACAAGCTTCTGAGCCCCCCAAAGACGGTAGCACTGATCGCCCTTCCTTTCGACTGGAAAGCTTGCGTTTCGACGCTCCTTACTAAAACGCACGGCCTCTCAGGCTTTGAGCCTTGATGGCAGCCAAGTCCCGAGTCGGGAGGACAGAGGTACAAGGGCAGGGCGGGAGCAGGCTGGGAAGCAGCGGGAAGGACGATCCGCGTCGACGCTGAGAGGCTGCACTAACACACTGGCTGAGGACACCGCGTCTCCTGAAATCCTCACTGCCACCCGACAGGTGGGTGTGGGTGTTATCATTTTGCAAGTAAGTAGTCACGGGGACACTGGACACGAGGGGTTAAGTAACTGGAACCGGGTCACACTGCGAAGTATAGCTGCTGGTATTACGCGTGCCGCCGCTGGGTGCAGTTCTGGCCCGGACGGCCTTTGGGGACGCGTCCAGACCTGTTGGGTGTCTCCAACAGCGTCGTCGCTTGGCTGTCATCCGCGCACAGGCCGGCCGGATGGGTGACGTCACCCCTCGTTCTAGGGACCCGGGCCTTCCCGGCTCCTGGCTTGACCTAGGGGCGCGCTAGTCCCAGCATCTTTCCGTGGGATTCGCGGCAGCCATCTGGGGGCGCCATTTCTCAAAACAGAGGGTCCCGCTAAGGTTGCAATTCCGCTTCCAGCGCGCTGTTGAGGTTCTGAGATCTTTTGCGTTTTTAGAAGTTGGCTGTGAGGCTGGCTTTTTTAGTGTGTGTGTGGGGGGGGAGAGATTAGCTTGTTGTTTCGCCTTTGGCCTTCCCTCAGCTCGCGCTCAAGAGCGAGGACGCGGACTGCGGCTAGACGCGAAGCTGGTCGCCGCACGCGCACGCGGGGCAGGTGCCAGCCGCTTCCCCGCTGCTTACCCCAAGGGATCCGACGCGGATTTCCAGTACCGAGGTCCCGGCCTGCGACGCGGGGGCCCTAGCCTCGAATTTTAAGAAAACTAGAGAGTCGATTCGGAGGACCAACAGTTCACCGACTGCTAATCCAAATTCTTGCATCTCTCTGCTTCTTTCAGGTTTCAAGGGGCCGGGGGGCCCCCATTTGGAGCTAAAAAAGCAAACGAAGGGTCTTGGGAGGTTCAGACTCGGTGCCCTCTTTTCGCCAGGAGGGGAGAAGTGGCTGAGGAAGGGCGAGGAAGGTGCCATGGAGATCACGACTTTGGAGGGCGCTGTGCCAGAGCCCTGGCGCAGGGTGCTGTGCGACGGTTCCCCGGGGGTGAAGCAGCAGCCGTCCCCGGCCTGGCGGAGAAGGAGGCGGCCCCGGGAGAGCTGTAATTGCTCGAGTCACTGTGAGCTCTCTGGTTGGTGGGTCCAAAGCTAGTGTGACCTCCACCCCTCCCCCCGCCCCCCGCACCAAGTTTAAGAGGCCTCTTTGAAGCAAGTACAGCGAGCTTGCTCTTTGAGAAAGGCCTGAAGGCAGTGGATGGATACTTTTGGAGCTCAGTAGAATGATTAAAAACAGGCGCTCCAAAATGATAAAAACAAAACAAAAAACAAAACAAAAACCAATCAACCAAACAAAAACCAGTTTCACTCCCAGTGATCATCTCCTACTGCAACACATCATTTTCTTGCTCTTCCTCAGCCGCATTCGTGTTTTGGTCAAACACCGGTTTGGGATGGATTGAGAAAGATGTTTTATAGTATACTTTTCTCAGGCACAACATGGAGGCAGTCTGTGGTTGGTGCTTTGGGAGACACTCAGTTTTGTTTCTTTTATTGTTACCTCAATGAGAAAATGGCCCTAGACATTTGGGGAGAAAGAATGGAGCTAGGGCATGGCATATCCTACTTGCATCCCTGGACTGCTTCTGCTTCAAAACCAAAACCAAAAACCAAGAACAGACCCCACCCAACAAAATACCTGGGGGCAGCTCAGTGACACAGATCTCTGGGAAGGAAATTCCGTTTGTTGAGTGTGCATGTCCTTCCCAGCAGCCTTTTGCTCACAGGATAAGGTCTCAGATTTGCTGGACCAATAGTAATTCCTTGGTCTTTGGGGTTCAAAACTTTGAAATTTCTGTCAACTGTGTACACTTAGTTCATTAGGCACTCTTATAATTAAACAAATATTTATTGAGCACCTCATATATGCAAGGAGCTCTGCTGGATACTTTCCCTTTCCTCTTCTCTGTCCCTTTCTTTCCAATTTTCCTGTCTCTTTCTGGGGTCCCAGCAGTTTATTGCTCACTGATGTGTTGCAACTGCTGATGAGATTCTTGAAATGAAGCATCTCCTAATTGCTCACATTAGGAAATCCTGAATGGAAATAGCAAAATCCCAAGGCCATTCATAGAAGGCGGTCCAGAAGCCCCACAGTTTCTCTGGGAAGAAAGTCCTGCTCCATTGTCTGATTTGAACAGCAGGGGTCACTGGCTAAGCTGGTGTTTCACTCTGGTGGGAATTTATTGCCATCAGATAAGAGCACAAAGTCAATACAATAAAGCCTGTTGGCTCTCAAGCACCAGATGGAATCTGTGTTCCTGCACACATGTACAGTCTTTCCAGAGACAAACCCCAGAATAAAAAGCCCTTTGTCATTCTTACTGAACTGACTTTAGGGACACCTTTCTATACTCTGTATTTCGTTCGGGTCCTTATCATGGTAGATTTTTATGCTGCCCAAACTAAGAAATTTATCAGATTCATTAAAGTGATTCATTCTTTTATGACATACTCAGTTTCAGTAAACCACAGGTATTCGCAGCAACAAATAAATCTGTAAATTAGAAAGAACATTTGTTTTTGGTTGATTTAGTGTAACCTGTAATTTCGAACTATAGTGTTCAGCATACACAGACTCAGCCCTCTGACTGAGTTCATTGGCACTAAATGTTAACAAAGTTTCATTAGTAAGCCTAATATTTCTTAATAGTTTATAAATTTCCAGTGGTACAGTGGGGAGTGAAATATTGCAGAGAAATAACATTTCCAAATGTTAAATTGGGTTTCTGGTAGGTGGCCAGTCTGTGAAGTGTCTAGTGATCATCTTGGCCATGTTGTCCAGAGCTTTGCTGTTTTCTGTTAGTTTCCTTGAAATCTTAATTAATTAAAGAAATTCATAACAAGTTCTGCCCTGGAAGAAAATAAGGAAGAAAAGAGTGCTTTTATGAGTACATTTAACTTATTATTATTTGTACTAGTTCAGAAACCTTTTTCCATGTCCAAGCTTGTCTGGATTAGAGCTTCAAAATGAACAAGATTATCTAAGGTTTTCTATTATCAGTTCTTCCCTGAAATAAATACTGAAATCATGTCTTTAATTCCCTTTTGTTTGGTATTATTAAGTTGAAAATTTTTACTTGTTATGCTGGTTATGGTTCCATTCAGAGGAGTGGAGCGGAGTGGGGGAGGGGAAGATTAGGGAGGGGAGAGATCAAGCTTGCTTGTACACAGCCTCAAAGCCAGTGTTTCCTATGATATTCTAGTGGTATCTGAAAGACCTGAACAGGGAGTCCCTGGCATAATTTCTGTGGAATGTTATCATGTCACCACGGGGAAGGACAAATATTCTGTGCTGCTCTTCTCTTTAACCGTAGATGATGTAATTAGCAGCCTAATGCCTTAATGAAGGAATTTCTCAAGTTCCTTGGGGTTTAATTCCATCCATCCAATCAAAAGATTATTGGGCCTCTACCCTACACTGTGGGGGTTATCAAAAGGTCCTTGCATGTAAGGGGTTTATGGTTTAGTATTTGTAGGTAAAAATAAAATTCCCACTTCTCTGCATTTAGCTTAAGGGTGAAGATGGCACATATTTCTGAGGGTAAAGACTTTTTCCCACTACATTTGGATAAAGGGATTTTTCTCATAGAGCAAAATATGTGTTGCTGGGGAAAGGAATAACAAGGCCTAGGCATTTGAAGGTCATGTCTGAGAAACTTAGTCGCTTTTTGAATTGTGATAGAATATAGTCTTTTATATTCATAAGCCTTATTAGAAAGCAGACAATCAGAAAATCCTTCTGTAAAAATCTTGAGAGATCTGTTCTTTGCCCTCGTTTAAGACCAGCTTAAACTAACAAAGGGATTAAATTCTGTCTAGTTTATAAATTTACTTTCAGAGAACAATATTCAGTGTCTTAAAAACCCTAAACTGTAATTGATACATGGAAAATTCTCATTAACCACCAGATAAATGATGTATTTTTCATAGTTACATTTCCCAAATCAACAGCAGACAAATGACTAGAAGACTGCAGGGAATGGATTGAAAATTAAATCAAGTTAAAATGAAACTTTCATTTTCACTCATGAATTGATTTCCTCCCCAAAATGTTTCTTTGTTGTTTACAAAAGTGATCCATGTAAAATATTCAGGCAAAACAAAATTATAAAGGGGAGAGTCAAAATCTTTTTAATTTCACTGCTTATATTTACAGAAAAAAGTGAAAAATAGTTGTATTCTTTTAACTTAAGAGAAAATGAATATACAAAGCTTTAAATGACACACACTATTTGTAACAGCTTTCCATATGTCAAGAAACGGAGGTTTAGGTTTTAATAAATTACTTCTGAATGTAGTATTTGAACCATATTTAATTTCATGAGTGGATTCCCCTGTATTGATGTTTCCTCTCCAGGTTCTTACCGGTTCGTAAGTGGCACTGCTTTTGTAGTGGCTGAGTTATGCATATCATGATTAAGATGGGTTTGGGCAAGCACCTCATTGTCCAGATTTCTCTCAACAGGAAAGTTTGATCATAATTTGTTCTGCCATTTGGACAGGTTGGCCACAACTCAGAGACTGTATTTCTTGTTTTTCTCAATGTGCTATTTCCCATATCAACTTGGTTGAAAAAAGGAATTTTAGATTTGCAATGAAAAAAAGCAATTGAGCTTTTCTCCTTTCCTCTTAACCTCAAAAATGGCGTGGTTAGAATTTGAGAAGGGTTAGCTCTTATTTTTCTGAACCATTTTTTCCCATTCATGTATTTCAAGTATCCCTTTGTGCAGAGAAGAATGTACTTTGGGAAGCAGAATTTTTTGGTTCTTGGAGAACATACTTGGAAGGCTCATTTCTGCCTACAGTGAGGTTGATTGACAGGGAAGGTGGGGAAATGTTGAGTCCATAGCTGAAGGTTATTGCTCCATGATTTTATGTTGTCTGGGAGAGGAATGTGTTCACTCTCAGGTGGGTGTAGTCTTGGAAGGGGAGTGTCAGAATAGACCCGACAGACTCATACGTGTAGTGGTCCTTTTGTTCACATACTGTGTGCCCATGAGACCTCTCCTAAGGATCTTCATGCTGACATGAAATAGCTGGAAACTCTTTTGTATATTGTGTCTATCTATGTTCTGCTTCCAGAATTATTTTAGCTAAAGTAGATTTTTGATTTACAAGATATAATGGGCCGTTTTTTATGTGCAAGGATGATCTGATCGAATATTGATCATTAAGATGTGTGCCATCCCTTGCTGTTATAGATGTAGAGGGCATTAACACTGATTTATGCAAATTATTTTTCCCAGTTCTCCTTCTAACCACACATTAGTAATCATTTTTTTTAAGATGGTCAAGTTAAAATGATGTTTGGCCATTGGCAGAGTAAGTTGACTGGTTTACTCAGGGAATTACACCTTCAGACCTGGGCCTCAGTATGACGAAAATCATGGATAACATATAATACTGTATCAGTCAGGATGGGCTAGGTAACAATCATCACCAAACAACAGAAGTTTGTCTCATATGAATGCAAAGTTTGCTGTGGGTTGGGGTGGGCTTCCAGGGCAGCTGTTTTTCCAGCTTAGCATTCTCAGCTGCTTTATTTTATGGTACTTTCATATCAAGATGTGCTCCCGTAATCACTTAGCAGACAGAGAGAGGGCTGGTGAATCCATTACTAGAAGTTAAATACTTCCTTTGGGAAGTAATGCATATCACTTTCGCTCACATTTTATTGGCCAAAATCAGTAAGAAGGCCACCCCGAACTTCAGAGGGGTAGGAGTGCCATCATGCCCTCTGGCTGGAAATGGAGAAGAACTGGATATTAGGGAACAGTAGTAATGCCTACCACATAAAAATACACGTTTCATGTCTAATTCCATGCTTTGTATGGTGCTTAAGCTACTATTGCTGATCGTAATTGTCAAGTAATGAGTAAATGGGGTAAGGATTATAGATTGATACGCTGTAAGTTTGGCTTAGTGAAAAATATTGATATTTGGCAAATTATCACCTGAATCTTCTGTATGGTTATACTTTGATTTGTATCAGAGCAGACTCTATATGACATTTAGCTAGGTGATGATCTGATTCCCCTACATTTGTAACTGGCTTTATCAACTAACATTAAAGAAATAAAAATAGTTCACTGTTAGGAGATGTAGAGAAATAGAAAGCTGTTCCCTGGAACTGAGAAGCCTGAGCTGATGGGTCCTATGCCAGTTCTTCTACATTTCTAATTGGCAATATTAATGATCTTCTATAGGTATTTCCCTTAGGACGGCCGTAGGAAATAAGAGCATTACCTGAAGCCCATACTGAAGGAAATATGCTTAAGAATGTGTTTACATTATGTAGCCGAGGAAGAAAGTACATACAGCATGTAACCTGGGAGAGTAAAACCTTCTTTTTTAAGAAAGAAAGTGACTTTCTGAGTTAATTTCTTTTAATAAAATAAAATCTTTGAGCAAACTGAAATGTGTTGGGGCTATAGCCAGAAGTCCACACTGGTGGTATATTTTGTATAACATGCATTACTGTTCTTCATGTGTTAGGTTTTTTTTTTTTTTAATTTTAAGGTGATCCAGCTATGAAAATATGTTCAATGAAATGTAAATTGCCAGGAAATTAGATAAAGACTGTAGATTGAGGGAAGAAAGATAAAGGAACCCTTTAAGCTATTTTGATGCTCTTGTTTTCCATGGAAGAAGGAATGCCAAAAAGAGGAAGAACAGGCTTCGAGACCCCCCGGGGGAGGGGAGCCAGTTTTTTTTGTCACAGAGGGGCAAATGAAGATTGCAGATGTTTTCTTATATTCTTTTCTTCAGTATTGTCGCAACCCAAGAAAGCAAATCCCGACGTTTAATTTGAGATAGATATTCGCTTCTAGGTGATATCAGCTTCTTCCAGGCTAACAGTAAAAACTCACGCCACATGGGGTTTGAATCTGACTTCATGGCTTTCTAGCTGTGAGATTCTGGACAAATTACCTAAACTCTCTGTGCCTCAGTTTTGTCACCAATTGGGATCCTAATGCACTGAGTAAGGGTGAAAGGAGTAGAGTACTTAGAAATATAGAATAAGTACTTAATGTAAGTGCTATGTCTTATTTTTATTCTACTAGGTAGTCATTAGTTCATCATGTCAGCCAACTCCACCCACAAAGGCTTCCTCTGGAAACTTACCACTTATCACGTAGATGTAATGAAGTGTGAAGAGACTTGCCCAGGTCACAAATAAAGCCCCAAATCACCAGGAGAGGTGGAGTGCCACTCAGCTGTGAAGGACTGGGCCAGAAACGAACTCGCCACCATCATCCCAGAAAGGGGAAAACAAATCTGACTTACACTTTACGCACATTAAAAAGAAAAGTGGTCTCACTAAATTGGAAAAAGATCCAATTATTTAAAAAATGTGTTACTGTCATTGGAATTTGAATTTTAAATCGAAATTATATTACAACATAGATGACAAGTAGTTGAAATATTAACTGAGGGAAACAGTTTTGGCACTCCAAGAAAAACCCTTGTAATTAATCTTCACTGGTAATCTCCTCAGAGTAACCATTACTAATTAGAAACATGCTTTGTCAAGCCATCCAGATTCTAAGCCTGATGATGGCAGGAGTATATTTTTTTGTACCGCCACAGCCCCAAGACTAAGTGGTACGTTTTGCATGCAGCAAGTGTATAATCAGTGTAGTTTGTTGCTACTCTGAGTGAGAGCTAAACATAAAATTATACATTTAAAGCAAACACAGAACAGAAGGAGTTCCTGGAATGGAGCCATTCTCCTTTCCAATCACATGCAGTCGTTGAGAGACAATCCAAGTGGAAATAGGGAATTTGGTTCTGACCAGGGTGAGCCACAACATCTGGAGTCTGGCCCTCCACCCCAGACCTTGACCTTCTCCTTCAAAAACAGTAGACAGATAGTGCTCATAGAAAGATGATTCAAACAGCATACGCGTGTAACCGTGTAAATTCGACGAGGGCAATGTGACTAGTGTTTTGCTGATGGGTTCATACTGAGTGTCATTCTCAGCATAAAGACATTTAAATCTCTTTGGGTACAGATGCTATAGTTATCAGCTTTTCCATTCCTGTCTGTACTGCATGTGCTGATCAACGTGGTTCTACTAATCAGTTTCCTAGTCTCGTAGAAGGCTAACATGCTTAGAGGTGTTATTTTATTATGTGATTAACACTTTGTGTTACTTTTTAAAAATTGTGGTAAAATATTTATAACAAAATGTACCATTTTAACCCTGTTTAAGCGTACAGTTCAGTGGCATTAAGTACATTTGTTAGTCTTTTAATTAGAGTGCTATTCACGTCTGGGGAGTGTACTGCTCCTTAGCACTTTTACCGAAGAGGGGTACAGAAAAGCAGGGACACCCTGATCATTTCATGGGCTCTCTTAGCAGCAGCTTTGTGAAATGATTTGGTGGATAGGAAATAAAGTTTATTGACCAAAATAAAAATGTTGTCTTAACAACAGCCATTGTTCTTGCTCTTCTTTTCCCTCAACAGATTTGGTTAGACTGGCTACGAACTTAATGCAGATTACGGTTCCCCAAGCTGAGTTGAATCTTCACAACCATCAAGAGTAGACACAGCTCTGCTTACTCTTGAGCCTGTCAGGAGATTCTAGAATGCTGCTTTCTCGTGGTTACTGCGGCTGTTCAAAGACCATCACACGTCTCTGTGACCCTGACAGTAAAGACAAGGGGACATCACCCTCCTGCTTCTCACCTGGAAAGACAACTGCCAGTCCATTTCCTCCCATTCGGTAAGATCCTATCAGTCCCTCAAATTCCATTTCATTTTTTTGTGTTTTTTTTTTAAATTTTTTTATTTTTAATGATTTTTTATTATATTATGTTAGTTACCATACAGTACAAATTCCATTTCAAATACTCATCTCCAAAAAGTAGGGAAAAGTTGATGGCAGCAGTAAGAGACCATTAAGGAGAACGAGAGGAGCCAAATGAAGCAGGAGCCAGAGGGAGTCAAGTAAAAGCATTGAAAAACATTTGTTTTAGTTTTAATTTCTAGATAAGAGACCCCAAAGTATATTTGACCATGGGAGTGATAGCTCTCTTCCATGGAGAAACTGATGTTTGTAGAGAAAAATAATAGAATTGAAGTGTTGGAAAAGACGTTTGAGTTCAGCTAGTCTCTTCTCCTTCCCAGTATGATGTCTCTGATAGGGTTTCAGCTCATTTTCTCCCTGAACACAAAGAGTGATGGGGAACTCACTCCTAAGCTCTTTTTCAAGACCATCAATTCCCCTCACCATCTCTTGCATTCATCAAGCAATTCTGATATAGGGAAGGATGCTGTATTAGTTTGATAGGGCTGCCATAGCAAAATACTACAGACTTGGTGGCTTAAGCAATAGGAATTTATCTTCTGGAGGCTGGAAGTCCAAGATCAAGGTGGCAGCAGGTTTGGTTTCTCAAGGCTTCTCTCTTTGGCATGAGATGGCTGCCCCTTTGCTGCCTCTTCACGTGGCTGTCCCTGTGCATGTGCACCCATGAGTTCTCGGCCTCATCTTATAACACTAGTCATAGTGGGTTAGGCCCCACCCTGACGCCCTCATTTTATTTAATCACCTCTTGAAAAACCATATTTGATCAGGAGCTCTTGAAGGACAGGAATCCTGCCTTCTCCATCTTGGGCTGCCAGAGTCTAGCACAGTACCTAGCACTTGGTACTCAAATGAATCCCAACCAAATGAACTGAAAGGCATCTCTTTATTCATTGGGCTCTCCTGTTGAAAGCCAAAGCAGGATTGGATCAAAATGTTTGGAGAAACGTGAGAGAACATCCTCATGACGGTACTTGGACACGTCAGTACTTTTGCTCCTTTGAAACTGAGATGATTTGCCATGTGGTTGAGCACCTGATCCCATCAGGTAGGTCTTAAATGTATGACTGTCTTTTGAGATTTTATACCTACCACTAAGGTGATGAGTTTTCACTGCAGTTGAAGGGCATTCATATTGGAAACAGGTGCCAACTGGACTGTGATGGTTTCTCATTTCCAAACAGCTGGGGTACAGATAATTGCAGATATTTGATAAAGCCAGCAAGTTCACTCTACATGGTTCAATGAACTACTCTTTCTATTCTGTGTAGACAAATGTTACCACGATTTCTTTATGATCTTTGGGCAGGTTATTATATTCTAGATTACTTATATTCAATGAGGCATACTCTTTCATCATTATTATTATTCCTTTGCCCTTCTCATTTAATGATATTTACAAGCTCTTAGGTGTAATAGGTTCTTATTTAGCAGAATATTTGTCCCGCTTTGGTTAACGATGCATTGCTGTTTCACCCATCATTGACTGCTCAGTTGGTGGAGTCTGCTTCTGGCTTCCCTGTTTCTCATTATGTACACTTTTTTTCTAATGTCACAGATGCCCCCTTATGTGGGGACACTTTCATTTTCTTTCTTTGCTTCTGCTTCTGTTCTGATGTTCCTTCTTATTTTTTATATCACTATTAATTTTGAAAGGTCAATTGTTAAGAATATGTCTACCTCCATAAAATAAATATTTCAAAGCATATATTATTTTCATGTTCACGACCAGTTTTTTTTTTTTCTTTTGGACCTACTTAGGTGAATATGGAGGATAAAGATTTTCCTTATTCGGCAAAATATAATGGTGATTACTCTCCTTGGCCTTTGAATATCACACATCTAGGGATAAGAAAGTAGTCCTCTATGACTGAGTATAAGGCCTAAATACATTCACATCCTGCATTCTTGCTTTAAGCCGTAGGAAATTAGGTTAGTGATCAAGAGAATGGTTGGCAGTCGTGGGAACACTTCACTTGTTATTTATGCAGTAGTTATGTGATCGTTTTAGTATTATATCCTGTGTGGCTTGTGGTTCATGGATCAGACTGCCTAATCCCTGAGCCACAAGGGACATCTGTGAATCCACCGTCCAGTTCCTAAACTAAAGGCACACGGGCAAAGAGACCATTTATTATGCACAGATCCTTACACAAATTAGCAGATGAAACTTATTCGGATATAGAGAAAGATTGATGTGGGGGGTATCAAAAAATGACATCCATTTCCATAAACACTTTATAAGATTAAAAAATGAGGCAAACCTTATTGGATGTGAAAATAAATAATTATGAAAAATAAAAATAGTGACAGGCTAGTAAACCTACAACAGTGAAATTTCTTTTGCCAAAAGAATAGGAAATCCTCAACAGAAATATTAGAAAAGCATGTAAGTAATCCTACTTTAGGGAATAAACAAGTAATGATGACCAATGTTTTATTCAACAGAACTACATAGAATTAAAATAATAATTTAAAATAGTTTCTCCATATGGAACTCACTTGACTATCAGTCTTTCAGAAAATACTCAGAATAATACTTTGCTAATATTTTTGTACAAATTTGTACATTTCTAACTTTTTACACCTTTACCCACTCTGAGTATACAAAATGTGTATATTTTTCTTTTCTTTTTTAAAAAAAGATTTTACTTATTCATTTGACAGAAAGAGAGGGCACAAACAGGGGGAGTGGCAGGCAGAGGGAGAGGGAGAAGCAGGCTCCCCACGGAGCAGGGAGCCCAGCACGGGGCTCCATCCCAGGACCCTGGGATCATGACCTGAGCCGAAGTCAGATGCTTAACCAACTGAGCCACCCAGGCACCCCAAAATGTGTATATTTTTCTTAGTGAAAACTGATAACGTGGTAATTATTATAAACTTTCGTATTATCAAAATTTCATTTTACTGAAGTTCTGCAAGATTGGGATCTTGTTGGATTTAGTTGAGGAGAATGCAGGTAAGGGTATGTGATGGGTGGTGTGGAGGGCGCCATCAAGAGAAAGTATAAACACTTTCTTCCTGTAATCTCCTCGTTAAATCTTGTTTCTGTTATGTAACCGAATACTGACATTCGACCGTTGTATTCTTGAGACCCTGGCTGTTGATTACCAGGCTCCTGTGAGGAGTTTTCTGGGTGTTTGCTGTGATAGTTAAGAGACAACAACAACAATGGGGACTCCTGCAACAACACTGCGACCACGTGAATCTTGTAAGAAACTTGTGGCACCTCCCAGTGGACTGAAGAACAGGTTTCCCCCCTCTGTCCCGTGAGGTGATGAGATGGGGACATTTTCAAAGGGGATAGGCCACCAAGATCAGGCCTCCCAGTGAGTTACTTCACTCCTGAGAAATGTCAGCAAGTTATTAAGCAATTTTCTTTTTTTACAAGGAAAATTCCAGTTTTCCGTTCCTGGCTTGTTTTACACATCTCACTTGGCGACATCATGTTTAGCTCAGGCTCACGAGGGCCGCCACTGCACTGAGGATGGGCTGAGCTGAGTGACAACCTGGAATGATCCAGCACAAATAGATCCAACCAAATTTGGCTTCAAGGCCTACAAAACACAACACGGACATTATTAGTTCTCCAAGGGAAGCAAATAGTTCCGTTAATTTAATATCTGAAGAAGACTTGTGTATCATCTTCTAATGTCCTTTAGATTGGCATTGGAGATTGGGAAGGTGACCCAGGTGGTCATACTCCTAGAACATTTATGTTCTTCTTTGGAGACCATCTCCCCTCTGGGCTCCTGGGAGCAGTTTCCCGGGGAATGGAGAGCAGAGAGAATCATAATTATGTCTCAGCCTGGGTTCATCACCCAGTAGGGACCTGTATTTCTACATGTGCCCTTATAAATCTTTTAGCTAAATCAGGGCTCCAATGTAAAACCCAGTTCCCTAGGGAACTTTTTAGTATAAACCAAAGTCTGGTTTAGGCTGATTTTTTTTTACCTTTGTGAAATGTATTTACTCATGACGGTTGCAGATTTAGTACAAAGTCTTATTACTTTGCATTACACTAAAAACAAAAACAAAACAAAAGCCAAATGAACAAAAAGCAGAAACATCTCTTGAATACCTTATAGCATATAGATCAATTTCGTATTAATTTGTATCTTTGAAAATGTAGTTAGAAGCTAGTAGAAGATAGAGGAGGCATGTTTCTGGGCAGCGCTGCCATCATTATTTTGCTTGGTTTTGCTTTTTAACAGCATAGTATATACTCATAAGGGGATAAAGTAATGAAAATATGACAGACTTGTCCTTTCTGGTTGTTCTCGAGTCCTGTGACAACCACGAAACCTGATCCCAATTCAGCTGGGCTTTGTACAGGTTAAATCCTAAGTGAGTAGCTTCCTGGAGTTAATATCCTAAGGAGTTCTACTCTGGTGTCCTGGCTATCCCAAAAGGAGATTCTGTCTGGTCAGCACTCTAGAGCCAAACACTCCTTTAAAATCTAGATTGGCTGATGCTACATGTCCAGTCCAGACAGAGTGATAAATCACTCATAAACGAGGAGAGAGGAAAGGAGTGCAGTGATGGTCACCGGCTACGGTCTTGGTCATTGCTGTTCTGTAGCTCTTCTCCGCTACGGCACTTTTTTATATTGAGCATGTGATTCCCAATCTGAACCTCTGAATTTGAATGGCAGAATAAGGCGCTGGAAGCTGTTAGCAAAAACTATGCTGTCTGGAAATGATTCTTGGGATCTCTAGAATCCTACAAAGAAATAATAGAAAACCCAGGGACCACTAAATGCCATGTAAACTGCTGGGAAAAAATAGCTTGCATTTGCTGGAGGAAAGGTGACTCTGTATTTATGTAATCATTTCAGTTATGATTCTGCTTATTAGCTGTAAAACCCAGAAGTCATAAGGTTAGTAGGAACATTTCCAAAGTTACATACGTTAAATTTAAAGAATAAGGTCATACATTCACAGAATTCAAAGTTTATTGGGAGGGGGCATCTGTCTCAAGTTAGAGTCTTTGTAGGGAACGCTGGCTCCTGGCACAGACTTTCTTGGCTTATGCGTTCTCTCGGCTTGTTCCTCAAACCAGCAGAAGCTGTTTAAATCTTACGGAATGGATGCCCCCTCTACTTAGCAGCACGTAAGCAGTAAAGGTATGTGTTCCATTCACCTAACTAAGAAAGGGCCTCATTGTGCAAGTTTGTAGTATTGGTGATATGCTTTTATATGTTGATACACTTCTTATGTTGGAGTTATTTCTTTTTTGTCTGAGTTTTTTTGTTGATTCACATTGCACTTCCAGCTTTTAACTCATTTTAGTTTGAAAGTGATTTTCCGTTCTCAATATGTGCTAGGAACTGTGTTCAAAAGGCTGCAAAGGATGCTATAAGTGAGTAAGACAGAAATAATACAAAGAATTAGTGTATGAAAAATTTTCAGTCTCAGGAGTAACGATAAATACACAGTCAAATGAGATTTTCCCCCTGTGAAATTATGCAAGATTTAAAAAAAAGAAAGAGGTGTTGGTAAGGCTATGATGGGAGGGCTCTTGTTTTTCTGTGTGGGTGTCATAAGAGAGATGCAAACCAAAGCAAACCAAAAGGGTAGGATCAAGGCTAGAGACTGCAGGGAAAGTTTCTGGAAAGGCTAGCATTTGAGTGAGGACTTGGGGGAAGGATGAAATTCAGAGGGTGGCAATGGAAGGCAGAGCACGCTGCATGATTGAAGGTGGTACCTTTTTGGTGGTAGTACCATGTTTTGGTTTGGATTAAGGGTGGTGCCGTGTTTTGGAGATTTATCCATCTTGGCACATGAGCTCTAGCTTAGTCATTTTAATGTTTTTACAGTATTCCATTGGATGAATGGAATTCATTTTCCTTCTGATAAACAATTAGACTGTCTCCAAATTTTTGTTGTCACAGACAAAGCCACCGTGAACATCTTTGCATATGTGTTCTTGTGCCCACTTGAGAGACTTTTTCCATGATATATCCTGGGGAACAGGATTGCTGAGTCATGGGGTATGCACTAGATAGTCCGAATTGCTTTTTTTTAATTTTATTTTTATTTATTTTTATTATTTATTTATTTATTTATTTGAGAGACAGAGAATGAGAGAAAGCACAAGCTGGAGGAGGTTAGAGTGAGAGGGAGAAGCAGACTTCCCACTGAGCAGAGAGCCCAATGCAGGGCTCGATCCTAGGACCCTGGGATCATGACCTGAGCTGAAGGCAGTCGCTTAACTGACTGAGTCATCCAGGCGCCCCTCCGAATTGCTCTTGAAGCGTATGTGCCAATTGAAGCGCCCACTGGCAACGTTGGAGGGCTCTTACTACTCCACATCCTTACACTTAGCATTCACAGACATACATTGTATCAGTTTGATGGGTGTGAGTGTGTGTCATATTAATTTTTTTCTGTTCCCTGATCATAAGTGAAGTTCAAAAAATTTTTGTATATTAATAAGCCATTCCGATTTCTTCTTGAGCAAATTGCCTGTTTCCCCCCATTTCCTATTTTTTAAAATCTTTATTGACTTATAGATCTTCCTTACATATTCTAGATGTCATATTTTTAACAAATCAATGAAATGAATTGCAAATATTTTTACTTCCTCTGGGTCTTGTTTTTTAAACTGTTATTATGGTCTTATTTCATTCCAAAGTAATTGTAATTCAGTCAAAATTATCAGCCTTTTTGTCTATGGTTTATGTTTTCTATGACATATTTAAGGAACCCTTTCTTAACATATGTCATAAAGAGAGTATCCTAACAATCTTTCTGGAGATTTTGCTTTTCATATTTAAGTCCTTAATTGGCCTGGAATTGATTTTTGTGTATGGTCTGAGACAGGGTTGTAATATTTTTTTTTCCATAAGGATGTCCAACTTCCCAAACCCATAAATAATTCTTTTTTTTATTTTATGTATTTATCACCTGCCACGAAGTTTATAAAGAATTCAGTGAGCAAAAACTGCGGGAATCCTTTCAGTGGTAAAGTGTGTGCATGTATCTCTGTGGTCAGAGGTATTCTAGAAGCTGCTAAAGGATGGTGAGTATAGATCTGATTGAGTTTGAATTCCAACTCTCACTTGTAAACAAAGCAGGGTAAAAAGAATGCTCACAAAGTAAATCAATTTCAAAAAGTTGGTATTGAAATGAATATAATTGGACAGAAGTTTAGGATGGAAATAGGAGCTGTCCATATCAATTTCAAATGGTTGGAAAGGCTAGAATGTAGGGCTCTCCACTGGTCTCTGGAAATATCAGAATGAAATGAAGAGGACTCTTGATAATACCAACCCCAAGAGCTTTGATTCAATCAGTTGAACAAAATAGTATCAGTGAGGAGCAAGGTATGTGTAAACTATTTATTCTTGGGAAAATAACTCTCTGCAGACAGCACCAGGACATGGCTCACTCAGTCTCACTCCCAGCAGGCTTTTCCCTCACCTTTCCCTTTGAAATGGGTTGAAATGCTAAACACCAACTTTTCTTAGACACTTTCTACCTGGGATGGCCAGTGATGCAAGGGTACAGTATTCCTTCTGAAGCAGAAAGACGAAGCTGTTGGGGATAAGGCCTTTAGTCCTCTCACTTGTTGCTTCCTGGAAATTGGATGTAGGATCTGAAAGTGCAGCAGCCATCTTGTGATCTCAACGGCAGACTTGTGGCATTCTGAGCACTCTTGCCAGTCTGGTGTTTCTACCCTTAGAGTTCTTGTCACCAGAGACAAAATAAACTCATATATGTATAAATCCTTGTAGTGAAGGCTTTTATTTTTGAAATTCATTTAAAGTCAAACACATACCTACCTGATAGAGCTTTGATACCTCATCCATCCATCCATCCATCCATCCATCCATCCATCCATCCAATATCTGTTATCACTGGAAATATTTACAGTAATGGGTGTGTGTTAGTGAAGTAAGGGAGGATTGAACAGAGGAAGGATTGAAAGGAGAAGATGGCACATGTTCCTCAGATCTGGAGTTTAATTTCTAAGTAGGTGAAATCAGACATTACCACAGATTAAAGCAGAGTTTATGAGAAGTGCCCCATGCACCAACATTTGGCCCCAAGTATTCAGATGATCTTCTACAAGCATCTGGGATTCATTGTGGCAGCTTGGGCACCACATGGGCATCTTTATGCAGCAAACACTTGGTCCTAACTCATGTCATGAGTTCCTAAAGTCACATGATGATGAGTCTGTAGTATGAGATGTTCAATGGTGTATGTTGTACTATAAAACAATATATACTTATAGCCAAGGATCAAAGTTAGGACATAAATTCCTGGGATCTTTTTTGTCTCATCTTGGCATTCCTCACCATGAATAATTTCTTGTTTGCACATTTCAGGGGCAATGTAGTTAGTTTTATTTCCTGGTCATAATTTAATATAGAGTAGACGGAGATATAATCTGACTGCTTACATTACTGACGAGTTCTAGATCTAAACTTGGCAGTGAACACTCTATTCAGTTTCTAGTTTCCTGACCTAGATGAATGAATTCCATAGCAAGGCTAGGTCATGCCACCTACCTTCTTTCCATAGAATGTCCTTGGGTTCTGGTCAAGGGCTGAAGACATGGTGGCAGTGGGAATGGGGGAATAAGAATAAGGCATGGCCATGGAAGGCCCCAGCCCTAGCTCATCCTTGATCTAAAGAACCTCTAGGAGGATGAGTTGGGAGGCATTTAGGATTGTCAGTTCTCCTTCAACTTCATTAGTGTTCCTGTGAGGCTATTATCAAGCATTTTGATGGTGATCCTTGTCTTGGCCCTGAATGTATGGTTTGTGACTCAGGCTGCCCCATAGCCTATCCCTGGCACTTTCAATCTGATCGGACTTGGGCTGAGGCTGTAGAAGCAGCATTTGAAAGTGAAAGTGTTGGGGTGCAAGGTTAAGGTTAGGGGAAGTTTGTCAACTCATTATTATGATACTGAAATATCTTCCTTTGGAAAACCCTCCAATTAAGTCTTCCATGCTGTACTCTAAACTTCTTAGACCAGGGAGGTTGTGCTATGGGAATAGGATACCTTGGGTCCTCAGGCTTTGATTTCTAGCTCATGGAGACACACGGTGAGATGATAATGGTTTTAGCCTATTTGTCTTTTCCCACCTTTTTTGAACATTCCCCCTCTTGATTAAAAAATGCCATGCTTATAAGATCAAAAGTTTGTGATAAAGATTTTATTTTTATATAAAGTCATTTAAACTGTTTGTTTCAGAGACTGCTTAGTCCATTTGTGATTATCTCAGTGTAGCTTTCGTTGATATAAACAGAAAGGTTTTGAAAAATGCAATGAATCCCAGTGTTGGTTAACATTAGAATTGGCTCATGCTGAAGTTCATATTGACCTCAGAGCACAAGTTTATCTTTTGAGGTTGTTTTGACTTTGGGGAGGATAGATATTGGAACTTTCCATAGAGAATGCTGCTTGGTTGACTTGTTTTTCTTCTCCATGATGTTAGAAAGAAAATCTCTCTGACCAGAAGGCTCACTCCTCAGCCAAAGCGATGGTCCATCTGCCGTATCACTGTCTGTACAGAGCAAACAACCCCAAGATCACTTGATCCAGCACCCAGCTCTAGGCTGGAAAGATGGTGTTTCTTCTGTTTTATAGGTCCCATGAGGGCCAAACAACTTGGTCAAATCATTAGGAAATGATGCTAATGGTGGAGTGCAGATGCGATCGATGTAAGAGAGGGGAATGAGAGCAGGTCCTAGGCTTCCTGATTCCCAATTCAAGTCCACACAAATCTGTATTGTGCAGCCGGCCTGTGTAAGCTTGTTGAGTACTGATGCTGATCTATGGCAATCTGAGATGAAGACCAGGTAGGATGGTAAGGGAGTCCTAGCTGGTCTTGCTACTCTCTTCTCTGTTTGGTAATTGGTCACTACCTCTTGTCTTTCAAAATCTCTTCATTAATATCAAAGGAAAGTGTCCCTATTTTTTCCTCCAAGAATTGAGTCAGTTCTGTATCATGGCCTCTTCGTTGACCTAGTTCTTCTGTCATCTCACCTCTTTGCTGTATTTCTCATCTCTCCTTCCCTGCTGAGTCTTCCCTGCAGTTTTCCAAACATATTCAAGTCCCTCCTATATTAAGAAAAATATCTCTATTTTGCTTTCCTCACTCTCCTTTTATTCTTTCACAGCCTTCTTGAAGGAGTCATCTACACTATTTCTTGTGCATTTATAAAAATTAAAATATATTTGACATACAACATCTTGTTAGTTTAAGGTGTTGATTTGATACATTTGTATATTGCAATATGACTGTCATTGCAGCATATCTTCTACACTTCATTTTTCTACTTCTTTACCACTAATTTATGCTGAGCCCACTGTAATCCTTGCCTTGACCATTTCTCTGTTCTGTCAAAGGTCACTGTGATAACCTAATTGTCAAGTTCAGTAGATTCAGTTTTGGTCCTCCCTATTTGACGTCTCTGTGGCATTTAACAGTTTGTCACTCAATTTTTTTTGGGGGGGGACAGTTCTTGAAGATAAATTATCTATTACCTTTGTATTAAATTTTACCTAAAATATTAAAATTTACCATGAAAGTAAAATTTAGCTTCTTTTTCTACATTAGTCTTCATTCATTAGCACAGATATTAATTGAATATTTAATTTAATATTAAACATAATTAATAGACTTTATTTTTTAGAGAAGTATTGGGCTTACAGAAAAATTAAGTGGAAGGTGCAGACAGTTCCCATATACCTCCTCTTTCCCCTGTCACAGGTTTAACATCTTGAGTTGGTGTGTTATATTTATTAAAACTGATGAGCCAGTATTGATACATCATTGTTAACTAACGTCTATAGTTTACGTTAGGCCTCCCTCTTTGGGTTGTACAATTATATGGATTTTGACAAATGGTTAATGTCATGTATCCGCTATTACAGTATCATACAGAATAGCCTCACTGCCCTAAAAATCTCCCATGCTCTACCTATTGATTCCTCTTTTCTTTTTCCTGGAGCCCCTGGCAACCACTAATGTTTTTTATTATCTCCATCGTTCTGCATATACTTGGTATCTTACAGTATGTAGCCTTTTCAAACTGGTTTCTTTTGCTCAGTAGTATACATTTAAGTTTCTTCCATGTCGTTTTGTGGCTTGCTAGCTCATTTAGTTTTATCGTTGAGTAATATGCCATTGTGTGGAGGTGCCACAGTTTATCCATTCACCTATTGAAGGACATGGCAGTTGCTTCCAAGTTTTGGCAGTCATGAATAAAACTGTAAACATCTGTGTACAGATTTTGGTGTAGACATATATTTTCAACTCAGTTGAATAATTATCACTTGATTTTGAAAGCCTATCCTTCCTTGACTTTCATGGTACCCTTTTCCTTCAGTTTCCCCCCAGTCTTTGATTAGCCTTTCCCATTTCCCTTTGTTGAGGCTTCTTCTTTTGCCACCTTCTTAAATGGAGGTGTTTTGTTTTGTTTTGTTTTGTTTTTTATCCCTCAGGGTTCTGTGGGAGGCTTTTTTTTTTTTTATTTTTTTTTAATTTTTTTTAAAGATTTTATTTATTTATTCGACAGAGAGAGAGAGACAGCCAACGAGAGAGGGAATACAAGCAGGGGGAGTGGGAGAGGAAGAAGCAGGCTCACAGCAGAAGAGCCTGACGTGGGGCTCGATCCCAGAACTCCGGGATCACGCCCTGAGCCGAAGGCAGAGGCTTAACCGCTGTGCCACCCAGGCGCCCCTGTGGGAGGCTTTTTAATGTCTTTAGTATTTCACATATTCTTCTGGGATGGTCTCATCTGCTCCCAGGACTTCAGAGGGGTCATCTCACTGGTGTGCCCTAACCTGTATTTCCATTTCAGACCATTTCCTTAAAACCCAGACCCATGTATGTGCTTTACTTCTTGGATGTCTCTTAAATGGAGATGTGGGCAACATGCCAGAGAGGAAGGACATCCAATTCTGGGGACTGTTCCTCATATGGAAGTAAAAGTGTTTCTGTTTCTATGACATACGTATGAGTGGTGAGGCTTTTCTACTGTATTTCCTCTAACGCAGGGCTTCTCAACCTCAGCATTATTGACGTTTTGGCCAGGTAACTTTTTTGTTGTAAGGGACTGTCTGTGCTTTTTAGAATGTTTCTCATTATCTCTGGTCTTTACCTATTAGATGCCAGTAGTACCTCCCCATTCCTCCCAGGTTGTAAAAACCAGAAAAATGTCTTCTGACATTGCCAAGTATCCCCTGGTGGTGGGGGAGAAGGGGGAATTGCCCTCCTTGAGAACTGTGGCTCTAATTTAATACACTTTCCATTGCTCTGTGTCTTTGTTCACATTGCTTCTTCTTGAAGTGCCTTTTCTCAGGATGAACTCCAGGGAGTTCATAAGGGATGGCTCACTTCCCTTATAAAATCTTTTCTCATATCCTTACCCCTTCCTTCCTCTATAGTATTACCTCTTCCTTTGTGCCTCACTGTCCTGTGATGTTACCTGCTTATTTACACATGTGCTTCTCTTCTCTGCATGGTGAGCTGATTGAGGGTTGGCATCATGCTTTAGTCTTTGAATCCCCAGCACCTGCACAGTATGTGGTAATTAATGTACCCAATTAATATTGTTAAATAAGTGAACCGTAATGACCCTTCTGTCAAATCCTCTATGATAAATTTTCACAGCGCTATGTACAGGTCCATGCAAAGCACTGATTACAGTTATAATTTTCCATTTTTTTAGTGTGATTATTAAATTAATGTCTTTCCCCTTCACTAGGCAGACTATAATAAGCTCCATGAAGGCAGAAGCTATAGTTGTTTTTGGTCATCACTGAATCATGCCGTGCTTGGCACTTAATCGGTGCTCAGAACATATTTGTAGAATGAATAAATGATCTTGGGAAAGAGTGGCCTTGGGAGGTTCAACCTGGGCTTATTAATAACAACAATAACAACTGACAGTTTAAAAAGTGTTTTTAAAGGTAATTATTCTCATTTAAAATTACTAAAAACCTTGGTAAAAAGGTATTGTTTCTGTCTTTAAAAATATTTTATTTATTTATTTGAGAGAGATTGAGAGAGAGAGAGGGAGAGAGAGAAAGAGCAGAGGGAGTGGGACAAGCAGGCTCCCTGCTGAGTGTGGAGCCCCACAGGGGCTGAGATCATGACCTGAGCCCAAACCAAGAGTTGGACGCTCAACCAATTGTGGCACCCAGGTGCCCCTTGTTTCTGTCTCGCAGATGAGAAGACTGAGGAAGCTCAGAGAAATGGAACATCCTAAGGTCTCATATCTCATTATAATTGTATTATACAATTTGAGGGCTGGGTTATTTCTTGTCCATACAGCCAGATTTGGGGAGATCAGTAAATCTTTTAAGGGAATATTAAAAATTAATAACCATATGATTATTCTGTATTTTTTGTGTATTAGTTCAGAGAACAGGAATTTTTACATCTATATTAGAAAAAGTCACTGGGATTTATAATAACTGCCTATGGCTCCTTATCAGCCCTGTAATAACACAAACATTACGTTTAATTTGTATTCCAGGGGCTAGCCAGAGAGGGTTAACACAGGGAGTTTCATAGATCCAGCTGATGCAAATATAAAATGAGAGAAAAATTTTGGTATTTTGAAGAATAAAATACTTTCTCTGTATTAATTTACAATATAAATGATTGACAACCTGAGCAAGATAAAGGAGGCCTAGGAAAGTGGTTCTTAAGCTTTGTGGTTTGATGGGACGAAGACTAATATAGACCTATTGATCCTATCATTTCTTATCACTAGACGCATGAGAACAGTGACATTTACCCCCACTAACCTGGAAGTAGGGGAAAGAATGAATTTACATGCCTCGGAGCCTATTTTGGGTAAATTATTAATATATTCCTGAATTTAAATAGGGACATGAGTGCATTATAAACTTGAATTCTATCAGAGACCACCTGACTCTCTTTTGCAGAACATTGGAATTCCCAGGCCACAGCTAAATATCACTAACTAATCATTCCAGACTTTTTACTTAAGAATGATGATAGATTGAATCCTAAAAATGTATGCACATAGGAAAGGTGAAAAAGGATGTGAAATCTGTACTAATATCTTTTAGAAGCTGCATTAGAAATGAGAATAGATTCTTCATGGGGCAGGCAATTACTACTACGTAGTAATATTCTTCGTATCACTATGCCAGTTCAATGAAGGCATCCAACAGTTAATTGTTGAATAAAATGGGAACTCCGTTCTATCCTATGAATGTCTGACTAGAGAAAAGTTTCCCAGGAGAAGAAACTAGGCTGTATTTCAAGTAATACTTCCTGGGGTGTATGAAAAGTTATCTATGATGATACTATCTATGATGATACCAAAGGGTAGTCGGTTCCCTATCCTTTTATAGGTGACAGAAAGAGGATGTTATTAGGGGGCATGTGAGAAGACATGTGGAACTCCAGCAGAAGAGTCTCGATGGTATTGATGGAGACAAATCCTTGGTGATGTTTGATCCAGCGTTGAGACAAATGGCAAGACTGAAGATAAATGTGAGTGAGGAGAAGTAATAATAATCCTAGGAATACATAAAGTATCAATCTCTGAGTTACTGGTCATTGATTGATTTCTTGGTGAGATTTTTATGGAAGGATGACCTTCTTGCTGAAAATGACAGTAGTGGGAAAATAATATAGCTCTGATGAGACCATGTGAAGATTTGCTTTGTGTGAATGTGTGTGTATGTTACATGGAGATATTGTCACACTATTTAGCAAGGCAACTGTTTTCTTGTCCTTGAATCAAGAATATAATGGACGGGGCGCCTGGGTGGCACAGCGGTTAAGCATCTGCCTTCGGCTCAGGGCGTGATCCCGGCGATCTGGGATCGAGCCCCACATCAGGCTCTTCTGCTATGAGCCTGCTTCTTCCTCTCCCACTCCCCCTGCTTGTGTTCCCTCTCTCGCTGGCTGTCTCTATCTATGTCAAATAAATAAATAAAATCTTTAAAAAAAAAAAAGAATATAATGGAAACTCAAGAGAATTTCTCTTTGGCCAGAGAGCCTTTTATGTTGGCCTTCCTGACCCCTGTATTCATACTTTGGATCGCCCACAGGTGAATCCAGGAGAACCAGAGACAACTTTCGTAGATTGGAAAATCAAAATGAATTTGTGTACATTTCAACTTAAAAGATCCTTTTTAGGGGAATTAACGCTGTGATGTTGGGAGGTGTTATTTCATTCACAAAGCATTTGCAAGATCTGTTATGTGTGAGATTAATCACATGTAAATATTTGGTAGAAGTAAAGCAAAATTATTCCCTGCGAAATGGACCCAGTGGTGGGAACTGGCCCAATGAGAAGAGGCTGTGTTGCACTTTTCTAAGTATCCCCAACAGAGCTGCTTATTCTCTGAATCTGGAAGAGATCCAGTGGGATTTAGTTTTATGAGGTTTAATGTAAAGGTGTTGTATTTCATGAGATGAAATCATAACACAGTGGGTTGCAAGAATTTTGAGAGATTATTTTTTCAGAGTGTTTGGCAAGCACCACTCTCTAGAGAATTTTGTGTCTAAAAGAGAAATATAGATCTTCTTTCATAGGATTGAAATGATAACTAATCTTTAATCCTTTTTAGATGGCCAGAGTTTGACTGGTTAGGCTGATTTGGAATGCACATAGCAGGTCTGACCTTTACAGTTGGCTTTTTTTTTTGGAACCATGACTCCCAATGCATTTTAAAGCTTCAGGGTACATGGGCAGTGCATTTTGGGGGCCCCCACGCTCCTAACCCATGATTAGGGATCTTTTCATTTATTTATAGATCATACCTCACCTTTAAGCTTCATGTACAGTTTGATTCTCCATGACTTTTGACAATCCAAATGAGCATTTGGCCAAGACAAGAGAATGCTATCAAGCTGTATCTCAGGTTTCTTTCCTCTCCTGCTCTTATTATGTTTTCAGCTGAAAAACATTCTCTGTCTCTGTTTTAGAGAAAGCTGAGCCATTCCTTTGACTTAGGTTTGACCTTTTTTTACTTTGTTCTGGAACACATATAACTGTCCTTAGGCTAAACATCTTTCTACTTTTGTGACCATTTCATCTCTAATTTCCCTGCAATGCAACTTCTTGGACCAGGTTTCTCATGAATGGCAGGAGAGAAATAAGACACTGTGGGGGGAAATCTGGTGCCTCTTCTGATTTCCTGCTTTCCATGTGTGTGGAAGGTAGTTTTCTCTCTCTGTAGCTTAGAGCCTTCTTGAAATGTGGTTCAGGCAAGAATGTTTTGGAAGTGCAATTAATTCAGCATGGGAGTCTAGCAAAACTAATGCATGCCCCATTGTATGTAGCTCTTTTCCCAGGGAGATTTTCTTCCCCCCTCGTTTCAGAAATAGTAGTTGCAATCTTAAGACTTTAAAAACGTTATGCAGCAGCCGACGTATCATCTGTAATGATAAAAAGATGTGCACATCAGCACGGATGTGTTTGTATCAGTCCGTGTGTATGATATATATCATGTGTAGCCTCTAGTGAATTCTCGTGGTAATACTGATGAAACTGGTGTTGTGGAGGAAGGGAGCAGGGAGTTTTGAGTTATTACCATCAAGGAACAAATGTTACATTCCTTATCTTTCTCAAATGCTTCTCTGCAAATGCATGTCAGAGCAGGCTGTCATCTGGAGAGAGTCCAGCTTTAGGATGCTTTGAGGAGTAAGGAGAGGGAGGTTAAACAGCTGGGGCATAATCAGCAAGAGGAGCAAGCTCGTTTGCAGCTGTAGACTATCACCTATCACCTTGTTTCCCAGACTTGCCTGCTCACCTGGGGAGTGTGTTAACACTGGAGATTTTTGAAGAATGATCAAATTAGAATCTCCGGTGGAAGGGCCGAGGCGGGGGAGTGGAATTTCTAACTAGCAGGCAAGTCTGGGAATCACTCACCTTGTATAATCAGGATGGGCATTTAAAAAGGGGTGGGTTTTCAAGAGACTATGGACTCTGGGAAACAAACTGAGGGTTTCAGAGGGGAGGAGGGTGAGGGGATGGGCAAGCCTGGTGATGGGTATTAAGGAGGGCACGTATTGCATGGAGCACTGGGTGTTATATGCAAACAATGAACCATGGAACACTACATTAAAAACTAATGATGTACTGTATGGTGACTAACATAACATAATAAAAAATTTTTAAAAAATTAAAAAAATCAAACTGAGGGCTTCAGAGGGGAGGGGGGTGGGGGAATGGGATAGGCTGGTGATGGGTATTAAGGAGGGCACATATTGCATGGTGCACTGGGTGTTATACGCAAGTAATGAATCATGGAACTTTACATCAAAAACTAGGGATGTACTGTATGGTGACTAACATAATATAATACAAAATTATTATAAAAAAATAAAAAGGGGTAGGTTTTGTGAGTGGGTGTGTTGGGGGTAGGGAGGTGTGGATGATAAATAACACAGTCAAAGGGACAATCCCATGTCTACTTTTGCTGAGAAGTTGCTGGAAGGACATTGCCCTCATGTTTCACAGTGCTCCCTCTGTATATTCCACCCCATGTATTTCTCTCGAGGTTTGTTCAAGAAAGACCTTTGTCGTTCCTCAGAAACTGGTCTGTTTTCTTCTATAAGATGAGAATTTTTCCACTTACAGAACTCTCTCTTTGCCTGCATTGCCTGGAAACGTGGTGCCGTTTTATGCTCAATCACTGTTGCTTTAAGCACTATTACGGTTGGCATGTTGGAGTTCCTCTTTCTACCATTGTGTTACCTTTTTAAAAAAATCCCTATTTTGATTAATTTTATGATATTTGTTTTATAAGTGACTTCCAATCTCATTTCCCCCCTGAAAAATGGAAGAATATGAATACATTAAAATGAACTCTTAATTAATAATTGTTAATGGAGAGAAAATAAGATGATGGTTTCAATGGTGACTAATTTAAATCACTTTCATTTGGACTTTGAATCCAGATGTGGCCTTACCACACAAATACACATTTTATCCTTGTTTCTGACAATGACTAATGTGGATTAGAACCAACGAGGGAGAGAGCCAAAGAGGCCTCGGTTGATTATAAGTATTTGGGAAGGTGCCTGTTCTGAAGTTAATTAGCACGATTTGCTGATGCAAACACCAGTTCAGTAAAGGTAGGGTGATTTTTTTTTTTCTCTTACTCATAATTCACAGGTATGAGTTTGATTAAGGATATGGTGGGCAGCACTTTTACTTCTTTTGTTTTCAAATTCAAATAAAAACACATCAAGGTAATGTGCAAAAATGAGAAGAACAAAGTAAACAGAAGAACTTATAATGAAAAGCAAGTCCCCCACTCCATCCCTTTCAGCAATGGCTTTTAGAGACAGTCATTTGAACTGCTTCAGTTTCAGTTCTGTAGGTGGCCACCTTGACTATTGCATTATCTTTGAATTGGTCTTCTTTTTGCTCTTTTGAAATTTTATGCTTCTGTGCCCAGAGAGGTCCCTTTACATTTTCTGTGCAGCATACTCCATGGGCCCTTACAATCAGAAAACTCCTTCAGCTTCAGGTTGGGCAATATTTGATTATTAGTTCTCTAATAATTTCCAACTCTCCATTTTTTCTATTTTAGGAAATCCTATTGAATCATTCCTCTTAGCACCCTTGTTTCTTTCTTTTTCTGCTGTCTAGAGAAGATTTTTTTTTTTCTCCGTTGAAGGTAAATACTGGCTGACCTCTTGCTCAGTGAGCAGGGTAACTGACACAACTTTTCCATTGACAGGTATCCATCCACTTCCTTGTTCTCTGCTCCATTTCTCAGACCTTCTCATTCTCTGTGCCATCACCTTTTGCTTTCTTACGGAGAGATCCTTTCCCACCTCCATTGCAGCCTTATCCTGCACATATTTGGGGCTGCAGCTGTCTCTGCTCTGTTGCTTCTGTCAAACTGCCTTCCTTAACCTTCTCCCATTCAAAATGTGTTTATGGGTTTATTTCTACATGGATTCCTATACTTTCACTAGAGCTTTGGTATTAGTCAGAGTAGGTTAGACTGTGCTGTGGTAACAAACCAACCCCAAATCTCAGCGGCTTAATATAAAAATTGTGTATTTCTGCCTCAGAGAGTCCAATCTGATGTTCCAAATGTTTGGGCATGTCTTCTGATTCATTCCCCTTCGAGCTGGGGGTCCTTCACTTCCAGGCAGGAGAGAGCTCAAGAGCTAGAGAAAGAAAGAAAGAGAGAGAGAGGGAGGAAGTCATCAAGATAAAAAGCTTCTGCACAGCCAAGGAAACAGTCAAAAAAAACCTAAGAGGCAGCCCACGGAATGGGAGAAGATATTAGTATCCAAGATCTACAAAGAACTTCTCAAACTCAATACACGTGAAACAAATAATCAGAAGTAACTTCTGGAGTTCCAGATCCAGTAGAGGAGGAAGGGGACAGCCCACTAGACGACCGTGCTACAGGCAGGTGTGACCTGGCCACGCTGGGTAACAGCGAGGGCTCTGAAGGCACACTCCCAGGTTCAGAATTCAGCTCCGCTGCTTTCTACCTGTGTGATTCTGGGCAAACCACTCAACCTCTCTGGGCTTCCTAAGAGCTTCCCCACAGCTAAGGAATACGCACAACGGTTTCTTTAGCTGCGACGGAGATCCCAACAGCACCCCCTCCCAGGGATTAAAGGAGTCACTGCACACCCAGGACTCAGAACACTGCTGGACCTCACTAAGATCTCAGTGTGAACTAATGTCATATTACCAGGGGAAGGAGGAGCCTCAGCTGGTATTCTCAGAGCGGTGACCACTGAGGGAAATCTAGAAGGATGAATGAGCATTACGGGACTGGAAGAGATAATGCTAAGCGAAATAAGTCAAGCAGAGAAAGACAATTATCATATGGTTTCACTCATTTATGGAACATAAGAAGTAGGAAGATCAGTAGGAGAAGAAAGGGAAGAAGGAAGGGGGGGTAATCAGAAGGGGGAATGAACCACGAGAGACTACGGACTCTGGGAAACAAACTGAGGGCTTTAGAGTGGAGGGGCGTGGGGAATTGGGATAGGCCGGTGATGGGTATTAAGGAGGGCACGTATTGCATGGTGCACTGGGTGTTATGCGCAAGTAATGAACCATGGAACATTACATCAAAAACTTGGGATGTACTGTATGGTGACTAACATAACATAATAAATTTTTATTTAAAAAAATTAAAAAAAGAAAGAGAGAGAGAGGGAGGAAGGAAGGAAGAAAGAAAAGAGAAAGAACGAAAGGAGGGAAGAAAGAAAGAAAAAAAGAAAGAGGTTTTACAAAGAGGCTTTGAAGTGTAGTATATCGTGTCTGCAACATTAACTGGCTGGGCCCATCCAGAGAAACTGAGAAATTAAGTTTTAGTTGTGTACCTAGGAAGGAGAGGAGAACAGGAAAAGGATGTCCAGAACAGTTTCTGCTACCTTTCATCAGCATGGAAGGCAGAAGGGTGTGTGTGTGTGTGTGTGTGTGTGTGTGTGAGTGCGTATGTGTTCAGTTTATCATCCTGAACCAGAATTACTTCTTATCCTTTAATTGATTTTCCCTCCAGTGGAAATCATAAGGATATCATGAAGAAGTAGCCAAAGATAACTTGGTAATCGGACTTCTCTGGGTTTCTACATTTATTATGCTGCAAATAAGTATAGCTTATAAATGCTTTCTTTGAAAATATGCTTTAAAAACTATAAATACAATATATATTCATCATGAAAAATGTGAAAATATCAAATAAAAAGAAATAATTACTATCAGCTTTATCTCTTAGCAAAAACAGTGCTAATGTTTTGATATGTTTCCCTTCATCTTTTTGCTGTATATATATGTATCTCATATATATATACCTGTATATATATATACATACTTCATATATATATACCTGTATATATATGCATACCTGTATGTATGTATATATATATATACACCTGTATTTATATATACATACCTGTGTGTGTGTGTGTGTATATATATATATATATATATATATATATATACACCTCAGTTTTTATCTTCTTTTCTCTCGATTTTTACAATAATGTAGGAATGAGCTATGAATTCGCTTTAGGGAATTTGGTTTTTCTTTCCTCTTTCAAGAAGTTATGGACATGAGATTTCTCAGAAAGTTTGTTTAACGATTTTGCTTAAAGCTAGAGTAGTGAATGCAGAGCATAGTTTATTAGGAGGGGTTAGACCAAGTTTTAGGGTTGAGAGGCACTGATGGGGGTGGGGAGTAAAGTAGCTGGCAGAGAGTAAAGGGTGAATCTTGCTTGATATTCAGAAGTAAAATGGCAAGGGGCAGGTGAGGCTGTGTTGGGGCCAGATCTTGAGACTGGGAAGGTAGTTAAAAAGAAATGACAATGAGAGTTTATTGCAGAGAGAGGTTGGCAGATGTCTGCACAATCAGAGCTTCAGCTGTAGCCAATCAAGGGACTTAATGATTTTTAAAACTATTAAGGAAAAGTGCAAACCTTGTCAGTCTTAGATTTCAGTCTGAATGTGCTTATGACTTGTCCTGATCTGTTCTGAGAGTCACTTTGACGGGAGGAGAAAAACTCAAAGCCCCTGTGGTCTGGTGACCCAAGACGACACTGAGAAAAAGGCAGAGAAAGGGAGAGATGGAAGATTCACACATGCATTTTCCCTGTCTGGTTAGGATGTCATGCACTCAGGACAATGGGTTGGAGGTTCCAGGAAAGGGGAGGATGTAAAGGACAGGTTATACGTGGAAGCTGTTACCTGAGTGAGTGTTGGTGAATATGCCAAGGCTCTGAGAGAACTCTTGCTTTCTGGAGCAGGTGGGATGCAGGTGTATATGAAAACCATGGCAGCGGGAACAGGCTGCCTGAGTTGCTTCTTTGGCCAACAGCACCTTAGCAACATCTGTGGACGGACTGCATGTTATAGGCAAAAGCTGCAGGAATAGATCAACAGTGGGATTGTCAAGGACACCTCGGATCCTAATTCTTTATGTGTCGAAACTTGCCAACTCTGCAAGAATATCCCAAACAAAATATACTGTGATTTACTGTGTCTAGGTTTAGAGTAGAAGTTTATACAACATATTGGTCAATGATACAGAGAGAGCCAAAAATGTGACAGTGGTGATTAAATGTCAAGCCAGATGTATCGTGTGTGACCATTTCTGGATGATGCAAAATAGCACAATATCTTTAGTTTGGAAGTATATGCGTTTATTTGGAAATTTTTACTTGAGGGGCAGACTCTGGTATTGAGGATTCCATTAAAAATTGATCATTCAATTTAATAACTATATCCTATGCAGGGTATTTGTTTTTACTTTAGTATGGGAATACAAAAGGATAATTTTTAAAACTAATTTTCTGATTTTCAATTTCTGTAGATCTCTTAGAGCAATCAGAACAATTACTGCCGAGAACAGGCTTGGCAAATAAAAGTGAGTCACTAGATTTCAAATAAGTGAAATAATCAATATTAAATGCTGCCATGTTGGATGTCTTCCTTATTTTTTTGAAACTGTGGTAAATCTCTATAATTTCTTTATTATGCACTAAATTGTGGGTCTATTCTGGAAAGTAACTCATTGTGAAGCAACTATAATGCTGGGCTAATTTTTCCTAAAATTGTTAGGAATCATTGCTTTTCTACTATTCTACTTATATTGATAATTTTATATTCTGTTGCCTAAATACACACATAAATGGATGACATCCTATTATTCTACTTTCAGCTGCTGTCCCATCTGGGAACAAAGTGATAAGGACCTCCTACTTTTCAAAGAGCTAAAGACATTCCTGCCAGCCTTAGTACGGAGATTGCAGAGCTAGTCATGGAGCTATCAGCCATCACCCCACTTCAGCCCGCCCAAGATAAGAGTAGACCTTTGAAAGATGGGTTGAAGAGAGCCATCAAGTTAAAGAGTAAGGAGTTAAAGCAAAGAGTTGTATCATGCAAGGAGGTAGTGGCTGGGGGTGTGTGTGTACATGTGCATATGTGTACATGTTTTGGGGGATGAGGTGGGGAGTAGCACTTCAAGAGAACTGCTCATAGAGAGTGGGCATATTTTAAAAAGGAGAGTCTATCATTTAATTCCTACCTGGTTGTTTGTACAGTGACAGAGAATCATGGGCCCACCTCAGTGTGCTGGACCGGACCTCTGGGGGATTTCTCAGAAGCTGCCTGGCCAAGGGAAAGGGAGGGGCACATCAGGGCCTCCTGGATCTATCTCACTGGATATAGTGGCAAGTATATGAATTTCCTAGGGGCCAATTGCACATTGAGATGTGAACCCAGGCATGAGTCATTTTTATGGGACCTTCCTAAGAGGATGAGCTTCAGACCTGAGGCCTAGAAGCCCCTTAAGAAAGAGTGTGAAACTCATTCACAACTGATGTTCAGACTTATCCTGATAGGACTGACTAACTCTGCCAACTATCTAACTATCTCTGGAGCAGTACCCCCTAACCCTACCCCACGGAAACCAGGTTCAGGGAAGATTAGGAACAGGGTCCCTGAAAGAAAATCATAGGAGTTAACAAGGAGTTTGAAAGGGTGGGTCAGACCAAGCCTAAGACCTGGTGTCAGAGGGGCTCAAGGACCGAGGATCACTGTGCCCTCCCACCCACACTTTTAGGTTCTGCGAGGCAGGATTGCATGTGAGGCAGAAGTGAAATAATCATGCCACAAGAGCCTCTGATGCCACAGTTGTGAGTGTTCTTCACTCTTCTGAACAAGAAGAACACTAGAAGAGATGTTTCCTGTATCAGCTGGAGAGAGGTCGCGGCAGTCACAAGCTGGACACCATGAGGAATGCCCAAGGCTGGCAGTTCAGAGGGGGTTGAGGCCTGGGAGCAGTTGTGGTTAAGAGCAGGTCAGAGTAAGATGTAGGGGCTTCAGTAAGCAAGTGGCAATGGCTTTGGAACCCAGAAGCTCAGATCTGTGTGATGGAGAAAGCAGTTGGAGCACAGGGCCAGGTTGGTTGAAGACCGTGGCTCAGCTCTGAATATACATAAACCATCACCCTCTCTGCCCCTCTGGAGCTTCTCAGAAACATAGGAACAGGGAGCTCGGAGATAATTACCATCGAGTGAATGAGAGTCTCAAAGTGTTTTTCTAGGGCCTGCAACCTGGATGGGGTCTTGGGAACCCCAGCATTTTGCAACAAATTCAAGTTTGACCCACCTCCCAAGGAGTGTATTTCTTTAGAATGTGATATTCCTTAGCTAGCACTGTAGAATATTAGTAAGAATGGACAAGAGTGGCGACTTTCAGCATTTAGTAGGCTTTAAAAAAGTTTGGCCCCGACTGTTAACTAAAGCTAAAATCTATACAATTCATGGAGAAGTTAATATGGAGGGAGTTTCTGGTTGAGGAGCAAAAGCAAACAAAGTCTGCCCCAAATGCTTGGAGGTGTTGCTGCTTTTCTGGAGGAAAGGGCTCCACAAGTGAAATTCTTTGTAGAAGACTTGAAATGGTACAGCAGCCGATTTTATTGGAAAGGAGTGGCACCCGTGCATAGCAGAGACCTCTCCCTTTCCATGAGATAGATTTCCTAGATGGCTCCGGGGTCAATGTGCAGTCTTCGATATATGCACACATATATTGTAACCCCAAGAGAAACACGAAATGATTTCTTTGTCCGGGGGAATTTCAGCGGCAGAATACTCCATGACCCTCTAACCTCCCAGTCCCTTTTCTCTGTGTATCCTCTTTCCTCTTGCCTTGTTTTGTTGAGGGATTTTCTTTTGTCTTCTGATTCTGCTTCATTTGGCCAGCTCTCTGCGGGTTTTGGCACCTGGGAAGTTCTGAATGTGGCCTTTGTGTTTGTTGAACTGCACTGTGCCCAGCCAGGCAGAGATGATCACTAAGCTTTTCTATAGCTTCATAACTGCAAATTGCTCAGCCATTTGTCCTTTAATCCTCATAAGCCCTTTGTGCTGGAGGCAGTGCCCCATTATCATTGCCCTTCATTTTCCAGTCGAGAAGGCGGGCGATATGTGACTTGTTCGAGGATGCCTGCTTGGGCCACAGGAGACTTGCCTGTGAAGACAATGGCAATGAGGCTGAACTGGGTAGAGTGGGCTACACTGGGGTAGGTTAAGGTTTGCAGCCATTTGGAGGAACCCTGAACCTACCTGCAAGGCATGAAAGATGTACTGGGTTAGACCCCAAGGTAGGGGGGTACTTATGTCACAAAGAGGACATAAGTCCTCTTTTTGTGGCTGGTTCTGGCTGGGTTCCTTGATTGGTTCAGGTGGTCTGTCTAGTCAACAATGAGCCCATAAGAGAGCCTCTGTTCAGAAGCACATAGCTTGAACTCCAGCCCTGCCCCCATCTCCTGCAAACGTTTCCTCCTCTCCTCTCTGCTGCTTTCTAACCCCCACCTTTTGAAGGTGGGCTTTTTCTGCTTCACTAAGGAAACGCAGTCATCAGGCTTCTTTCTACCTCTGCTGAGCTGTCCTTTCATGAATTCCCTCCTTCTTGCTTTCCATTTCCAAGAAAAAGTTGATCTGGCCTTCTTTTCTCACTATCCTCTCCCTTGACTGCATGTGACCTACCTTTTTAATGACTCGCCTCCCTTTCCCCAGTACTGCTCTCTGGCATTTAAGGTCTCCTCCATTGACTTGACCCCCTACGCACGTATACATTCGGTGCTCCTTTACTGATTTCAGTCTATCTGAATACTCTTGCCAGCTGTTTCCCTCTTTCCTCTGCTTGCAAATTCTTTGAGCAGTGGACTCTGCTTATCGTGTCTACTTTCTTGCTTCCCACCTTCGACTCCCTGTTGACTCAGTCTTAGCTCACATACTATGGATGCTGTGTTCACTCTAGTATTTTTTTGGTCACCAGTGATCTGTTATTGGCCATAGTGAGCATTTTTTCCTGGCTTCATTTGTGATTTTTCTTTTCTGTCACCTTTGCCCTTACAGATGGTCCCAGGCTCTTGGAATTTCTTTTTCTCATTGAGTCTCATGATGCAGCCTGTCTTGGTCCCTTTCTGTGTTTGCCTGCTCCCTGTTTCCTTCACAAGCCCTTTCAAGCATATCCAAAGTTGCTCTCTTATTTACTTTAGGTCCCTCAGAGAGCTCACTTTTTGCCTTCTCTAAAGACCCGTAATTATGACAATATGACACCCAAATCTCTACGTCTACCTTTAAATCATCTGTTGTGCTCTAATTCCTAATTTCAGACTTACCACTCACTGGCTATTTCCAAATTGCTGATATGAAGGCAGCGGGAGTAAAATGTATATAAAATGGAATCCATCATCTGCCTTTTAAAACCTGCTTCTTCCTTCTGACTTCCCATTTTTGTTAATTATGCCACTGCTGTATCTTCCGGCCATCTTTGATCCCTTTCTCTCCTTGTTTTCTACCATCCAATTAAGTCCTGTCACTTTCTCCATCATGTGTGCCTGGAATCTGTCCTTTGCCCTCCTATTGCCATGGTCCTGGTTCAGTGCCTCTGACCTTTTCTTCCTTCATTCCCATTATTTCCTAAGTGGCCTAACTGGTCTCCCTCCCTCCGGGCTCTCTTCTACAATCCACGTAGCACTTTTCTCTAGATGAATTTTCCTAAATTTCCATTTGCAGTCATAGTTACTTTAATCACATCACTTCCTGGCTCAGAAATTATCAGTCGTTTCTTAATTGCTTCTGAAATCAGCTCCAAACTTAACTGCCTTGGGTCCCCCTGCCTCTGCGCCCTGACCCACATTTCTAGCCTCCTCCCTCCCCTAATTTCCCACAAGACTCCGCTCCATTCAAATATAAAATCCCTGAAATATTCCTTGTTTCTTTTCGCAAACTTGCCTTGGTTTATAGCATTTCCTTCTCCTCTGACACCTTTTCTCTACCCTCGATCTTTAATGCTTCAAGATGCCCCTTTCTTCATGGCCCAGTATATATGCCACCCCTACTTCAAGGGGTCAGTTCAGGAAGGAAGGAAGGACAGATGGAGAGAAGGGAGGGACGGGCTCCTTGTACTGTACCAAGGAGCTATTGAGTAGAATCATGCGCGCACCTCTCTGCTCCCTTCACTGTGGTCCCTTAGCTGTGCGTTTCAATGTCAGCTGATACAGCACCAACGGGGAGCTTTTAAAAGCACCAAGGCCCGGCTGAATCTCAGACCAATTAAATCATAATCTCTGTGGCCATGACCCAGTTATTAGTATTTTTTTTAAAGCTCACCAAATGATTCCTACATGTAGCCAAGAATTTACGTCTCTTAATAATGTGACAGTTTTGTAGATTCATTTTAGTGGTACTGCCTTGGGTTCTCTGTCAAATCTCTGTCCTTGAGTAGTTCTTTGTTTTTGTAGCCTCCTTGGTGTCTACCACTATTTCTTATAATCCGTGGGCCTTCAAAGAAAAAAAGTTTTCAATGAATTTAAGAACAGAAAACAGATAAAAAGAGCAATTTTTAAGGGAGGAATACTGTCCCACATTGAAGATGGTGAATCGAGCATCTCTTACATGCAGAATAACCTGGTTGTGTAACCCATTTGTATCCAAGCAGTTAACATGCCAATTAAGTATTTATTTATTTATTTATTTATTTATTTATTTTTTAAATGATTTTTTATTATATTATGTTAGTCACCATACAGTACATCCCCGGTTTCCGATGTAAGGCTTGATGATTCATTAGTTGTGTATAACACCCAGTGCACCATGCAATACGTGCCCTCCTTACTACCCATCACCGGTCTATCCCATTCCCCCACCCCCCTCCCCTCTGAAGTCCTCAGTTTGTTTCTCATAGTCCATAGACTCTCATGTTTCATTCCCCCTTCTGATTACCCCCCCTTTCTTTATCCCTTTCTTCCCCTACCGATCAACCTAGTTCTTATGTTCCATAGATGAGAGAAATCATATGATAGTTGTCTTTCTCTGTTTGACTTATTTCACTTAGCATCATCTCCTCCAGTGCTGTCCATGTTGTAGCAAATGTTGAGAACTCGTTCTTTCTGATAGCTGAGTAATATTCCATTGTATATATGGACCACAACTTCTTAATCCAGTCATCTGTTGAAGGGCATCTCGGCTCCTTCCACAATTTAGCTATTGTGGACATTGCTGCTATGAACATTGGGGTGCATATGGCCCTTCTCTTCACTACATCTGTATCTTTGGGGTAAACACCCAGTAGTGCAATGGCTGGATCATAGGGTAGCTCAATTTTTAACTTTTTAAGGGACCTCCACACTGTTTTCCAGAGTGGCTGTACCAACTTGCATTCCCACCAACAATGTAGGAGGGATCCCCTTTCTCCACATCCTCTCCAACAATTGTTGTTTCTTGCCTTGTCTATTTTTGCCATTCTAACTGGCGTAAGGTGGTATCTCAGTGTGGTTTTGATTTGAATTTCCTTGATGGCTAATGATTTTGAACATTTTTTCATGTGTCTGTTAGCCATTTGTATGTCTTCATTGGAAAAGTGTCTGTTCATATCTTCTGCCCATTTTTTGATTTGTTTATTTGTTTCTCGTGTATTGAGTTTGAGAAGTTCTTTGTAGATCTTGGATACCAGTCCTTTATCTGTAGTGTCATTTGCAAATATATTCTCCCATTCCGTGGGCTGCCTCTTAGTTTTTCTGACTGTTTCCTTGGCTGTGCAGAAACTTTTAATCTTGATGAAGTCCCATAAATTCATTTTATCTTTTGTTTCTCTTGCCTTTGGGGATGTGTCATGAAAAAGGTTGCTTTGGCCGATGTCGTAGAGGTTGCTGCCTATGTTCTCCTCTAGAATTTTGATGGATTCCTGTCTCACATCGAGGTCTTTCATCCATTTGGAGTTTATTTTTGTGTATGGTGTGAGATAGTGGTCAAGTTTCATTCTCTTGCATGTAGCTGTCCAATTTTCCCAGCACCATTTATTGAAGAGACTGTCTTTTTCCCACCGGATGTTTTTTCCTGCTTTATCAAATATTAGTTGCCCAAAGAGCCGAGGGTCCATTTCTGGGCTCTCTATTCTGTTCCATTGGTCTATGTGTCTGTTTTTGTGCCAGTACCATGCTGTCTTTGTGATCACAGCTTTGTAGTACAGCTCGAAATCCGGCATTGTGATGCCCCCAGCTTTGTTTTTCCTTTTCAACAGTTCCTTGGAGATTCGGGGCCTTTTCTGTTTCCATACAAATTTAAGGACTGTTTGTTCCAGTTCTTTGAAAAATGTCCTTGGTATTTTGATCGGGATAGCATTGAAAGTGTAGATTGCTCTGGGTAGCATGGACATTTTAACTATGTTAATTCTTCCGATTCATGAGCATGGAATATCTTTCCATCTTTTTATGTCTTCCTCAATGTCTTTCAAGAGTGATTTATAGTTTCTAGAATATAGGTCCTTTACGTCTCTGGTTAAGTTAATTCCAAGGTAACGTATGGTTTTTGGTGCTATTGTAAATGGGATGGATTCCCTAATTTCTCTTTCTTCGGTCTCGTTATTCGTGTATAGAAATGCAACTGATTTCTGAGCATTTATTTTGTATCCTGCCACGTTACTGAATTGCTCTATAACTTCTAATAGTTTGGGAGTGGCTTCTTTTGGGTTTTCCATATAGAGTATCATGTCATCTGCAAAGAGAGACATTTTGACTTCTTCTTTGCCAATTTGAATACCTTTGATCCCTTTTTGTCGTCTGATTGCTGTTGCAAGGACTTCTAGTACTATGTTGAATAATAGTGGCGAGAGTGGGCATCCTTGTCGTGTTCCTGATCTTAAGGGAAAGGCTTCCAGCTTTTCCCCATTGAGAATAATATTTGCAGTAGGCTTTTCATAGATGGCTTTTATGAGATTGAGAAATGTACCTTCTATTCCTACACTCTGAAGGGTTTTAATCAGGAAAGGATGCTGTATTTTGTCAAATGCTTTTTCGGCATCGATTGAGAGGATCATATGGTTCCTGAGTCTTTTCTTGTTGATATGATGTATCACGCTGATTGATTTGCGAATATTGAACCACGCTTGCATCCCAGGTATGAATCCCACTTGATCGTGATGGATAATCCTTTTAATGTACTGTTGGATTCTATTAGCAAGTATCTTGTTGAGGATTTTGGCGTCCATATTCATTAGGGAAATCGGTCTGTAATTCTCCTTTTTGAGGGGGTCTTTGCCTGGTTTGGGGATCAAGGTAATATTGGCCTCATAGAATGAGTTTGGTAGCTTTCCTTCTGTTTCTATTTTTTGAAATAGCTTTAGGAGAATAGGTATTATTTCTTCTTTGAATGTTTGGTAGAATTCCCCAGGAAAACCGTCCGGGCCTGGAGTTTTGTTATTTGGAAGGTTGTTTATCACTGACTCAATTTCTTCATAATTAATTGGCCTGTTTAAGGAATCAATTTCTTCCGGTTTCAATCTTGGTAGTTTATAGGTTTCCAGGAAGGATTCCATCTCTTCCAGATTGCTTAGTTTATTGGCATATAGCTGTTGATAAAAATTTCTAATAATCCTTCCAATTTCAATGGTGTTCGTCGTGACCTCTCCTTTTTCATTCATAATTTTAATAATCTGGGTCCTTTCTCTTTTCTTTTGGATAAGTCTTGCCAGTGGTCTGTCAATTTTATTGATTCTCTCAAAGAACCAGCTTCTAGTCCTGTTGATCTGCTCTACTGTACTTCTGGTTTCTGCTTGATTGATTTCAGCTCTAATTTTGGTCAACTGCTTCCTCGTGCGTGGATTAGGCCTGTCCCTCTGTTGCTGTTCCAGCTTCTTGAGGTGAGAATATAAAAACTGCATTTTAGATTTTTCTATTCTTTTGAGTGAGGCTTGGATGGCTATGTATTTCCCCCTTAGGACTGCCTTTGCAGTATCCCATAGGTTTTGGACTGTTGTATTTTCATTCTCATTGGTCTCCATAAATTGTTTAATTTGATTTTTGATTTCCTGGTTTATCGAGTCATTCCTGAGCAGGATGGTTCTTAGTCTCCAAGTGTTTGAGTTTCTTCCAAATTTTTCCTTGTGGTTGAGTTCCAATTTCAGAGCGTTGTGGTCTGAGAATATGCAGGGGATAATTTCAATCTTTTGGTATCGGTTGAGACCTGTTTTGTGTCCCAGAACATGGTCTATTCTTGAGAATGTTCCATGGGCATTAGAATAGAATGAGTATTCTTTGGTTCTGGGGTGTAGTGTTCTATATATATCTATGAGGTCCAACTCGTCGAGTATGGCATTCAAAGCCTTTGATTCTTTGCTTAGTTTTTGCCAGGGTGTTCTGTCTATTTCTGAGAGTGGAGTGTTGAGGTCCCCTACTATTAATGTATTTTTATTTATATGTCTCTTTATTCTGGTTAAGAGTTGGCTTGTGTATCTTGCTGCTCCCCTGTTGGGGGCATATATATTTATAATTGTCATATCCACTTGTTGAATACTTCCCTTAAGAATAATATAGTGCCCTTCTGCATCTCTAACTATAGTCTGTAGTTTAAAATCCAATTTATCTGATATGAGAATTGCTACCCCAGCTTTCTTTTGAGGTCCATTTGCGTGAAAGATGGTACTCCATCCCCTTACTCTCAGTCTGAATGCATCTTTGGGTTCGAAATGAGTCTCTTGTAGACAGCAAATGGATGGGTCATTTCTTTTTATCCAATCTGCAACCCTGTGGCGTTTTATGGGATGGTTCAAACCATTTACATTAAGACTGATTACTGAGAGATATGATTTTAATGTTGCCATGTTGCCAGTAAAGTCTTTGTTTGTATTGGCTGTGACTTTCTGTTCTGTATCACTCTTGGGGCCTTTTTACTTTTATAGAACCCCCCGTAATATCTCCTGTAGGGCTGGTTTCGTGGTTACAAAATTGGTTAGTGACTGGCGATTCTGAAATGTCTTTATTTCTCCATCAATTCTGAATGACAGCCTTGCTGGATAAAGGATCCTTGGCTGCATGTTTTTCTCTGAAAGAGCTTTAAATATGCTCCCCCAACCCTTTCTCTCATTCCAGGTCTGTGTAGACAGGTCTGACGTAATTCTGATGCTTTTGCCTTGGTACGTGAGAAATTTCTTTGCCCTGGCCGCTTTCAATACTGTATCCTTGCATCTAATATTTGCGAATTGCACTATGACGTGACGTGGCGTAGGTTTGTCGTGGTTGAGCTTGGGAGGGGTCCTCTCTGCCTCTTGGACACGAATGTTTGTTTCCCTTGCTAGATTAGGGAAGTTTTCAGCTACAATTTGTTCAAATATCTCTTCTAGACCTCTGTTTTTCTCCACCCCCTCGGGGATGCCGATGATTCTAACATTGGATCGTTTCATTGAGTCAGTAATCTCCCGTAACCTACATTCGTGGGCGTGGATTTTTTTAAGACCATCTTCTATTTTCATTTTTTCCTCTATTAACCCATCCTCCAATTCACTAACCCGTTCCTCTGCTTCTGCGACCCTGGCCGTCAGAGCCTCTAGTTTTGCCTGCATTTGGCTCATAGAATTTTTAATTTCTGTCAGATTCGCTCTCATTTCTGTCCTTAGGGATTCTATATTCTCAGTAACCTTTTCGTTAATAGTTTTTTCAATTCTACTCATCATTTTGACCATCGTTACTCTGAATTCCATTTCTGATAATTTGGTTACATCCATATCCATTATTTCTGTGGCAGAGGCCACAGAATCACTGTCTTTTCTTTGCTGGGGGGGGCTTCTCCTTCTTGTCATTCTGATGAAGAGAGGTTGCGGGGTTTCCAGAGCCCAAATTATTGACTGGGTCCCAGGCCGTGCCCCTTGTTTTATAGGGATCTTAGGGATGTGGGCTTCTTCTTTAAAGATTTTATTTATTTATTTATGTGGCAGCCAACCAGCGAGAGAGGGAACAGAAGCAGGGGAGTGGGAGAGGAAGAAGCAGGCTCCCAGCGGAGGAGCCCGATGAGGGACTCCTTTCCGGAACGCCGGGATCACGCCCTAAGCCGAAGGCAGGCGCTCAATGACTGCGCCACCCAGGCGCCCGGGTTGTGGGCTTCTTGATTTTTCAGCCTGCCTTCTGTGTTCTGGGGGAGGGGCCTGCCGCGCCGATACTCAGGCAACCCTGTTTGGGTAGAGTCTCCGTGTCCCCTGCGAGGGGGGATGGGGATGGGCACTCTCTGAGCCGGTATTTCCAGGCTTTTGTTCTCTGGCGGCTTTCCCTGGCGGTTTGCTGTGCCTCTTCTGAGAGTCAGAGCAGCAGCGGCCAAATTTCAGCCTCTGTCACGGAACAGAAGGATTGCGGCCCGTTCTCTACTAATGTTCTGGCCACTTTAACTCTGTTTCTGTTGGTGCTGCTCAACCCTGCAGCGTCCCGGGATGTGCGCCCCACACCCGGCGTCCCAGCCCTCA
>NW_024423453.1:42221956-42222232 GCF_017311325.1 Ursus maritimus
GTCTCTGTCCTTTGTGTTTCTAACGCCGCCAGCCGCCAGCCGCCCCGCGCGCGCTCCCGGAAGCTCCCGGTCTCAGTCTGGATCCTGTGAGCGCACCGGGATTCCGGTGATCCGCGAGATGCCTGGTGGCTCGCGCACCCGGCTCACGGTCTCAGTCTGCTGTTTTGCGGGTGCCGTCCGCGAGCCCGCCCGCTCTCCCATGCAGGTGGCTACCGCTTCCCGGCGCCCGAACGCTGCGGCTCCCCCCCCCTTCCCTTTATCTTTCGATATCTGTGC
>NW_024423453.1:42222242-42241954 GCF_017311325.1 Ursus maritimus
TTATCTTCCGATATCTGTGCACAGTTTCATGGCTCCCCGCTTCGTACCTCAATACTCAGCGCTGGAGATGTTCATTTGTAGAGATCCAGATGCGTCTTCCTGCATCTCAGGCTGGTTCCGTGGTTGTTTAGGCTGGTCTGGTACCTATCCAGCTCCACTCGGAGGACCGGCTGAAAACGGTGTCTCCTACTCCTCCGCCATCTTAACTCCTCCTCTCCAATTAAGTATTTATTAATATTTGCGTAGTGAGACTATACCTTGCCCATATTGGCAATTAATAAAATGCTATATATGCTTCAAATACTTTGAATGAGTACATGTTCTACCTCACGGATTGTTATCAAGATTGCATGAGTAAAGCTCCTGGGGGGAGAGGGGGCAAAAGGCTTAAAAATCATGGTTAAAATCTTATTTTTAATGAAGCTGTATTTTTGAAGGAACTGAAGCATAAACAGCTCACATTTGATGCATTTTCCTCTTACTGAACGTCATTAAGTATTTTAGTCCAATGGAAAGTTACCATTATCTTGGGCATATCTCCTTGTTTCCATAAACTATATATATTCCTGGTACCAATGTGTGGATGTCTAAGAGCTTATTTTAGTCTGTTGGGATGGAAGTGAATTTAAATATATCTGTACACGGATTGTTGCTATATGCAGAATGAGGTAGTCCTTTACAGGAAAAGAAAAAAAATTAGGAAGAAGGAAGACTGCTGAGCTAATTATTTTTTTTAAAGATTTTATTTATTTTTCTGAGAGAGAGAGAGAGAGAGAATGGGAATGAGCAAGGGGAAGGACAAGGGTAGAGGGAGAAGCAGACTCCCCGCTGAGCAGGGAGCCTGACTCGAGGCTCAATCCCAGGACCCTGAGATCATAACCTGAGCCGAAGGAAGGCAGACACTTCACTGACTGAGCCACCCAGGCGCCCCTTTCTCTTATTTTATTTTATTTTTTTTTAGATTATGAAGGCACAGGATGTTTTATGGAGTGTGATTTAATGGCCTGGACTCTGGAGCCAGACAGATTTGTGTTCAAATTCTGGCTTCGTTTACTAGCAGGGTTGACTTTGGACAAAGTGCTTGGCCTCTCGAGTCTTGGTGTCTTCAGCTGTGAGACAGGGAGTCACATTTATGTCTCAGTGACCTGGGGAGGATTGAGCCACGTAGTATATGTATAGTAGCTAGTGGTAGGACCTCACAGGTTCCCACTGCCTTGAAGTCCCACAGATATCACAGATTTATTTCTTTTCCCCCCATAACCTCAGTGGACTTTCTCTTAGTGTTTTTTACAACCTGCATTTTATTGGTAGCTTTGTAGACAGAAATGTGCAGTTTCATTTTGGATCTAAGAGTTTTTCATTCTTAGAAGCTGATAATGATTTCTTTGTTTCTTCTGTAAATTCATTGAATGTTTGAATTCTTTTGTAGTGTCTTTGCCATAAATTCTGCTCACTGCATATAATTTAAGTATGAGAAATGAAATGGTATTATAAAGTTACCCTTATGTAGAGAATGTAAAACAGTATTCTAACTTCACTTCCAAGGAATTCACATTTCCACTTGAAAAAAAATTCCTTTTTTTAAAAGAGATTTATTTATTTATTTTAGAGAGAGAGAGAGTGAGAGAGCGGGTGAGCATGAGTGGGAAGGGCGGAGGGAGAGGGAGAGATCAAGCAGACTCCCCACTGAGTACAGAGCTGGAGGCGGGGCTGGATCTCATGACCCTGAGACCATGACCTGAAACAAAGCTGAGTCTGATGCTCACCCACTGCACCACCCAGGTGCCCCCACTTGCAATAATTTCTAAACTGAGTCCCATTTGCAGAAATTTCTGGAAACTCAGATTGAGGCGTCTCCATACTTTTGTGAGAAATAAGACTTTGGTGGGCTTCTATTTAATTTATTGCCTTGTACATAGATTGCTTGAACTGGCCACTGTAGTCTCTTATAAATCACGAACAAGAGTTCACCCTCACTCCAGTTACAAGCCCTACACCACCAGTCAAATCTTATCAAAGGCCATTTTAGAAATCTTGAAAAATGTCTGACATTTTGTTAAAACAACTGGAAAATAGATTTTTCTTGTCTCCTTTCCACATTCCTTTCCTCATCCATAACAGTACAATTTGAGTGATGCTATTTTGAGTCTTCCTTATATTTCCTTACACACGTACCTTTTATGCAACCTGAAATTAAATTTTTAGGTATGAAACTGGGCACTTTGCTGCCCCACACAGAAAGACTTTATGAGTCCAGCTGGAACAGAGCCGAAGTGCACACAAAGTTGATGTCAAGGCCTACTTACATTGAAGTAAAATTAAATTTATGGATTGGAAAGGGAAGCCTAATTTTTATGTGCCTCCTCCCTAAAAGCCAACGAAAATCTAGGAAGAGGGAAAACTATCTGAGCCAGTGTGAGTGGACCCAACCCATTTCATTTTCTAAGACTGATTTAGTTCATTACTTATGGAGTGAAGGCAGAGACTAGTTCATTGGGGATTAAGAATGACTCTAACGCTGGGGTATAATTATGCAAGTATTTTTTCTTAGTACCTCGCTTTGCTAGCCTGGATCTTTTAAAAACATCATTATTTTTTTAAAGTTTTAAAAAAGATTTTATTTATTTATTTGGGAGAGAGAGAGAGAGAGAGAGAGAGAGAGAATGTACACAGAGAGAGAGGGAGAAGCAGACTCCCTGCTGAGCTGGGGGCCCGATGCGGGGCTCGATTCCAGGACCCCAGGATCATGACCTGGCCGAAGGCTGATGCTAAACTGACTGAACTACTCAGGCACCCCTAAAAACGTTATTTTTTAAAGAAGGAGATAAAATACACTTTCTATTCATTCCAGTTTTAATCCTCTGAATTTCTGCTCACTGCTCAGTGTTTCCAATTCCTGGAAAACTCATTAGATTTTATTAGTATCATTTCTTTTCTAACTTTCTCCATTACAGAGCTCGCTTCCCCAGTGGACCACCACATCTTTGGGTTTCTAGTCCGCGGAATTTTGCTTCCCAGTTCCACAGCTAAGGAGCCAATTTGCATTCCTTCCTTGTCCCAAAGTCTTCTCCTATTTTGAATACCCCAACTTGTCTATATTTATCAAGGGGGAAAAGGAATGTATCACTTTGGCCTGAAAAATTCCTTGCTGAGCCCCTATTCCATTAAAAAAAACAATATTTGGAAGAAATTGGTCAATCCCAATTCTTAGGCCCAAACAGACCAGTTTATTTCAGAGAGAATCTTTTTGTGATTCTTTGTGTTCACATAGTGACTGAAACAATTCAGGCTTAATCACACATCTTGATTATTACTTCATATTACAGAAAGTAGGACTAGCAATCATGCTGAATTGAATTTCCCAATATTTACTTACTTCAGACAAAAGAGCCAGGGTAGAGGATGAGTTCTTAGATAAGGTTTTCCAACCACTGACCCAGATGTGATTTTCATCTGAGCATCTGGGAAATCTCAAACTTTGCTCTTTCATCCGGATAGGTTTGACCGCAGCTCTCATACATAGTCTAGGGTTGGATTCTGTGCCTTAGTCATAGAATTTTGGAATTAGGAGGGACCTTAATGGTATCTGGTTAATTATTCTCCACCAAAATTTTGTAAAATGATAGACAAAGATATTTTCACTTAATTTAAAATTTGGCACAAGGATTTATCCTAAGTAAAGGCAAAGAGGAGATATAACTGGTAGCATTCAAACTGTCCTTGATTAATGCTGAATATGTTGCTTTCCTGAGTTGTTTCCTGAAAAGGTGTACATATGTCCAACCTTCCACTGCTGAAAATAATACCCCTCCATTTTCTTTGCTCCTTTTCTTCATATAAATAAGCCTGTCAAAGAATGCTGTGTCAATAATATTTTTATAACACTTTTATTGAGATACAAGCCATCTACCGTACAATCATACTCATTTACATTGTACAATTCAGTGTATTTTAGCATATTCACAAAGTTGTGCAATCATTACCACAATCAATTCTAGAACATTTCAATACCCCTAAAAGAAACCTTATACCCTTTAGCTTATACCCTTAACCTTATCATCACTCCTTGATCTTTCCTCCCCTGGGTCACTAATCTACTTTCTGTCTTTATAGATGTTCCTATTCTGGACATGTCATATAAAAAGAATAATATAATAGGAAGTCTTTTGTGACTGGTTTTTTTTTTTTCACTTAGCATAACCTTTTCACTTTTATCCATGCTGTAGCATGTGTCAGTACTTCATTCTTTTTTATGGCCACATACTTTTTCATTGCATGGCTGTGTTACGTTTTGTTTATCCATTCATTAGTTGATGGACATTTTAGTTATTTCCACCTTTTGGCTATTATATATAATGCTACTACTAACATTTGTGTACAACTTTTTTTCTTTGGGTGGTTGTATGTTTTTTTTTCCTTAGGTATATACCTAAGAGTGGAATTGCTGGGTCAAATAGTAACTGTGGTTAACTTTTATTTTTAAAGATTTTATTTATTTATTTGACAGAGAGAGAGAGAGAGAGAGAGAACACAAGCAGGGGGAGTGGGAGAGGGAGAAGCAGGATCCCCTCAGGGAGGGGAACCTGACGCAGGGCTCTATCTCAAGACTCTGGGATCATGACCTGAGCCGTACGCAGACGCTTAACAACTGAGCTGCCCAGGAGCCCCTGTGTTTAACTTTTTGAGAAACTGCCATGTTGTTTTTTAAAGCGGCTGCACCATTTTACATTCCCAGAAGCAGCGTATGAAGGTTTTGATTTCTCCACATTTTCGCCAACACTGTTATCTGTCTTTTTGATTAAAGCCATACCGGTGAATGTGAAATGGTATTTCATTGTGGTTTTGATTTGTATTTCTGTAATTACTAATGATGTTGAACACCATTTCATATGCTTATTGTCCATTTCCATTTCTTTGATGAAATCTATTCAGATAATAATAATATCTTTCGGAAGAAGTAACACATAACATTGGTAAATCATAGAAAAAGATTTGGAACAGACTGTTGATAGGAAATTAACATTTGACTGGAGAAATCCAAACAAAAGATTTCATCCTAAGCGGTTGTTATGATTTCCATGTATTGAAAGGAAAGACATTTGAGGAAATAAGAATGTGTGTATAATCATATATGCATATTTGTATACACATATATAACACACACACTATATATGTGTATTTATGCGGTCTATATTTCCTAGCTGACAAAAAGTGATTGAGGCAATAAAAGAGGTATATAACTCATTCATCTGTTCAGTATGTGCCTGCTATATTCAAGGCATCATGTTCAGTTGAAAAGATATATTAAATGAGTAAAACACATTAGATAACCACTAGGCAGGTAACCAAAAATGCCTTATAGCATCCATGTCACCTTCTATTCTCTTTCCATCACCTACATAAGGATGATGGCATCCTGAATAGATGGAGTCATTTTGACTCATCCATTTGTACTCAGTCCATGTAATGGGTTCATCAGGAAGTCTTACTGATGTTTTTCAAAATATTATTTCATTTCAAACACTGTAATCCTAGATAAGGCATTTGTTATTTATGCTTGTATTATTGCTTTAATTGGCCTCAGAACTCTAGTCTTTGCACTTCCTTTCATTCCAAAGACATGACAAGATGAATTTTGTTAAAGCAAAAGAATAATACCCTCTGCTTTTATCATTTCATCCAGTTTCTCAAAGACTTCGATGAGTCTTTTTTTCTTATTTCATTAACTCTATATGCTATGCCAAATTTAAAGTTCTCTACCATGTTTTCTCTCTTTGCCCCCATTAATCCATTCATTAGCTCATTCAGTATATATTTCTGGGTGCTGACTGTGGGCCAAGCATTATGCCAGGGCTGAGAAGAATACAATGAACAAGGTCCCTAGCTTTATGGAGTATGCTATTTAACAGAAACCTGGAAAGTAAGCCATGGAATAGACACTGATAGACGGAAGCTTAGAGCATGGTGGGAGGGAGCTTAGGGGATGGGTTTGCACTCTCACTTGGGAATTAGTGAAAGCCTTCTTGGAGGAAGTGACAGCATGTGAATCCCAGTCAGTGAAGGAGATTCCAGGTAGAAGAAGTCATGTAGTAGAGATCAGAGGTGAGAAAGAGCCCACTTACCTGCTAAAGGGAGTGAAAAGACAGAGTTGAAGGAGTGGGTGGAATGGGATTCAGGCTGAAGTGGATAAATTAGTCTTAGAAAGGAGGACAGGGTGAAAGGATGGGATACCAATTTCATAGGGTTGGTGATGGGAAGCAGAAGAAGTTGCTCTCTTTTTTGATGGCTCTTTTTTGTTTCCTTGTAAAGCAGGAGCCAAAGGGCTCAGCTTCAGGTGGGAGGTGAGGATTAGAAGTGGGAAGTCTGGAGAATGAAGATTTGGAAGAACTGCTGTGTTATGAGAGAAACAGCACTATAGGGCAGTGTAGCGCCAATGGAGGTGGAAAACTGTGAACCTTCACTGTGGTTGTGAAGCGTGCAGACTCTGAAATGAGGCACGCCTGCCTTCAAGTTGCCATAAGTCCCTACTCTGACATGACGTGTATCACTTTGGGCAGGTATGTAACATCTCTGATGCTCAGTTTCTTCATGTAGTAGAGACAATATTAGTATACTGGGTTGTTCATGAGGTTGTTGGGAGATTAAATGAAATAACGCATGTAAAGCACTTAGCACAGTGTTGGGTAGATGGTAAGCACTTAATAAATATTTTCTATTATTGACGTTCTTTTTATTGTGACTATTATACTAGTGATTTACCAGTTTGGTTCTTAGCCATGCTAAGCAGCATAGATGTGGCATGCAGGAGGTGGAAAGCTGGATGTACACAGAGCTTGGCTTTTCCAGGGAGACATGATGGAAGGCCAGTTGGGTGAATGAATTGATGATACCTGGCAAGAGAGTGGTCAGATAATAGAATCAAAGCTGTTTGTATGAAACAACAGTCAGATGGCGCTGATAGGTAGGTGTATGGGAAGTAACTCAGTGGAGAGAATAGGACAGGAGATTATGATGAGAGAGTAGAAAGTTTGAGTTTAATATTTTAGGGGTGATGTTATAAAAAATATATTTATTCTATACTAATATGCCTTCCTACTCAAGATGATTAGACTTGATCATTTGTCCAGTAAAGTCTCTCATTACCTCTTAAACCATAAGAAGTAGGCAGATCAAGGAACTGACACACTTGAATGGGAGTGTTTGCAGGTTGGGATGAAGATAGTATGCCAGGTACTAAAGTGGTAAATGAGGGAGTGACAGACAAATATGGCAGATAAAGACGACAATGTTGAAGAGGAGTGGGGTGTTCCCGGAAAGTGGGAGGAAGAATGATCTGAAAGGAGTACTGGGGAATAAGAAAGATGACTCACCCCATCTTCCAACCTTGATCATGAAAACTGTGGAATAACGTCAGCCTCTACTTGAGAGAGGGAGGCAGAGGAAGCCAGGTCCTTAAGGATAGCCAGCTTCTCTCAAGGCAAGGAATTTGAGAGACTGTGGTTGAGGATGGAGGGCAAGTGTGGTCCCATGACAAAGTTTCGAAGGTATCATGGGAAGCTGGTTAATGAGGCAGCAGCAGTAATAGCATAGAACATTGGGGAGGGGAAAAGGCTGGGAGCACCTCCAAATGGATTTCACTTTCTTCTTTGGGATTTTCTGTCAAATTAGTCTCAATTCCATGAGGTCAAAGAGCTATGTGGTGGCATTGTTTATCACCTTTTGATTGATAGTAACAGAATTTTTTAAAAGATAAGAAATCTTTGGCCTTGAGTACTGGATTATTAAAGTCACATTTTGATTTGAATTTTCTTTATTTTTAGAAAAATTACTGCTATACCTTTTCGACTTACTAATAATCAATGGAGTTTCAGCTAAAATCTGTCAGCTATTCCTGAGAAATATTTATGACAATTTTGCATTGTGCCAGTTAGCATCCCAGAGATTCCCATAATTTGTAAAAAAGAGTTTCATATGTTTCAGCACTTATCACATATGCTTTTATATCAGATGAGAAACCGAAGAAAGCAGGTTAACTTACTTGATCACTTTTAGTTTTGAATAAAATTCTTCCTTTTTTATATGCCTACTCTCATGAGAGAAATAATAATTTTATTTCAGTGCTTGGCATGTGGTAGATGCTTACTTAGCATATGCTTGTTGAAGGGATAAATTCATGGGAAAAAGTATCTGAATGAATTCATATTTGGCCAAGTTAGGTATTCACATTGAAAACAACACGAGTTGTCTTGTCTATTTCTGAGGTGTTGATTGTCCTGTGAGTCCTTCATTACCCCCTTGTCTCCAATCCCTCACCTTAGACATGTTCCCATCTGTAAGGGCCCAGGGTGCCGACTGACCCACTTGGCATTCAGGGAAAGAAAAGAGTAGAAAACCTTGGACATTTTATTTGGTCACGACCCCTGCTCAGCCCATCTTCTCTTACCCTCAGCTGTCTCCATTTATACACTTCAGCCTCTGAATTATGTTTAAGATGAAACTCCAGCTCTGACTTGACATTTCCTCTGCCTGCGAAAGTTGGGATCAAATAATTATAATTTTGACATCTGGCCTCTTTTCCTGTGCTGTGTGTTATAGCAAGCACTTGACCAGAATGATTCCATCTAACTCTCATAACGGTCTGTAACTACTAGTATTAACCCTGTTTTACAGGGAGGAAATTGAAGCACCATGAGCTTGACTTGCTTTGGGTTTTACAGCAAGTGTGAGTAGCGCAGCAGAACTGGAGTCACTGTCTAGGCTATCTGAGGTCAGGGCTGATGCTCCTAGCCTTGAAGCCATTCTCCAAACTATTTGAACCTTTTCCAGAGCTTCCCTGATGCAAGACACAGTCTCTGGAATCCATGCCTCCAGCAACCTGGCTCTCAGTTACCCTACTGGCCATGGCTCATAGGCCCATATCCTCAGATTCCTTTGCTAAAGCGATTCTTTCATACAATTCTTTCTGGACACTGTGCTAGCTGCCCTGTCAGTTGCTCCGTCCTCAGGATCCTTTAAGCCAAGCAGTCCCCCTACCTGAGACCTCGCCCTCCCTTGGCTAAGAGGGACGGGCAGTCCTTCTACCTGGTCCTCTTGTGAGACCTCTCCCTCCCCTGTGTGGGAGGGACGTCTCAACCATTTCTAGGCATTAGCCATCCAGGAGGACGTTATTCTGAGGCATTCTTTCTGACTTCCCTCTCATCTGTCTGCACTGAGCTCTTGGGTCCACCTCGCTCTTCTGGTAGGCAGCCACAAAATCAAATTGCTTGGTTTGTCTCTGAAGTGATATTGTCCTCATAGGCTAGAGGACTTCATGGGACATGCTCTGAATGTTCATAAGACTTGCTCAACTTCTCAACAGGCATCCATATACTGGGTGCTGAGGATACTTTGTGCTGCCACGAAGATGTTAGAGTCAAGAGAAACCTGGGGCAACAGGTCTTCTTTTTGTTAGGTTCTGAACACTCTTCATCAATGTATTCTTTAAAAATTTTTTTTGTATGGAAATATAACTTATATACTGTAAGTGTACACATCTTCAGTTCCTGTTTTCAGTAAGACCCGGTATAGGAAGTTGTTTCTAGAAGTGAATTCCCTTACAATTTCTATGAGTTGACTTACCCCATAGGAAGTCTTCAAGTACCTCCAGAGTTCCTGTAGGCAGGGTCTCAGTGGAAGGGCCTATCTTCTTGCCGACTTTATATAACATTTATTATGTGGTTCTTTTGTTTTGTTTTTTAGACAACACATGCTCATTGTAGAAAATGCAGAGAAGTTGTGTCCAAGTCTAAGTAGGCTCTTTCTGAAATTTTTGATTGAGGCTTCTCTATGTCAGTCTCTGTTCCTCACTTAAATCAGTAGACACTAGACTGACATTTAAAGTCAGGCCACTATACTGCGGGTTCAGGGTGGCACCCGGGGCCTCTGCTTGGGTTGAATTGTGCCCTGGAAGCTGTTCAGGAGAGGGTCAAAAGTGCAGCTGTGAGCTAAGGAAGCAGAAAGGCCCCCAAAGGAGTGTGGGGGTGCTACCCCGGAGAGGTCTTGCCACGAGCAGCGTTCTCCTCACCAATAACGGTGGGTGAAAGTAATAAACAGCACTCGGATCTGGAATTCCAGACAGCCACAAACATATCAACCTAAATTTAAAGTGGCACTGCTAACAGTACATCTATAATTACATCTTATTTTATTAGTTGCAAAGGATAATTGCATCCAGAAAATTCCCAATACAAATGTATGCTACAGAGATAATGTATATGTTGCTCTGAGAAAACAATGTGGTGGAGAGGTTTCAATAATGCTAAGTGATTTTCTAGCACTCATCACTGATTAAGCGCCATGTGGGCTGTAGGAAAACAGGGCAAGGGGAGCTGCCAGAAGTCAGGATGTCTGAATCCTCCCTAGACTCTCAAATCTTTTAATCTCTCAACTCTCTGCCCCCAAGTGTCTTAAGGGAGGGGAATAGGTTTGGAAAACACCAGGCAGACGGTTGCATTCTTAGGACTGGATGCTCAGGCAGCTGGTTTTGGTAGAGCTGAGTTTAGGCCAGCCCTGGTGCATGCACCATTGGCAAAGTGATCATGATAATATTCCCTTGCCCTCTCAACACAGCCTACTGAACTCAGCAGGGGCATCGAATGCCATGCCTTTCCCCACCCAAGCAATATGAACACAGAGCTCTTAACGATTAATATAATTGTTTTAAGCACTGGCATTTAGGAGCTATAGGATGTTAGAGAGCAAATTCTGTATCTTTGAATTTTATAATTGAAATTCTTTATAATTTTCTTGTATTAAGACTGGGCTTAGTTTTTTTTTATTACTATGGTAGCTATCAAATGACAAAACAGAGGACATAGTGCTTTCCATAGGGATGCTCAGAAATGTTATTGTTAATAATGAAATTATCCAAAAACTTAAAATACTCATGTCTCTAGTAGAAAAATCATTAACAGCTTTCAAATATTTTTCACATAAAATGGCAGTCTTAGCTATCATAGTTTCCATTTTGTTTATTTATTTTTGTCATGTGAGTCATGCCTTTTAAAAGCTGTTGTTAATTTAAGAAATGACTGATTATTCCCAGGGCCAATGAGGCAGTAATTTGAGATAATTCAAAATTATATTTTTGAATATATCTGATAACAATTGCCTGGAAGTTACACAATGTGTATATCAGTTGATCAATGAAATAGTTTTATTTTCCACTATGGTCTTTTGGGGGGTTGCTATGGGATGGGTGAGGCAAGGCGCTTGAGTTGGGAGAAAGGCATGCATGGAATTAGTATTTTTTCCTTTTCATCTTGTTCTACAGAGATCTGAATGATCTCTGTTCCTCTCCCTTACTACCTTCAATCAACTAGCAGAAAAATAAAGAAAGAAGGTGGAGGAAAGGGAAAAGAAAGACAATAGAAGAGGGCATAAGCGAGCTCCCTCTTCACCAAAGGAAATGGAATGTGGTGTCTCCCTGCCTGCCATATATCTGTTCTTTGTATATTGGAATGAGGCTTAGTGATTCTTGTGGGCCTAAGTGGAATACTTTCAGCCAACACAGATGTTTCTAGATACACAAGGAGGGATACAGGGATATACCTGCTTGAGGATTCCAGTTGCTTAATGGGAATGAAAAATGCTTTGATATTTTGGGATGGGCAGCTAGTCCCAGCATCAAGCCCTTTCAGCTATGCAAAAGGTTGAAATTCTACCATGGTGGCCTGGAAGCCAGAAGCTGCATGACAAGTAGGGGACAGCAGCATAGGAACTTTCCAGAGGCTCTTCTTTGAGCCCAGGGAGAATCTATGTATGTATATATTTATATCTATATTTGTATCTGTGTCTGGAATCATCTGTCTGTATGGAATGAATGTGGGCTAGAAAAACTACTGTGATGTGTGAATGACCACACTTCAGGGCAGCCCTTGTCCAGTGTGAGATGGCTGTAGGACCTCACCTTCTTTTCCTGCTACCACAGACTAATTTACCCCTCCTCCCTCCTTCTTGCCAACATGGACAGTCAATGCCTGGACTTCCAACCTCTCTCTCTCTTCGTTTTCCATTTAACCTCTCTGTTGGTCCAGGGTGGTGCTAGTGATAGCAGAGCTATGGAAAGGGAGAGAAATAGGGAGAGTAACTTCCCAGCCTTGTTTCTAGCTGTGTTATAAAGCTATTTCTGTGCGATGATGTCAATGAATGACTTCCTCAAGGACTTTGGGGGGCATGTTTATTTCATCCTTACCTTGTTATTCCTTGTGTGTGTGTGTTTTTTAAATTTTTTTATTACTCTGAATCTCTGGTTTTCTTTCTCTTTCAAGTACCTCCATCACTGTGTAACTAGAGCTGTAAAATATTCTGGGGTGGTGACTTCTTAAAATCCCCGGTAGATATGAAAGGACATTACTAATTCAAACTCTCTTAAATGTCTACCAAGAAAAGGAGAAAAGCATATACTTTTTTCTCCACCTGATTTAATTTGCTTTAGTAGGGTGGCCTCCTGGATAAAGCTGTTTTGGGGCAAATTGCTTCTCCTGAGAGGATTTCAGAACTTCCTACTCCTAATTAACTTAAAAGGTACTTCAATTCTTGGTTCATTTAATCATTCATCCATTTATTTCTTTATCGATAGATATTTATCAAGTGCTTATTGTATGCCAGTCGCTGGACTGGGCACTGTATGTACAGAGGTGGGTGAGACACGGTCTCTAACTTTCAGTGGGGAAGACAGATTCCTAAGCGAGAGTTATGGTATGTTTGGAGTGGGATGATAGTGATAAGAACAGGATGTCATGAGAGACTGGCTCAGAGGGGCATTGGACACAGCTGAGGGCCCTAGAAGGGCTCAGAGGAGGGAGTGGGGCCTAAACAGACACTTGCAGGATGAGGAAGGTTAAGAAAGGACACAGAGGTGCAGGGGGAGAAGGATGCAGACTGAAGCAACCCATTTGACTTGGTGAGTAGGGAGCCATTAGTGATATCAACCAGATCCATTTCAGTTAGGATGGTGGGAGAAGAAGCTGGATTGAAGCAGATTTGGGGGTGGGTAGTGACCAGGGAGTGAGAAAGTAGAGATGAAAGAGAAAGGGTGGGAACAGGCCAGAAGTGGCTTTGAGAGAGACTTGGGATCAAGGAGGTGTTTCAGGGCTTGAGAAATCTGTGCAATGATCCGATAGCAAACCAAAGGATGAAGGGCCAGGGGGATGGGAGGGAGGGCATCCTGATGGAGCAGGATAGGTGACATGAACCTATCTGGGAGAACAGTCTGGGAGAACGATCGGGCCTTACTCCAGAAGGCACTCTGGAAGTCATTCCAGAAAAGCATTTGGGATAGGCCTGTCTGTAGAGTGAAACTTACTTTTTGGTGTCCCTTTAGCTTAAAGGGACAGAAGACACCCTCCTCCCAACCTAGAAGCCCTTGGGTAGGATATAAGGCAGCAATCATAAACTCGGGTGTGAGTGGAGTGAGGTAGGTGGGGACTATGGTAACCTGGAGAGTGTGTGTCCTCCTGGGGGAGCAGAAGCTTCAAGGGTCCAGCCATATTTGTCATGAGAGGATAGGGGGCCAAGAGTGGCCAGAAGTCTGGATTTTTATGTGAAAGCTCCCAGTTTAAAAATACTGGAAAATATGAAACAAACAAACAAAACAGCATGTGGGTCAAACGAGATCTGTCTGCTGGCCTAATCTGCTCCTGGGTACCAGTTTGCAACCTCTGCTTTGGAAGACCTCTTTTAGGGGTTAAGCTTATTCTGGCATTTTCATGTGACAAATCCATCCTTCCTGAATAACTATGGAGAAAAACATTAATATGGAAAATAACATGGATAGTTGGAGAAAAGAAGCACAATAATGTGTTTAATCCTCCTAAATCTGGTTTTATGCTGTGACCTCTCCAGGACTTTAATTTTAGTAAGTTGATTCCCTTATGTCCATGCCTATTAACTGAATTTTCTTTGTTCACTTTAAAGTTCTCTGAAATTTGGATTGCTTCAGGAACCAGAAAAGACTTAATTACTTAGCTTATTACTAAAAATAAAATGAAAAACAGTACTTTTTTTTTTTTCTTAAATTGGGCCCTTGGACTACAGGGCAAGTCTGAAAAAAATTATAGATACAAACAGGCAAGATATCTGCGTGTGCCAAAGGAAATTGGGAACTTTTGTGATTTATGTTCTGGGTGGTTTTGACTATTAATCATATGTTTGTGGCAGGATAATGATTGATGATATAACAAAACCAGTGAAGATACTTTGCATCAGGGAGGAGCTAAGGAAAGATCCCTCGGGTCAGAAATTTGATGAAGTAAGCTGCAAGCATGCGTTCGCACAGTGGTTCGCAGACGTCAGTGTGCATCAGAATCACTTGGAGGGGGGCGCCTGGGTGGCACAGCAGTTGAGCGTCTGCCTTCAGCTCAGGGCATGATCCCGGCATTATGAGATCGAGCCCCACATCAGGCTCCTCCGCTATGAGCCTGCTTCTTCCTCTCCCACTCCCCCTGCTTGTGTTCCCTCTCTCGCTGGCTGTCTCTATCTCTGTTGAATAAATAAATAAAATCTTAAAAAAAAAAAAAAGAATCACTTGGAGGACTTGTGAAAACATAGGCTGCTGGGCTCTGTCCCAGGGTTTCTGACTTAGTAGGGGTTTTTTTTGTTGTTGTTGTTGTTTTTGTTTTTTGCAAGGCGGTCCAAGATTTGCATTTCTAATAAGTTCACAGCACCAGAAGCTGATGCTGCTGATCCAGAGACCATCCTCTGCCACCCTGTATTCTAAAACATCTCCAGGCTTTATTATTTATGGATGTAATAACTGAACCATATTATGTTTACATTTTCTTAAATTCATCAAGTCACTTGGTTTGCTAAATTGCAATAAACTGCTAAAGCGGATGTATGCTTTTGAACCACCGGACTGAAGATCTGCTATTAGTTGTGTGAGAACAGAAGATGTGCTGGTCCAGGGGCGCCTGGGTGGCACAGCGGTTAAGCGTCTGCCTTCAGCTCAGGGTGTGATCCCGGCGTTATGGGATCGAGCCCCACATCAGGCTCCTCCGCTATGAGCCTGCTTCTTCCTCTCCCACTCCCCCTGCTTGTGTTCCCTCTCTCACTGGCTGTCTCTATCTCTGTCGAATAAATAAATACAATCTTTAAAAAAAAAAAAAAAAGGAAGATGTGCTGGTCCAAGCAGGAGAGATTCTTTTTCATACATGGCCCAGGTTGTCTAATCCCTTTCGGATGCTGTTGTTTCACCTGGGGTGGTTTTGGTGACACTGCTATCTTGATTATCGAGCTATTGACTATCAGTCCAAACACCGCCCCCTGCTCCCCCCTCGGTACTGTGCCTTGTGATGTAGGGGTTAGAACTCTGCTGATCCCCTTTCTCTTGGGCCAGCGGGCTCCCTGCTAGGTTCTGCCAATAGGGGGCACTACAGAGGTGCTGCAAGGATGGGAGAGGAAGGACTGGATCCTTCTGGTCTACTTCTTTTGTTTGTTAATGTTGCCCCAGAAATAATTATTCAGTCGGGCAGTGACAGTTGATTCCCCATTCTCCCCAGTTCTCCCCCCATTCTCACAATAAGGCTCAATGCACCCCCTCACAGATATAGCTCCAGACAGCTAGTGCCTTTTCCCTTGGAGATCTGAGTTTTAGCTCCATAATATCCTTCCTCCAAGTTCTAGAGACACCAACGCTAGTCAAGCAGCACATTTCCTTGGAAGTCTGGGTCCTCACTCTTCAGGGTCGCTGTTCTAGACTTCTTGTTTCTGATGATTGCATTTGCTTCTCTTAGTTCCCCCAGCCTGAGAGGTGGCAGCTGCCTCCTGTAGTAACTATCTCTATGTTACCTCAGAGTTCCCTTTTGTTTTTCAGTCCCTTCAATATTTGTTTAAATAATTCCTCTATTACATTCTCTCTGTTCGAAGAGCACCTGGTGGGTTTTTGCTTTTCTGACTGAACCCTGATAACCAGCCATGTCCATCTCACCGTGAAGCTGGACTGCGTACCACTCGACTGCCTTCGAATTCCAGAATGTGGCTAGTATCATGTGCTTTAAGAGCTACCCAGCAAGCATGTAAACTGCTGTGTTTCTCCAGCTGCGGTTCCAGGGAACACTTGAATCAGAATCAGAATCATTTGGGATGCTTGTTAAAAGTGCACTTTCGGGGGCGCCTGGCTGGCTCAGTCGGAAGAGCATGCGACTCTTGGTCTCAGGGTTGTGAGTTTAAGCCCCACATTGGGTATAGAGATTACATAAACAAACAAACAAGCAAACAAACTTAAAAAAAAAAAATGCATTCCTTGGGCCCTACCCCCAGACCTTCTGCATTTTAAACCAACTTTCTAGGTGAGTTTTCATGGTGGGTGTAATGATTAATTTTATGTGTCAACCTAGCTAGCCCATGGTGCCCAGTTGTTTATTAAACACCAGTCCAGATGTTGTGAAGGTATTTTTTAGGTGTGATTAATATGTAAATCAATAGACTTTGAGTAAAGCAGAGTACTCTCTATAATGTGAGTTGGCCTCATTCAATCAGTTGAAGGTTTTAAGACCACAGACTGAGGCTCCTGAAAGAGGGGGAATTGGGCCTCAAGACTGTGACACAGAAACTCTGCCTGAGTTTCTAGCCTGTTGGCCTACTCTGTGGATTCAACACTTACCTGATTTCCCAATCTACTGGACTAGCCACCATAATCATGTGAGCCAATTTCTTATTATCTATCTATCGATCGATCTATCTATCTATCTATCTACATCTATCCATCCATCCATCCATCCAAACATCCATCCATCCATCCATACGTCCCTCTGTCCATCCATCCATCCATCCATCCATCCATCCATCCATCCACCCTGTTGGTCTGTTTCTCTGGAGAACCCTGACTAATACAATATAGGTGGGGCTCAGGAATCTGCATTTGAAGTAGCCCACCAGGTGATTATGATGAGTTGGGCTGTGAAGCTTCCAGTGAAAGTTTTAGAGAGTGGAGAACACTGTGGAAATTGTCCCCAAGTGCTTTGAAAAACTTAGTTCATTTGTACATTCATTCATTAGCTATTTCTCAGGCAACAACCATGGGCCTAGGAACTATTTCAAGCACTGGGCATATTGCAGCATGCAAGACAAATCTAAGCAACTCTTTCCAAGGTACTAAGTTCTTACTCCAAAAGACTCTTAAGATGAATCTTCCTGAGCAATTAAGAAAATAAAGCCTAGTATATATTTTAAAGGTCTTCAGCTATCTTCTTCCCCTACTTTTACACGAAAGCATTTCTCTTATTTTGGTAAAAATATTTTAAACTCAATTCAAGAAGTACTTACTTTGTGCCAGGCATTACGTTAAATATTTTCCCCTTTAGGGGCTCATAGTTTAGTGAGGAAAATAAGCTAGCCATTAAAATGCAACGGAGTTGTTCTAAAGCATGAATGGGGTATCCTGGCAGGACAGGGAGGGCTCCATCCTGAAGCTGGCTGTAGGAAGCAACCTCTTCTTTATGGGCATGACCTGAAATGAGTCTTTCCTTGAATGGATGGAGTTGCATTGTTTTGTATAAGGACTGCAGAACCAAGCTGTTGGGGTACCCCATCATTCCACCCTGCACCATAGGTCCTGAATTTAGTTTCTGTTGGCTTCTCTTTAACTGGTGCCAGACTTACTGTTTTGTGTGTGTGTGTGTGTGTGTGTGTGTGTGTGTGTGTGTGTGTGGAGTTGAGGCAGGAGGTATTGGAAATGAAGTTGTTCCAGGGAGATAACATTGAATCTTGATCCCACATTTTTTTTTTATCTTTCATTATTTCATTGGTTTCCTTTTGGCTTTTTCTTTGTAATGCTCTGTGCATTTGAGAATAAGTCTTAATCACCATATGTAATAAAATTAAGGTAATAATATTCTTATTGATAATATGGCATTTTTCTTTGAATGTTGTATTTAGTAAGTGCTGAGTTCCAAGTTTCTCATAAGGATTAGATTTTCCAAGAGATCCCAAAGGAATGTGCTGCATATTTCAAGTGCAGATAAGGAAGAACTGAAGTAGATTAATATCTAGAGAATACATGTATCCTGAAATAAAGACAATCCATTCACATTCAAGCACAACTTTAAGTTACTGGATCCTACTTCAAAATATACTTCTGAAGATAATTTTTTGAAATCACGTGGCCATGTTCAAATTAATTGAGGTGGAAGGAAAGTTAATGTTTGATTTATTCACCAGGGAAAACAGGAGAATTTGTGCATCATAAATTTTTTATGCCACAATATTTGAGTTACCCATCCTTTGTGAAGACGAGGTCGGTAAAGGCATTCGATTTGTATCTAAATGTTTGATCCTTAAATCATTTCATATTATTAAAGAAAGAAGCCCAAGTTCTTATCACTTTATATTTTAACTCATTATTGAAGTTGTACATATACAGATGGCCATCGCACATACAGACAGTACTCGCATATCATAAATGAACAACGTGATGAATTTTTACTGGTGGAGCTCACCCACATAACCAACATCTGGGTGGGGACGTAGAATGTCACCAACACCCCAGAAGCCCCTTCATGTCCCCTGCAAGCCTTACCCCTCCCACAAGGGTAATCACTCTCCTGCTTCTAACAATATAGCTTAGTTTTGTCTATTTTTATACTTGATATAAATAAAAGGATACATTATACACCATTTTGCTTATATTTTATTTAATTGCTTTGATTTGGATATATACACTTTGACTCATATTGGCCAACAGTTGAATAAAATGACAAGCAGGCCTTTTCAAATGTTGAGAAGCATGTGTTTTGAGAAGCCTTTAGCACATACATTCCAATTTCTCCTCAAAAGCTCTGAATTCTTTTTGGGCTTTTCTCTAACTCTAGAGTGTCACAGCCACTGTGTAGTAAGGAGGGCACATATTGCATGGTGCACTGGGTGTTATACGCAACTAATGAATCATCGAACCTTGCATCAGAAACCAGGGATGTACTGTATGGTGACTAACATAATGTAATAAAAAAACATTTAAAAAATAATAAAGTTACATATGAGACTTGCATTATATTTCTATGGGTAGCATTGATTTAAAGTGTCAGCAGGGCTCAGAGGGGCTTAGTGACTTGAATAGTAAAGATTCTAACATCCTGTTGCTGGCGTCATCAGCCTTTATGGTTTTCCCAGTGGACAGAATCCTGCTCTAAGCTCTCAGGCAGAAGGCCAAAACGTTCCTAGATTTGGGGGAGATGGAGGCTTGCTTGCCTTGCTATACCTTTGCCATATCTTTAGAACAAAGTTTCACTAGCAATTTCTGCTTTTTCATCCTGTCTCATGTCTTGGTTCAAATTGGTCCTCACACAGCAAGGGCCTCCTTTCCCTTACTCTCCATCAGGTGGTCCTGTCCTTCACCTTTTCTCTGTGCCCACTTCTCATAGCTAGAACAAGCATGGATTCCAAAAGATTTAATTTGCAAACATTTGTTGCAAGTCAGTATTTGGTTTTCATTATACATTTTTATGACAAACCATAATAGTGGCTGAGGTCCTCAGTCAGCCAATTAGTGCTATTTTACTCATAATATACCTATATTATGGGTGTGTGTGTGTGTATATAAATATATATATAACATATATATAAATACATACACACACAAGCATATATATACACATATTATATATATATATTATACAATATACCTATATTAGAGGGGTGTATATATATCCACTATATATATATATATATATATATAT
>NW_024423453.1:42241964-42249072 GCF_017311325.1 Ursus maritimus
TATATATATATATATATATATATATTATAGGTATATAGGTATATATATTATAGGTATATATATATTATAGGTATGCAATTCATTTATTTTATTTATTTATTTTTTATAATAATTTTTTATTATGTTATGTTAGTCACCATACAGTACATCCTTAGTTTTTGACGTAATGTTCCATGATTCATTATTTGTGTATAACACCCAGTGCTCCATGTAATATGTGCCCTCCTTAAATTGTGGAAGGAGCTGAGACGCCCTTCAACAGATGACTGGATTAAGAAGTGGTCCGTATATACAATGGAATATTACTCAGCCATCAGAAAGAACGATTACTCAACATTTACAATTCATTTACAAGAAACTTCAGTCACTTCTTAGATATTCAAATTGGGTGAAATAGAGAACTATGCCCTTGACATAGAATCCATGAAAGTGTTAGGTTAGTAATTTTTCCAACTGGAAAATAGGTGGGAAGGCCAAGCCCTTAATGCACTAAACCTTGCCCTGAGTTAGCCTCCTTCCTCCCTTCCTTCCTTCCTTCCTTCCTTCCTCCTCCTCCTCCTCCTCCTCCTCCTCCTCCTCCTCCTCCTCCTCTTTTTCTTCTCCTCCTCCTCCTCCTCCTCCTCCTCTTTTTCTTCTCCTCCTCCTCCTCCTCCTCCTCCTCTTTTTCTTCTCCTCCTCCTCCTCCTCCTCCTCCTCGTCCTCCTCCTTCTCCCCTTCCTTCCTTCCTTCTTTCCTTCCTTCCTTCCTTCCTCCTCCTCCTCCTCCTTCTCCTCCTCCTCCTCCTCCTCTTTTTCGTCTCCTCCTCCTCCTCCTCCTCTTTTTCGTCTCCTCCTCCTCCTCCTCCTCCTCCTCCTCCTCCTCCTCCCCTTCCTTCCTTCCTTCCTTCCTTCCTTCCTTCCTTCCTTCCTTCCTTCCTTCACCAAATGTAATAAGCATCACTATCTCTTTAACCTCTCGAAACAGTTTTCTCAGTGCTTGCTGCCTGACTGCCAGTGGCACACATTTAATGTGTTTTTTTTTTTTTCTGGACATCACTGTCTCACACTAGGTATCAATATTTGTGTTTAGTCAGGATAGACAAAATTGTGATTTATTAACCTCAAATGGCTTAACACACTGAGTACTGCTAGGTTGCTCCCCAGAAAGGCTGTTCCCACTGGGAGTTCATGAAAGTTTCCTCCATTTGTACCCACATTATCTACAAAGTATCCTATTATCCAGCTTTCTAAGTTTTGACAGTCTAGTGGGTGTGAAATGGTTGCTCACGGTTTTAATTTCCATTTCTCTAATGACTGATGAGTTTGTACATCTCTTCAAAAACTTGTGGCCTTTTGGATTTCCTTTTTTATAAATTGTTCATATATCTTGTCCATTTTTTTCTATTGGTGTTCTTCCTTGGTTTATTACTGTTGATTTTTAGAGGTTCTTAATATATTCTATTAGTCCCTAATTGGTTTTACACACACATGTTTTTCCTTCAATTTATCATCTGTTTGCTAACTTTGTCAATGGTATACTTTTAAAATTTTGTTATAATCAAATAACTTATTATTATAATAATTATTTTGCTTTGTAATTTTAAGGTTTTATTTAATACTTCTTCCCCACTTTTAGGTCACAAAGATATTCTCCTATATTTTCTTCTATCAATTTTGTAGACATTTCTATTTTATTTTTATCTATAGAGTGAGCCAGTTTTACCAAAAATAGGACTCTATCTTGGACCTATTTATATCCCTTCCATAATGTAGAACAGTATGCATCCAAGAAATGTCTGTTGGTTCATTGAATTAAAAAATATTATATTTCTTTTTTTTTTTAAAGATTTTATTTATTTATTTGACAGAGAGAGACAGCCAGCGAGAGAGGGAACACAAGCAGGGGGAGTGGGAGAGGAAGAAGCAGGCTCATAGCGGAGGAGCCTGATGTGGGGCTCGATCCCATAACGCCAGGATCACACCCTGAGCTGAAGGCAGACGCTTAACCACTGTGCCACCCAGGCGCCCCCAAAATATTATATTTCTAAATTGCTATCTCAATTGAGGTTTTTTGGGAATTACTAACATTATATTCTCTCATTTTAAGTGTGATTGATCCCCAGAGAGTATTGTAAGCTTCAGAATACTTTTGGGGGGGGGGTAAGTATCTGAGCTTTATTTATTTTTTTAATTATTTTTTTATTATTATGTTGAATTAGCCAGCATAGAGTACATCATTAGTTTTTGATGTAGTGTTCGATGATTCATTAGTTGTGTATAACACCCAGTGCTCATCACCACACGTGCCCTCCTTAATACTCATCACCGGGTTACCTCATCCCCCCACCCTCCTCCCTTCTGTAACCCTCAGCTTGGTTCCTGGAGTCCAGAGTCTCTCATGGTTTGTCTCCCTGTCTGATTTCTTCCCATTCAGTTTTCCCTCTCTTCAGAGAACTTTTAAAATGTTTGCCCTTGATGACCAAGTTTAATAATTAGCACTTTAGAGCTTAAATTGAAGGTTCTTGCTTTCTGTTAAAATGCAGCTATACTGGGAGAGGAGAAAGATTTTGAGAGGAGTCCAGGAACCCAGCAAGGCTGGGATATAGCCATCTATGGTGTAGGCACCCATTACGTCTTATTAGTTAGGATGGGAGACTGGCAAAAATCCCAGTATTTTAGCTTTTATCAAACACATGAATTCGCACACAGAAGTGCACATATCTTATATTACCTAAGTTCCTGGGGCTCTTTCCTTTTACTTATCTGTTACCAGCTCTCAATTTATTTCCGTATTTCCTTCTCATTCCACTCAAATCTTTTCAAACCTCACCACTCAGTGACAGTAGACTGACTTTGCCTCCTACTTTATTGAAATATTAAGGTCATCTGGAACAACCCATTTTCACCTCAACATTTCTATGCATTCTTCCCTTGTTTTGGAGGCACAAGTGCTGCTCCTCCTTTATAAGGCTTAACTTTCCACTTATGTGTTGACCTCATCTCCTTTTTATGATTTTTCTTTGTCAGTTATCCTTTCTCTTTTCTATGTCAATTCTCCCCCAACATAAGAAAACCTCACTTTGGAACTACTTCTCCTGTGCAGTGATAACACAAATTGGCTTACTTAACATCTACTCCAAGCTCCTTCTTGTTTGGTAGAGTTTGTATGTATAAACGTATAAAACCGACATTTCCCTTCAAATCAAAACCACACTGAGATACCACCTTATGCCAGTTAGAATGGCAAATATAGACAAGGCAAGAGACAACAATTGTTGGAGAGGATGTGGAGAAAGGGGATCCCTCCTACATTGTTGGTGGGAATGCAAGTTGGTACAGCCACTCTGGAAAACAGTGTGGAGGTCCCTTAAAAAGTTAAAAATTGAGCTACCCTATGATCCAGCCATTGCACTACTGGGTGTTTACCCCAAAGATACAGACGTAGTGAAGAGAAGGGCCATATGCACCCCAATGTTCATAGCAGCAATGTCCACAATAGCTAAATCATGGAAGGAGCCGAGATGCCCTTCAACAGATGACTGGATTAAGAAGTTGTGGTCCATATATACAATGGAATATTACTCAGCTATCAGAAAAAACGAATTCTCAACATTTGCTGCAACATGGACAGCACTGGAGGAGATAATGCTAAGTGAGATAAGTCAAGCAGAGAAAGACAATTATCATATGATTTCTCTCATCTATGGAACATAAGAACTAGGATGATCAGTAGGGGAAGAAAGGGATAAAGAAAGGGGGGGGTAATCAGAAGGGGGAATGAAACATGAGAGACTATGGACTATGAGAAACAAACTGAGGGCCTCAGAGGGGAGGGGGGTGGGGGAATGGGATAGACCGGTGATGGGTAGTAAGGAGGGCACGTATTGCATGGTGCACTGGGTGTTATACGCAACTAATGAATCATCGAGGCTTACATCGGAAACCGGGGATGTACTGTATGGTGACTAACATAATATAATAAAAAATCATTAAAAAAAATAATGCTGCCACAAAAAAAAAAAACAAAACCCAAAACAAACAAACAAAAAAAACCCTGCATTTCCCAGAGAACCTTGAAGACAAGATTCTGGGTGTGATTTTGGCTCAGTCAGTAGGTAGATGTACCTTCATGAGATTTGGAAAATGGAAATAAAATGAAACATCATGAGGCCAGACTCACATTTCTGTTTCTTTCACAACAAGCAATGGTCATGAAAGAGTTTAATTTTTCTGTAGTGGGGACCTCAGTGTCTTGTGTCTAGTTTTACAGGTGTCAAGAGCAGAGGATGAAAGTTGCTGTTGGAGCGGATTGTGGCAGAGGTGGCGTCCTTCTGCATCCAATAGCTACAGTAATGGTCCAGTTTCATCTAGCGGCTTCCTGATTTTACAACATCTTGGTCATGGCAGGCACAGCAGCTTCCTTGGTGGCCTGGTTTTATGACATAGCTCTGGGAGTCATTCCTGGAAGCTTAGCCTTGAATCTGTCTTTTCAAAGTTCTCATTTTGGCAGGCCATTTTATAATTTGTCATAAAAATGTCCTTTCTACTTAAACTGGCCAGAAGATTTGGGCCTGGTTTTCAGAGGCTTCTGTATGATAGGCTAGCATCCCCTGAATGTGGGTAGTCATGGAATTATAGCCCACTCCTGGGTGGCATTGAAGAGTAGTAAAGGGAGAACCTACTATGGGCTGAACATTGGCTACTGTGCATGGCTGCACTTGTCCTGATTCATTGACAAAGGCTAAAGGTTTAGCTAGATTCTCAAGCACTTGAAAGGAACATGACTAGTAAGCTGGTGACAAGGACATCTGGGGAAGAGAAATGCAGATAGACCTCTCCAAAGGGGAGAGCATGAATATATTTATATCCTATATGAATGTTTACCAGAGAGTGATCTCAGTAAGGATGATCAAAATAATTAGGTGGCCAATATGGGTAGCTCTGTAGAATNNAGTCTGTTTCTTTCCCTAGCTACCTTTGTCCTTATTCAATGAGCTCATGGATAAAGTGACTAAAGCAGCAGGGCTAGAGGTTATGTGTGGTCTCAGCAACATGGAATTTTATGCAACAGAAGAAATGGGTTATCAACCATGCTGTAACCTGCAATGGTAGAGACCAACACCTAGCCTTCAATATGGTATCATTCCCCAGGTGATCAGCCACCACTGTTGGCCAACTGATTGCACTGGACCACGTCTATTGAGAAAAAGCAGCACTTGTTCTCACTAGAATGTCCCCTTCTCTGGATACAGATTTGAGCTCTCCTGCTTCTGCCATTATCACCACCTGGGAACTTTAAAAATGCTTTATTCATCATCATGGCATTCCATGAAGCGTTACTTCTGAGCAATGGGCTTATAGCATTCAATTCACTGATCTTACCAAGTTCCCTAACACTCTAAAGCCCAGCTGGCCAGATAGAATGGTGGAATGGTCTTGAGAAGACTCAGGGTGCCAGCTAGGTGGGGACACCTTCAATGGCTGAGGAAATGTTCTCAGAATGTTAAATATGCTCTAATTCAGTAACTAGTACGTGGTATTTCTTTCTTATTGGCAGGATTCACATGCCCAGGAAATGGGAGTAGTTTCTTTCACCATTAACCCTAAAATTCTCTTAGCAAAGTTTTTTTTTTTCCCATTCCTGTGACTTTGAGTTATGTAGGAGACTTAGTTCCCAAAGGAGGACATTTTCCATGTTATCCAGGAGATATAGCAATGGTTCCATTAAACTAGAAGTTGAAGGAGCCACCTGGTCAATGGGGCTCCTCATACCAGTGAATCAGTAAATAATGGCAGGGGGATTACTGTGCTGGCTGGGAGAATTGGTTCTCACTACTGAGGGTTGCTACTAAACGATGGGAGTCCAGAGGAAAATGTCTGAATTTCAGGTGGTCCCTGGGGAGCCTCTTTGTACTCTTAGGTTCAGTGATTAAAGTCAGTGGACAGGTATGACTATTCAATTCAGGCAGTACTCTGATAGCCCTGACACTTCAGGAATGAAGCTTTAGGTCATCAAGCAAGGAAGTATAACCAGCTAGAGCACCTGCTGAGGGCAAAGGGAATATAGAATGGGTAATGGAAGAAGGAAGTTATAAATATCAGCTAAGACCATATGGCTAGTTGAAGTAAAGGGACTTTTTATCTTTTTAGGGAAGAGAAGGTTAGTGTTTTATATTGGACAAGAGTTACATGATGATAGGTAGAGGCACGACTTTGAAATTATTTTTATTTAGAGGTTAAGTATAGTTAAAAGAGGTATATGGACAAGGGGATGACTGTGGTGGCTTTGCCATGTGTCAATTAGGCTAAAACAGTTCCCCAGAATTCATTTCCTCTGTGGTTTTGGGTTAGGATGAGGTTAGGGTTGACTACAAAAGAAGTATGTATGAACTTTGGAGGGTGGAAGTGAAGCAGTAGGCCTTGTGCTCTGAGATTGGTCAGGGTGGGGGGCGGGTACAAGTCACCTGCTGCTGCACAGAGAGACTGATCTGCTGGTTCACCTTGTTGACACAGGGCAGACACTGGGCCCACATCCCCGCAGCTCCTGTCAGATCTCCTCTTTAGTTTCTCAGAATCATAGGTCAGATGTGTGCATAGCTTCATGGCGAAGGGCACCGATTCCTTCTGTACATCACAAGTGTCATTGAGGTTGGAGGTGGTGAGAAGCAGATACAGGTCCCAGTTTGTCTTCATGGGTTTCCCTACTTCATAGCCATCTTTTGTTTGCCCGCTTGTTCTCAGACCTACAGCAACTTTAGGCCTACACCGGACACACAGAGGCAATAACCTTCCATTGGATTCTTTACCAGTTCTGTAGTTGCATAAGGTCAATCCTTTTCATAAATCCTTTATTCCACCTTGTTCCTAGTGGTATTGCTTCTCTGTTAAACCCTGATTATACAATGGCGGCAGCGGCTTCTTCTCCTCCTCCTCCTCCTCCTCCTCCCCCTCCTCCTCCCCTCCCCCTCCCCCTCTCCCTCCTCCCCCTCCCCCTCCCCTCCTCCTCCTCCCCCTCCTCCCCCTCCTCCTCCCCCTCCTCCTCCCCCTCCTCTCCTCCTCCTCCTCCTCCTCCTCCTCCTCCTCCTTCTTCTTCTTCTTCTTCTTCTTCTTCTTCTTCTTCTTCTTCTTCT
>NW_024423453.1:42249082-42271962 GCF_017311325.1 Ursus maritimus
TCCTCCTTCTTCTTCTTCTTCTTCTTCTTCTTCTTCTTCTTCTTCTTCTTCTTCTTCTTCTAAACCCTGACCAATATAATTTGCAAGGTAATGGTCTATCTTTCTACTTTAGCAGGCAGATGTTAAATGAATGAATTTACTGGACTTAAAAGTTCATTCTGTGTTCTTTCTTTATCACCAAACACTTGTTTCCTAATCCTTTATCACTCATACATGCATCCAGCTAGTGTTTGCCAGACATCGTGTAAATGTAGCAACAGATAAGATTGGTTTCTGACCTCAAGAGCTTATGAAAAAAAAAGACAAGTAAATGTTAAGTTTGATTTTTATTACCACAGCTCCACTAAACTGCTCTTTAAAGGCCTTTGAAGATTGACCACTGAAGACACTCTAATTATCAAGTCCAGTTGCTATTTGCTTAACCTCATCCCCCTTATCTCCAGAAGCAATGGGGATTGGGCATTGCTAATTATTTCCCGAAAAGTGAGCTCTATAGGAGCAGGGCTCTTGTTTGTCTTGTTTTCTGCTGTATCCCCAACACACAAAAAAGTATGTGGCATGAGGAGGTGTTAATAAATATTTGTTGAATAGGTGATTGAACATATTTGCTTCTCTTAAGAATTTGCTCTTTCATTAGTCTCTGAGATATTGTCATCTCTGTATTTCTTCTACTAATCCTCCCCTGCCCTTTTTCATTGGTCTCTGCTCTGTAAACATAGGCCTTCTTCAATATCCTCAATTCTCTGCTTATCTCCTCCCTCTATATTGTATTTATTTATTAAACAAGTACTTAATAGGTACTTGATATGCATCAGAAGTTATGCTACGTTTGGCTCAACAGTGTGTGAGTCGTCTGCTGCTTCTCTGATTTCATCCAGGTGATTTCAGATACCATCTTATGAAGAAAACTTCAAATATTTAAACTACTTGGATCTTTTTTTTTATAGATGCCCTCAGATCAAATTTAATATGTCCATAACAGAATTTGCTGTCATTCACCAAAATATTCTTACTTATAGGCACCGCTATCCTTCTGTTCACTCTTTATCTTTCACAGCCTGCCAACTGTTCATTCTTGTTATTTCTTTCTCATATCCATCCCATTCATTTCTGCTGACCTAGTTTAGCCCTTGTCAGTTCTCACCCATGAGTACTGTCAGAGATCCAACTCTGTTCCCTTGGAAGGCTTTTCATGCCCTCCTTCCCACTGCTGCAGGGATAATCTGCCGGAAGAGCTTTCAATGGCTCCATGTCTTTTAAGTATAACATCTGAGGCTCTGTATCGTCTGTCCCTAACTCTGTTGATCTACTTTTATCCATTTATTTCACTATTTTTCACCCTTCCTGGACTTGTGGCCATTTCTTGGTACTTTATTTGTTAAGGGCTGATGCTACTTCCTCAGTCTGCAATGTCTTTCACTTTCTCCAATTGAAAACCTCTTGATCAGTCAAGTTTTGGCTCAACATCACCCAAGACAAGCACAAATTAACTCAGAAGGAGTAAATCATTAATTTTGCTGGTATTCTTCACTTGTACTTTTCCTGTCTTATAATATAGTAATTCTTTACTTGTTTTCTGCCCCTAGCAGACTGTCAGCTCCTTAAAATATTTTATCTTTGTGTCTCTGACAATGGCATTTAATGCAGGAACTGATGATGGTAGGTGCTCTATACATGTTTATTTAAATAAAATTTTTGGGCAAGAAGAAAAGCACTTTACTTAGGGAGGAGGATACATATGAAAGTAAGGTAAGAAGAGTCTCTATCAGGTGGGACCAACATAGTACTTAGAGCCTGGTTGTGTCCGAGACAAACTTTTACAAGGGCTGGCTAGGTGAGTGGAAGGTTTGAAACCAGCCATGGAAGGTTTGACACGCTTTCGACCCCAGTGGTCATTCTCGTTCTGAAACTCTTGAAAATGCCTCTCACTTTTTGAAAGATTCTAGTCTTGACTAGTTTAAGAATCAGCCAGATCTACTTTCCATCTTTCTTCGTTCTCTTTGATGCTAGAGCCTTTAGAGCATAAAGAAAAAGGGAGCTGTCTTATGGAGGGATTATTAAAGTTGGAAGGGCTTATCATGCAATGCCCGACTTTCTCTGTCTCTAGAATCTCTTGTGTTTTCTTCACCAATAACTATATCTTCCAAGTAGAAGTCAAGAGTCTCCTTGTAAGGATTATGCATTTGGTTGAATATTATCCTTCTTTCCCTCTCTCACCACACACACACACACACACACACACACACACGCACACGCACACACACACAGTCACACACATGAAAGACTTAAGTCAATGGACATTGGCCTATATTGTGTTCCTGCTGCGTCCACTCAAAAGGGGACTCACAAAAGGGTTCATTCATGACTCAGTGACTCAGTGAGGAGTGGCTTTCCTGGGCTTGTATACATGATCAGGCCTCTTTGATCTGGTGACTCTGTCATTTTGAAAAACTTTAATTTTTTCCAAAACAGAAGAAAAATGCAGTTTGCTTTGTAGAGCAGAGATAGTGGCAAGGCAAGTTATTTATGAGTTATTGCAAAATACCACAAAGAACAGCAGCCCAGGAAGGAAAGGGCAACATGGGCAACCTGTTGACAACTCTCTGGACAAATTAGAAAAGTGTGTTCCAGCAGGAGTTGGGATTAACAATGAATAAACCACATCCTCCACAGAAAATATTAAACTTGGGAGTGGAAGAGATTTCATTTCTTTGTCCAGGCATTGGGATTTTAGTGCTTGCAACCAGAGTGATTATGGTGAAATGTTTCGTGCTGGAAGATGTATTATTTTTCTTCTGGCTGCTCATCATGTGGACGGGCTAATACATTTTAATTTAGGATTATTAGCACTAGACGATCTTTGCAAAAAAGGGACGATTTTTACGGTAATTATTGTAAGGTACATTCTGTGGTCATCCTTTTTTTCTTATGACAGATAATCATGAATAAAGTTTACTTATACCGGGACAGTTTGTATTCCTTTCACCATTTCAGGAATCTCAACAGTGTTGCCCGCAGTGTTAAGGGTTTGATTATCCAGTTCGGATAGTCCATTTTTGTCTCGAGTCTGTGGTGTAATCCACTTAAGTTTCATTTTGGGGGTCTGCTGTCCCTGGCAAGTCAGATATCATACACATGTTCATGGCTTGCACTGAACTACCAACTCAACTTTAGGTCTGTTCTTAACTAGCAGGTCGTAATCTTCAGTTGCAAGACCCAGCCCTGAATGGAATCCTTAAGTATGGTTGTAAGGTTCCCCACAGCCCTACATCATATCCTAGAGAGGTTTGGCAATAATACTTTATATATTTTCACCCATCATCTAGCATGATTTTTCACTTGGGTTATGTTTTGGGTGATATGTCTATAAGACACTGACTATATTTTAAAAGGAAGTGGGAAGGAAGAGCTCATTCATGTTGATGTGTTTGTCTATTTGACAACCCCTCTAAAGATCGTGATTCATATTCTGAGCAGCATCAGCTCCACCTTAGCATCAGGCCAGTGGTCAGTGTTATCTTCACCTTAGCGATGGAGACCAGATGCCTGGAGACATAAGCATCTTACCTCATGGCCGGCCACTTAGTCTGGTGAGGGATTGGAACTCCTGACCTTTAGGTCTTGTTCCTTTAGTCACTAATTATGTGTCCTCCAGAATCCCTTGCAGTTCATTTTCCATAAGCATTAGCCAGGTAACAAACAGAAAATTTGACATTGAAAATTTTCCAAAAAATCAGAACTTGTACTTTTTGGCACATCTAATTCTTACAGGGAGAAAAATACTTTCCAATAGCATCTGGACATAAGAATGAACTTCCTAATTAGAACAAGGTTTCTTAAAAGTAGGAAAAGTATTTCTTATTTACTTTAGGTGCCTGAAATTTCAAACTTGAGAGTTTTAAGTAAAATGTTTGAGAAAGAAATAGCCAGTGTGAAACATTGAACAGTAACATGACTAGTTAGTCCCTCTGTTGAAAAGGAAAATGAACAAAGTTCTGAGGACTGATTGAGAAAGGCACCGAGTCAAAGGAGGAGAAAAGAGAAATAAGATAGAAATTCATATTTTCATATTTTGGTTTTTCCCCTCAATCTTGGCAGAAGACAAGATTCCTTGTACACAGGGCCTGTAGATCTTAGGAAGAAAATTTTCACATGGGTCACCTTTGCTTGTGCACACCTTCCAATTGTCAGTAGAAAATACTTTGTCCCTTGAGATTTCATATGAAGTCAAAGGATTTCCTTGTCTTCTACTCCATCCTCTCACATTTCCCTGCTTACTAAGAGCACCTTGCCTGGCAACCTCTGTCCACTAGACCATGGCAGTGCCAGCAGACTCAGAAGAAGGGTGAGGTAAACTGTGTGTTTTTTCATGGGGCTTTTTTTTTTTTTAAGATTTATTTATTTATTTGAAAGAGAAAAAGATAGAGTGAGTATGAGCAGGAGGGAGAGAGAATCTGAAACAGACTCGGCGCTGAGCATGGAGCCAGATGCAGGGCTCGATCCCAGGACCCTGAGATCATGACTTGAGCCGAAACCGAGAATTAGATGCTCAACCAACTAAGCCACCCAAGCACCCCTTCATGGGGCTTTTGAACAACGAATTTTATCTCTAATGCATAAGTGTCCTTGCTCAGTTCATGAATAAAACCTATTTTTCCTTATTTTAAAAATGATTAATTCATCTAGGTAACAGAAAATCATTTGCCACGTGGCACTGAAAGTAACTTACCTTCTCTGGGCCTCCATTTCTTGTAAAAGAAGGATTTGACAAATTTCTTTCCATCATTAGAATGTGAGTCTCCTTTTAACCTGTTACTAATCCAAACAAATGATCAATTTTCTCCTGTAACTGGGCAGAGTGATTCTGCTCCTTATCTGAGTGGCCTTGAAAGTTGTTCCCTCTCAAGCACTGAGCTGTTTGTGTGAAGCTTACTTCTAAGCCACCCACTGTCTTTGATTGGGTGAATTTTTATTTTTATGTAAGTACGTATGTATCTATTTTTGTAGTAACTCATTCCTCTATGAACAATGTTTATTGGTTCCTAAGAAGTGTTGGAGGAAGTCATGAGATGTTCATAAACTTCTTCATAACTTTCAGACCAAATGTTGAATAGATATAAAGTTTGGTTATTCCTATCAGCAGCTGTTTGCAAATCAGACCATGTTCTTCGTGGCAATTGCTTTTGGATAGGGAATAACAGAATGAGTTATTTCTCAGAGTGCATTTTTTTTTCTAAATTGAGAACTTTAAGGGAGTGTTATGTTTGGTTCCTTAAAGAATAAATTCTGAACTCTCCCTCATGACTGACAAGGCCCTAGTGGACCTGGCCTGTTCTGATAGAGTTGACATCCTCTCCCATCACTCATGTCTCTTCATGCCAGTCACTTTGCCTTCTTTTTGTCATTCGGATGCTCCCAGTGGTTTCTATGTTAGAGCCTGAGAATTTTCTCTTGCCTCTAACTGGAATGCTCTGTCCCCAGATTTCTGTGGCGGCCTCTTTCTTGTCAGGGAAGCTCTGCTTAATGTCACTCACCTTCTCAGAGAGGGCTTCAGCGGCCACCTGATTAAAGCTAGTTCCCATCCCCACTTCATCCTCAGTCCAGTCATGGCTTACCCTATCACCTAGTTTCATTTTCCTCACAGCAGTTAACTCTAGATAAAATGATCTTGTTCATTTATTTGTTTAATTGCTTATGGTATCTGTCTCCCCCCTTGTAGAATGTTATTTCTTTGAGAGCACAAACTTTGTTTTGGTCACAATTGTATTCAACACATATTTATTCAGTGGATAAGTAAATGAATACTCAATGCCAGTGCTATCCAACAGAACTTTCTACAATGATGAAAATGTCCTATAATTTGCGCTATCCAATATGGTAGCCACTAAGTCACATGTTCCTATTTTATACTTAAAATGTGGCGGCTGTAACAGAAAACTGAATTTTAAGTTTTGCTTAATTTTAATTGATTAAAACTTTAAGACATCGCATGTAGTTGGTGTATACCATATTGGACAGTACAGCTCTTTTCTGCCTTTGGTACTTAGTGATTGAATCAGTAACAAGAAACCAACACTGTCATCAATAGCAAAAGCAGTAGCAACTTTTGGAGCGTTCTTTTTTATGTTACTTTCTTTTTACCTCTCAATGGGATCAGTGGAGAGAACACCCTCATCTCGCAAGCCAGTGCAAAACCATCTTTTGGATGCAATTTTTAACATCCATCAGTGGGAGCAGCAGAGAAAGTTTTATTAGCTGTCCTATACTTTTGAGGGCTGGTTTTTTAATTATATGTTTTCTTTCTGTTAATAAACCTGTTAGTCAGTTGTTTGGAGTTATACATCTAATAGCTTCTTAAGAGATAGGATATCAAATGGGTTTAAGTTTAAAGAGCCTGACTGCATGACTGAATTTAGAAAATGTATGCATCTTTTCAGAGGAAGACATTCACTATTATATGGAACTCTTACTCCAAGCTGTAATTTATTCAGGGAAAGCAAAGAGAACCAACACCCCATTCAGAGTTAAGTCAAAACAAAGCTCTTTTGTAAAGAAACTGTTTATGTACCCTCCACACTTTCAAGGCATCATTCAGGGTGTATTACCTCACAGGTGATTTACATTTTCTGTTTAGTATCACTTCTTTTTCTCAGTCTGTGAAAGAAGGTTGAATGGAGAATTTTTTCCAGGTTTTCAGCTTTCTGCTACTTAAGCCTGTAGAAATACTCCATGTATTTGGAAGTGTGCTGCTAGGAGAATAACAGTTTTAAGACTGCTGACTTGTCCATCGTTTATCATCATTATATGGTGTCTGTCAACGAAAACCATTTCCCAGAATTCCATAAGGAGTTGCTCCATATAGAAGCATGGAGCCTTGTGACAAGAAAAAGGCATTGCAATGAAGAGTAATAGGAAAGAGGAGGTGTGTATGGGGGATAAACAGAAGCTTTTAGAGCTAATTCATGGCTGGCGTCATCTCCATTAGCATTGGGACTGTTTGACGTTGAGTTCAGAGAACATGACCAGGGCTGGTTTCCATCTGTCATGTTGATTAATGGTAGTATTGTTAGGTAATAATAGTTTAATAACATAGCTGGAGCCAAAGAGGCACACCAAAAGTGTATATGTAATTCTAAAACCAAGAGGAACTGTGGATAAAACCACAAGAGCCAGGAAATTGGGGTCCTGTTCTTAGCTCTACCACTTAGAAAAGAGCAGCCAGAGGGAAATTTTTCTCAAAATTTAAGAGGGTTAAAATAGTCTACCAATAAGGTGAAGAGAGCTGTCTTAGCTCTCAAGAAGGGTGGCATCTTGGTGATTTTAACGTACCTATGTCTCAAGGACTGAAAAAGTTTGTTAAACCAAAAATCTTCTGAGACATAATAGTTGGGTTAACAACAGCCAATGCATTAAAGAGGAAAATAGACAATTCCTTATATTGATAGATTGGATTCAACTCTTCCAAAGAATATCCAGATTGTACGATATGTTATGATCCGACACTCAACTCAATGGCTATCTACTATTGGTGTGAAATCTAGTTAAAGCTGTCTTGCTTTTGTGAGTCTGCAAGAGGCAAAATCAGTGCAACTTGTAACAACAGATTTCAGTGAAGTCGTTCTTTCTCTCAGATGGCAGCATCTGTTGGTGGGCTAGAGACCTAACATGACCCCCATACACTCGGAACCTAGACCACATGGGCTTTTACTGTAAAGTGTTGGAACTTTTCAAGGGAGAAATCACTTTCTATACAGAAAATTGGCAACATGAGACTATTTACATGTTGGCTTTCCTTCCTGCCAAGCAAAGAGCCACCTGACCTAACAAGATGCTATTCAGTTTTTACTCAGAAAATTTCCACCAAATGTATCTTAGCATGAATGGAAAAAAATTCAGAAAGTAAGAGTAGGCTTATGTAAGAGGGGAAGGCAGAACTTGGCCAAATGCCCTTCTGGACTGGGTGGCATGCCTTGACCCTGTAGGCTATTGCTCAGTGTTCGGTTTAGCATGGTATCAAGACAGTTCAAACCCCACTGGGAGAGAGGCAGGCCAAGATGCACTAAAGCTAACAAAAGACAGTTGAAAGTAAGTAAGGGACTGCAACCCAAGAGAAGGAATAAGATGGTTTTGTTTGTTTGTTTTTGTTTTGTTTTGTTTTTTGGGTTTTTTTGGTTTTGTTTTGTTTTGTTTTTCCCTTAGTGGTTTAGACTACATTTCCTTTCCCCAACGGTTTGTACTATATTTCTTTCCCCACTTCCAAATGAATATGCTGGGGCTTAGGGAGCTAGAGCAAAGTTTAAGATTTCCAGACCAGGTATGGGATTTTATTATATGTTTGGAGAGTTGGTGGATGCTCTTCATCATCTTGCCTGAGCATAGGCAAATGGCTATGGCTATTTGATGGTGATAGAGGGATCATTCCTATCAATTAAAACCAGAGGAGAGATGATGCTGGCTGGATGTCTGCCATGTAGGGTTCTTTTTTTTTTTTTTTTAAGATTTTATCTATTTATTTGACAGAGATAGAGACAGCCAGCGAGAGAGGGAACACAAGCAGGGGGAGTGGGAGAGGAAGAAGCAGGCTCATAGCGGAGGAGCCCGATGTGGGGCTTGATCCCACAATGCCGGGATCACGCCCTGAGCTGAAGGCAGACGCTTAACCGCTGTGCCACCCAGGCGCCCCTAGGGTTGTTTTAAGTCTGGTCTTAGTTGGGGTGTGTCTCCACTGCACACAGTTAAATAGGGGGGTTTGATTTCAGTGGGAATGCAAGGTTTTGTGTTTGCTTCTCCTTTTCCTGCAGTCGACTAAGGGGAGGAATTCTGATAAGAGTGGATCAAGGTCAAGGATATTTACGGGCTCACAGTACGAGGCTGTGGAGCTCTGATGTGATTAGAGAATGAGTTCAAGGTCTAGACTTGCAGTGGTCTCATTTTGGACTTGTTCTTCTAGAGAGGCCTTGTGGTAGGAAGTCAGACTGGCTCGAGGCCCTGTAAGGAAATTCTTGTTTTCCCTTCATTTCCCTTGGCATATTTCCTTCAACTAACCTTTGCTTGTCATCAGAGTGATAGGATGAACATAAGACTTTGATCTGAGCTGGGGGTCAGAGGCCACTTGACCTCCCTCTGGCCTTGACATAAATAGAAAAACTATCATGGGGTTTGGGGCAAAGGCCTCTGGGTAATATCAGAGTGTCTTTGCTTGGTCTTTCTCTCTGATTCATGTATTATTCTCAGAAACATTGAAGGAAGTGGCTGAGTTGAAGGATTGTGGGTCCCCGGCCATTATTCAAATTTTGACTTAACGAGACATTGATTTATAAAGTAAACACTTCCAGTGTCTATTTTGAGGCTGCTCATATTAAACTCAAATAAAGTGCCACATGTTCTTTGCTTCAAGCTGTGTGGACACAGATGGATCTATCTGGGATCTTGGGCACAAAAACTGTAAGAGAAAACAGTGACATTCTCATGGTGGTCTAGTCAAAAGGATAGATACCTTTTCCCTCTTTTCCCTTTTTTGTTAGATAAGCTATAAATCTGCACAGTTGGTTCACAATAGTGCAATGAGCATTAGCTCGGAAGTTAGGTCTGTTTGGCTCTTGGTTCTCCCTCATTAAAGTGCATAGCCATCTAGGTCTTTCCATTCTACAAATTGAAGAGATCGAAGTTGACAACCTCCAAATTCCCTTTCCCCAATACTATGCTGAGATAACAAAGTGGAGGACTGAGGCAATTTCCAGAAGGAAATTAATGACCACAGTCTCATTTGTTTCAAATACAAACATTAAAGAACACATACATAAATCTCTACTAGTTTAGCTTAAAAAGTTAAGTTTTAGATTCCTTCTTAGTTAAGTAATTAGAAAAGTTTCCTATCTGCTGTTGGTTGAGGCAAAGGCATTTTGGGAATTTGTATGTGTTTTATTTGAAATTGCTATACAGTTGGTTTAATTCTTGACTTATTTTTGAAAACAAAGACCGTACCATTTCTAGAACTAGCATACATTTTGTAATATTTTATGTTCTATTTATTTAACATCTGTGTTATTCTCTAAAGGCACACTTTATCATTCTTCATACTAAGCACGTAGTCATTTGCGTTCACATCTCCAATCCCTTGTTTCTCTTGACAACCTATTGTTGTTACTGTTGTCTTATACTTGGCTCTCCGAGACCTCATGGAGAGGTTAGTTGCAGTGCGTGCCAATGAGACTGAGGGTTTGATTTCCATACAGGCCCGCTGTTTTGCCCTATTCTTTGGCCATAGCTTATGCTGCTTCTCCACCAGCTTGTCACAAGTGAGCCCAGGAGAATATGGATGGCTCTGCACAAATCTTTGGCCACTGTTGGAAACAACAGTTTGAAGTGGGCTTTCTCCTTCTTATGATGGATTAGTAATGATGAGGTCATTGTTGCCAGGTTAAGAAAATATGACGGTTTGCCAGGAGAAATCACTTTGGCATCCCCCCAATAACAGAGTCACATGCAGATAGCTGGAGGGGGAAGCAGAATGAGACAGCCTCTCTTCATTCTCCTGCCTGCTTTCCTTCAGACCCATCCTGATTTCTTCTAGGCAGTGGACATGGGACAATGTTTTATGGCTGGTTTATTGAACTGACAGTACCGAGTCCCATATACCATTACAGAGCAATATGCTAGCTCTCCAGTGTAGCAGCACCAGAAAAAGGCCCACAATGTGACCTCTATTTTACGGCTATGATTTATTTTATGCTTTATGCTACTGCAGTTTCTTGACTGCAGTAAGTTCTCCCTTATTTGTATGTGGTGATTATTTGTTATACTGTAAAAATGTGAGTTTTAAAGTTTCCAGAGCTTTATTCCTTCCTGGGCGGGAATTTCCTCAAACTTTTGCTCTAGAATTTTTCAGTGAGAATTTGGTAGAAAAATATGGGAAAGATACCATTGTTTGTTATGAGGGAGAGGCTTCTTGCACTTTACCATTAAAATTTTTCCCAGTGGAAGAAAAGTAGCAAGCCAAAATCAGAGAAAAATGTATTTTTGAAAAGTGAAAGTTTAGAGGTATATTAGAAAAGACTGCCTCCCTTTTCTTGTTTGTATATTGACTTTTAGTTTAGCTCAGTCACTATTTATTTTCTGTAGGTCAAATTGCCTTCCATTAGAGCAATTTTACCTGAGCACCGAGTCAGAAAACTGAGGTAACAGTTTTGTCCTCAACAGAAACTTTTTTTTTTAATACTTGAAATTTTACCTTTCTAAAAACGCAGTGACTTCATTGATTCAGCATGGAAGTTAATTCAGCATGAATACTTTGCTAAGGATTTTCCATACTCCACATTTTCTTCGTTTTTGTTGTTGATTATATACCCCAGTTGCTGTTATGCAAAATAAAGACACACCATAAAACATACAGTGTATATAACCTGGCCAAGTGAAAGTGCTTTTGAGAACTTTAATAAGTGGAGAGTTTTTTATATTTTGTTTGGTCTTTGCATTCTCTATGGAAAAAACCCCAAAACCAAAAAACTTAAACTTGGCCTGGTCACGGTTGCCCCTCAGTAAGGTCTGCTGAGAATTTGGCTGTACCTTTTCACTGTTGAAAGTCTTTTATAACCTGGCTAGGAATTAGGCAGCTTTTAAATTTGGCAGCTTTCTGGCTCCCATTAAGGACTCATTTAAATCCTTTCTCACTTGAACCTGAATTTTAACTACCCCTTGTGGATTTCAATGAAGTTTGCTGTGGAATTAGATGAGGATGGAAATTAGATTAATGTAAAGGAACAATGGAAAAAACACCATATTAGATAATTTATAATTCACGTATTCAGATTTTATGGTAGTCATCAAATTGCTAATAATTTAGAAATGAATGGTTAACCTGATAAAATGTATAACAAATGACTAAATTGGTGGATACTTTGGAAAACTGTAGTAACAATAAAAACACGCACAGTTTTATGGCTCTGAAACAAATTGCCTACATCACCTGAAGCCAGGTTTAGTTGAAATGACTAAACTAATTAGATAAGAAATAATGAAAGAAATAAATATAAACATCTAAGTCAGGTGAAGAAAAGCTTTATATAAAACCTGTATGCTATATTTGTATTTAGGTCTTTTTTAACGGTATATGAGAAAGGGAATTGCAAATTAGATCTGATACTACATATACTAGAGGCCAAAGTTTTCAAACTAGTGTTATTTGGCATAAAACATTCTCTTTTCTTGGCCACCTCTGCTTACTCCTAAACCAAAACCAATACTGTTTATCTCCTTGGAGCTGGGTGAATGTAAAAGGCAAGTCATTAATTTGACCCGGTTCAGAAAAATGACTAATTATTAATGCATAGTTCAGTTCTTTGGAAGAACACTTAAAAATAAAAAAAAGATCATATAGTAAACTTGACTTTCTCTCTTTTTTTTTTTTTCGTGTTCAGGTTTATGAATTTTAACACATTTGTATGTCTGTGTTACCACCATTACAATCAGGTTACAGAACAATTTCACTAACAATTTTCGTACCCCTAAAAACTCTGTCATGCTCTCCCTTTGTAGTCAGTGTGACTACATGCAGTGTGACATTCCATCCAGCAGAATATTTTTGAAGCTTTTGTGCAGAGTTGTGTGTCGATGAACCCACATCCTTAAGTCCTTACTTCTGGCTCATTGTAGAATATATTTTCTTTTTCTCTCATCTTGGTAGCTTGCTCATATGTTCAGTGCTTCTTCCTGGGAGTGCTGTGCTAGTGACAGATTTCTCCGGGACCAGGTGGGATTGGGTTGTGTATGATCATCTGATCCAAAGATAGGCTATGCGGAGCATTTGCTGGAGTGGTACTTCAAATCGCAGGGATCGAGCTTCTGGGAAGTAGCGAGAGCTCGAGGAGGAGCCTGTGTTGGGAGGCAGGTGGGATTTACACCCAGGGAACGGCACAGGGAAAAGGACATTGCAGGCTGAGGAAGTGCCTGAGCAAAGCACACAGGTGAGCAAGTGTGAGACACAGTGAAAACAGCAGGCGGTTCTGTGGGGCTGGTAAGAACGGGATGGGAGGGGGAGGGTGGAACATAAGACTCAAAGCTGATGTCAGAATACGGATTTTATTTAATTGATGGTGAGGTAACCTTGATTTATTTTTGAGCTGGTGAGAGATTTGATCTGAAGTGTGTCTCCAGAAGAATCATCATGGAGGACAAACCAGGCTTTGGGGTCAGGAGTACATGAGACAGCCAGAAAAAGATCCCAGTGACACCAGAACGACTTCTTTAATGGCTTCTCAGTGAGGACGTGCCAGGCATCTGTGTCAGAACCCTCTGCACAGGCATTATGCTTGGATTTATAGAAGCATGAAGAGCGGCTTGCATATTGTTCCGAAAACATCCTTTGGTCACCTGTATTAAGTGTGGAATCGAAGAACCCTTCTAGATAATGTTAAAGAGACATACTAGGTAGTATTTACCTGGTTATTTGATTCAAGAGTCCAGTGCCTACTGGGGAAAAAACTATTAACTTCACAAGACTTATTCTTGTATGAGTGGGCTGCACACTGTATGTATGAGAAAAAATAGTACACATCTGTGGGAACATCATTCATTCATTCATTCATTCATCCAAAAAGCATGCTTCAAGCGCATGGGCCATATGTAGGATGTGGGCTCCTGAAGCCCAGCCTGTTGATCAGGCTAGCTTTCAGGAAACCGTGGTAACGATTTCCTGACCATCTTCACTCAAGCCCAGCCTGCCTAGGCTGGCTGACTCTCATATTTTCAGAGAACGTTCCACCATTATTCACATCTTTTTGGGCATTAGTCCTTTTTATCTGCTTTCTTACATTTTATGCTTTCTTCTCCCATTTCCTACTAATCTCCTGTACCAGACTCTTGAGCCCTGCGTCCACTGGGCGTCTGCATGATGTGCCTGGTTGTTTCTTGCCTACCCAGCCCATTACTTTTGCTGATCCTTACTCTTGCCTGTGTCTGACCTCTGATGGGCTTACGTGGTGCTGACTCATGACCTATTTCTGATGTTACCTCACTGGGGCATGTTAATACTATGGATCTCTGGTCTCATTTATGTCGGACTACTGACTCAACTTTGGCCTTGACTTCAAGTTCCATCTTCCACCATTGTTGCAATTTTCACTTGGATACTATCAGACTGTTTTAAGCCTCCGGCCCCACCCCACTCCAAAAGAAGTACGTACCTCCAGGATATGTCATAAACATTGTCCTCAAATGGCATGAAAAGTTAGGTTTGGCATGTTTGGTTCAGAGAATTTTTTTTATTCTGTTTTAGTTCCAGATTAATAATTAGAAAATTAGATTTGGTTTTGCTTCAGATAGATCCAGGAGAGTTCTGAAAAAAACAAAAAACAAGTGCCTTGGTTAAAAAATGAGTTAAAAAGTATGTTCGGCTCTGAGGCCAGAAGATTAGAATGGTTTCCTCTAGTTTGAAATTCATTATATGATTAGAATTTTTGCTTGGATGGGAGAGACAAGACAGATGTGCTAACTGTAGGAAGGAAGAGAAGTATCACCTGAGGAGCTGGACAAGTGTGAAAGTAAAGTGCAATTTCTAGTGCTTGGCTGGGATGCTGTGAGGTAGAGATGTTTCACAAACTGACAGTCCCATATCCAAAGCACAGGGAGAGCAGGGATGGTGCTAACACACGTGGTCTGACACCATAAACAACTGTTCTCCTTTGGGACAAAGGAGACCGTTGACCTTTGTTGTCCCACACAGGGGAAGCTGAATTCAAGAAATATGTAGAATATATGTTCTTCTCATTTCTCATTTCTCTGAGGATTACCAAAAAAAGGGGTGTCTTGCTCAGGAAAATGCAGAGGCCTGGATGTTAGGGTCCAACTGATTTCTTGAAAAGACGATTACATTCTTCCATGACTTTCTTAAAGGGGTTTCATAAGAGCACTTGAAACTCCCTCAATCCCAGACATACCCCTCAGACCTTGAATGATTAAGCAGCCTTACCTTCCCTTTTCTGAGAAAAATGGCTGTTCTGAAGGTGTCCTGATGGCTGTAGGGGAACACCGTTCCTCTGGGTATTCCCGCTACTGGTGGAGCTGTTCCAGGGGAACGCTGAAAATATGGGGTAAGATGAGAGCAGAGCTGTTTGCAGTGGATTTCTCCACGTCCCTGGGTTACTGAGGTCGTGTTCTCTCACTGAACACACGAGCCCACTCAGGTTTCATCGCTTGCTCTGCTAGCATCTGTCAAACACGCACAGCGAGATTACAGACATTGGCCAAACAAAGGCTGGCTGTCCTGGGAGGGAAGTGTGGGTGTTAGTGAGCAGACGTTGGGAACGTCTCTGCTTGGTGTGCAGTCATAGCTTTGCACACACACAAAGGACCTGGTACAAGGCAGGTGTGCGGTGGGCAGCCTGTGTGCTTTGAGACGGCGGAAGGAGGGAGATGACTTAGCGGGCCGGCTGCACTTGAACAATGCCATCTGCGGTCCTCTCCTCTCAGCAGAGCCACCACTGACTGAGCCAGGTGCTTTGTCCTGTCCAGACGTGGGGTGAAGTGCTCCGCGTTCATGAGCTCATTCAGTTCCCTGCGGTGGGCTCTGCTGTTCTCCCCACTTTATAGATGGGGAAACTGAGGCTCGGAGGTACTGAATAACTTGCCCTGGGTCACAGAGGTAACACACATGGAACCTGAATCCAAGCCTATTTCTGGTTAGAAAACCTTAGCTTGTAAGCACTGAAATTAAGGAATTAAATTTGCTTGCACCTGAAATTGTAATGACAAGTGAATTACTTACTCTGATGACTGAAGTGCCCTTCAAATAAAAAAAATCAGTTTGCTATTTGCAGTCTTTCATTTCTCCCAAGGGGAGGTGCTTGAGGGTTAGGAACATTAACTCTTTCCAGGCTGGCGTGCCCTTTCCTCCCTGTCCCTCTGTCCCACCTCACCAGAGCGCTTCCTTGCAACTGTCAGGCCCTTGCTCCTTGCTTCTCCTCTGAAGTCCTGCAACTTCCATGGGCACTGTGAATATACTGCTGCGGACTGCTGTTCCAGAGCTCTTGAAGGTGCTAACTGTAGAGGAAGAAAGGTTAGAGTTGGGTAAAGAGAATCCAGTGTTCTGAGGCGGACGTAGACCACAGTATTAAACAGGCTGGTCAGGGTTGGCCTCCTTAAAATGATGATATTTGGGCAAAGGTCAGAAGGGTGTGTGTGTGTGTGTGTGTGTGTGTGTGTGTGTAGTGTATCTTACCTCCCAACTGGCTGTAAAGTCCTTGACAGAGCTTGTGTTTTATATTACTTGGTATCTCCTATGCTAGGCTCATGGTAGGCACTGAAGACATGGTTATTGAATTTAGTGCATAGTGAATTGCTACCAGGAATGAGTTAGGTATGAGTGAATAGTGAGGTGATTTTATTTTCCTTTAGGGGTCTCTCTGTCAACAAATCATATTCTCGTTCATTCTCCTCTCTGGCCATAAAGGTCATTTATGCTTAATGTAGAAAATTATGAGACTCCTAAAGACATAAAGAAGAAAATAAAAATCACTCACAATTCTGACTGTCAGTATAATCACTACTAAGCATTGTGGTGTATTTTCTCTCACACATGCAAATATATAAAAGTTAAAAAATTTGGATCATATTTAGTGATGATATTAAAAAAATGGAATGACCTATATATATCAGGGGCACTGGCCCGTTGTAACCCCTTTGTGTTGCGGGGGGAGGTGGGCTTGAGGGGCCCCAAAGTGGGGGCGGGTGCAGCAGGGGGGCACTCGGGCAGCAGCTGTCGGTCAGCACTGGTCCAGGAGGGCAGCACCAGTATGTCTTGACTCACCGCCAGCCCTGAACGTGCTGCATGTAGTTTTGTACTCACTTCTTTTACCTAACATGACACAATGACAACATTATCATGTCTTTAAGTTAAGTTTGTAATTTCAGAAATATTTTTATTTTGAACGTTTAGTTATGGCACTAAAAGCATCAGTGAAAAAATACCTAAATGCTTTTACTCTTCCTTATTTTGGGAAAAGGAGCCACAAAGATCCTGCTTTTCCTCATCCTCAGCTCCTAGCAGTTTTGATGGCATTCTTGCCTCTGTTTCAGCAGTTGCTTGGCTTGCTGTGTAGACTTCTGAGAAGCATGACATTTGGGAAGGAAAAGATGACAAGAGCAAAATAAACGAACTTGAAAGGCTGTGGATCGCAGTTGCTTCCTAACCGCGGCTGCGGGGACACGGGTGCGTCATGACCGTGCTCTGGAGTGGTGATGCCTGACCCTCCTCTCCCCCGGCTGTCCTCCTGTCTCATGATTGTCTCCTCACAGCTGCTGCTGCCAGCGCCCAGTCTGTTGCCTGAAGCCAAAAGCGGAAAGCTCACATGACCTTTTGAAGAGCACTATATAAGTAAATTGAGTCCTTGTAATGAAGACTAGTTGAGCAAACAATGCCACCCTATGTGGCTACACGCGTTTTCTAGGATGAAAAACATCTCCAGCCACAAAAAGAGTCATGAAGAGGAGACACAGGTCTACTTTATTATGTGGGTTTTGAAATTAAACCAATTGTTTAGAGCAGAGGCGCTGAAGTTCTGCAGATTAAAAGAGTGAATTACATTTATTTATTCAACAAACATTGATTGGTCATTCATTAGATGCCAGGCACGGAGCCAGGTGCCAAAGACAGACAATGTTCCTATAGTCCTAGAGCTTTCATGGTACTGCTGGGGGAGTTTCTTAAATGGAGGTAGAGCAGTGATTATGCATTTTTATGTTTCATAAGTGTGAATAGGAGCGTACAGTTGTTTCTCAATGAAACATTAATTTTAATTTTACATATTTTAGGTCTTGTGCTGCTTCCATAGGGAAGAGATTCTTTATTCTTTCCCCAGAAGTTCAGTCCAGTGTGTTATCCTACATTTACATGTGTATTACACACGTTGCAATATACTATTATGCTTTAAATCCTCCAAGAGGGACAACTTTTAATGTGCTGAGACATTTAGAGTTGGAAGGGTATTTAGAAAACCCCTGAAAAGTCCTGTGCAATATCAGATGTGGAGAAAGAGTAAAATTGCATCATGAGATAGAGCACACATGCCAGTTCAGCCACGTCCCTCCCCAATGGGGCAAAGAGCCTGAAGAATTAAAGAGAGTGGCTCACCTGGAGGCCATGCTCCACTTCTAGACTGCATCCTGAGCACCCAGAATCTCAAAGTTCCCTAGCTTAGAGGCCTTGAACCCCTTACCAGAGCTTGTAAGGGCTTTTTCCATAGGTCTGTCTTTTTGAGTGTTGGCTTTGCATTCACCATGTGCACCCATGTGTACAAGACCCCTAGTGTAGGATGGAGATGGAGGAAGAAGGTTGTTGGACACCCACAGATGTCAGATATGAGCCTGCATATAGTTGTGACAGTTTTCTTATTGGCTAAAGCAAAAGGTAAGGTGAGGTAGAGTGTGTATATGTGTGTGTGTGTGTGTGTGTGTGTGTGTGTGTGTGTGTGTGTAATTTACTACCTAGGGTTACTCTCTGACAACGGAAGTGAGATACATTTGCAAAGTAATGGATTCTGTTCACTAGTGCATCCTATATAGTTAAAGAATTCTTTGGAGGAAAAATAAACTAGAACATTTATTTTGTGCATCATTGTATTCTTTGAAACAATGGATTACATCTTAATCCTGCATACATTCTTAGAATGAGAACTCCATCTGGGAGGCCTAACCTTCTATGGAAACGTCTGGGTTACACATGTCCATCCAGCCCTTTGCCAAGTGCTTAACGGAGCACGCGATTGTTGGTAAGATATGCTGGGGTTCTCTGCGGAGACCTAAAAGAGAGCAGGGTGCTTGGGGTAGTCTGGCATGCACATCGTTTGGATCCAGCCTCGATCCCTCAAGCCATTTGCTTTGAATAATTACCATTAGACACTCTTCTCTTTGTGCTGTGTCTTTCTATTTTTAATGCCATTAAGTTTGAGGTAATTGAAGATATTTTACTCTGTCGTTTTCCCAGTTTTTCTTTGGATATATTCCTGTCATTGAAGTTGAAACTAGACAAGAGTTGCAGATCCTTAAATCAATAACCTAATGAGTTTGTCCTCACGGTGCTCTGGGAAATACAGGAAGTGCACTCCAGTAAATCTTTCTTCACAAGCTTTATGTAGTCCTAAAGTCACAACTGATGGCAGTATCCCTTGCTTGGGGACCAGCTGCAGAATCAGGGAATGTCAGAGCTGACAGGGCTCTGAGGGATCATGTGTCACTGCCTCATTTCTTAGGTGAGGCATGAGAATTCAGAAAGGGCAAATGCTTGGCCAAGATCACAGAGCAGGTACACGACAGGCTGGAGGCCTGGACTTCAGGACACGCTTAACCTCTTTAGTTCATATGAGTGCAGTGAATGATCATGTGGTTCAAAGCAATTTTTTTTTCTGGCCTTAGAAACCTAAATAAAACTCAAAAACATACTTATCCTGAGCCTTACGTGCTTGTATAATGAACCACTTTGAGTAAATTAGGAGTTTCACTTAGGACTGAGGTGACTCTAGGCTCATTCTACCCTTTTATATAAATAGTCAGTTCTTGTTATTTGCAGTAATTATGTCCTCTAAAGTCACTGTGAGCATTGAATTAGCAAACACTGAAACATATTTCCGGGGAAATATAGGCTTGGGTTCCTATGAGACTAGTCACTCTTTCATCACCCCAGTTAATACATAACTTTGTTTTATGTGTGTTTCTGTTTAAGACAACTTATTCAATATATATTTTTGACTCATTAACATTGAACTCATGGCCAACAGAACTATAACTCATGCCTGAACTAAGCTTACCTAAAACATATTGGCTCTGTAAGGCACATCACATCATCCTTCTTGTGTGTGGGAACACTAGACAGCGCGTCAGCACTATGCTTGGGGGCCATTTTAAAGCAGCAAAAATCACCAAAAAAATGCAAAACATATGACACTAAATAGATTGTAAAAAGGAAACTTGCTTATAGTAAACAGGTGAAATAAGAAGGCAGAATGTCGACTTGTTTGACCTCAACTGGGAATGTGTATGTCGGGGACTCCCAATTTTTCACCACTCCATGCATGTCCAAAAATGACCACAAATGTCCTGCATTGATTTTAGAGTTCCAGATAAATTTTAGTAAGTGAATTTGCAAATGGAGAATTTGTGAGTAATGATGATCAATTGTATCCACAAGCTTGCACGTGTCACCACACACTATAATCTCAAACATGAACTTTTAGCCTTCGATTCTGGTTCTACTTGGAGCACTTTTAACTGCATTGGTGGTGTAGGTCTAGTGGTAGCCCATCGACAGGCTCCCATAGAAGCCATTGGTTTCAGTGCCCCCACTTCCTAAGACTTGTGCTGCTGAGGACTCCTGAAGGCAGATGCAGGCCCCTGTTCCCTTAATCACAGAACTTCATCAAGAGTGGGGTCTCACCCCAGGCACAACCTTTTTCTCCCTTTAATTAGGCTAGCTTTGTACAACTGAAGAGATGGGTCTCTATCCACGCTTGTCCTAAAGATCCTCGTGTCTGTTTTTGCCCTCAGAGTTCTGTCTTCAGCTTCTTCTTCTTTTTTTTATAATAATTTTTTATTGTTATGTTAGTCACCATATAGTATATCCTTAGTTTTTGATGTAATGTTCCATGATTCATTATTTGTATTTAACACCCAGTGCATCATGCAATATGTGCCCTCCTTAATACCCATCACCAGCTTATCCCAGTCCCCCAACCCCTCCCCTCTGAAGCTCTCAGTTTGTTTTCCAGAGTCCACAGTCTCTCATGGTTCATTCCCCCTTCTGTTTAACCCCCCTTCATTCTTCCCTTCCTTCTCCTACCGATCTTCCTACTTCTTATGTTCTTTCACCTCGTCCTCACTTAGAAGCACCTATTACTCCTATGGTTAATCACCAGGCCCCCAACTTCCAGATCCTTAGCTCTTATGACACTTTTCTTCTGAGAGGTACTGTTACTCTAGGTCCTCCTTTACATTTCCACCAAAATGACACACTGGAATTTCTGCATGTCCAAAAGTGTTCTCATTGCCTTCTGCCCCATCCCAAAGCCACCTCCTTCTTCCTTTGGTCCTTGGCTACTTGACCCATTGCCCAACCAGTCACTCAAACTTGAAATCAGAGTTATCCTGAATTCCTTCCTCTCCTTTCCTCCCCTTGTCAGATAGCCTATGACGTCCCATAGAGTCTGCTCTGTACTATCTCCCCCATCTGACCATATCTCTCTAATGCAATTGCCATAGCTCTATTCCAGTCCTCATTGAGTTTGGCTCAATGTCATGGCTTGCATATCTCCAGTTCTCTCTCCACACTGCTCCTAGAAGGATCTCTTGAAAACACACGTATATGACCATATCACTTTCCTTCTTTGAATTTTTCAGGAACTTTCCATTGACTACTGGGTATAATTTAAATTTAACAAAGTCCTTTTATAATTGGGCCACTGCTTTCACTCCTGTTTCATCTCCATCACCCCTCTTTTAACTGTGTGATATTGTGATATAATAAGAAATAAATTTGGTCTTTGTCCCTGGTTCCTAACACAGGAGCTTCTAAAACCCTTGGAATTTCCAGAGTAACAGAGGTGAAGAGAGCATCTTTTGTTATTCACCATAAGCCCCTTTCAACCATACCTAGTTTATGCTAATGAGGTATCTCTTACTGGGTCCCTAGCTAGCTTCAGGATGGGGGCTGTTTGCCAGGGGAACCATCCATGTTGTTAGAGGTTTGGAAATTTCACACCAACCCCTCAACCTCTGGGGAGTTAATCACCAATGCCCAATGGTTTAATCAATCATGTCTACATAATGGAAACTCCATAAAACCCCCTAAATGACAGAGAGCTTCTAGGTTGGTGAAGACTCCATGTGCCAGGAGGGAAAGGTAACATACCCCAGTTTTATGGGGATAGAAGCTCCTGTGTTCAGTACCCTTCCAGATCTCACCCTTTGTATCTTTTCAAATGCGTATTCATTCATATCCTTCATAACGTCCTTTATAATAAACGTAATAGTAAATAAACTGTTTTCATGAGTTCTGTGAGCCATTCTAGCAAATGATCAAACCTGAGGACGTGTTTTTGGGAACTCTGATTTATAGCCAGTCTGTTTGAAGTACTAGAGGCCCAGGACTTTCTATTGGCATCTGAAGTGGGGGGCAGTCTTGTGGAACAGAGCTCTTAATCTGTGGGGTCTGTGCTAACTCCAGGTAGTTAGTGTCAGAATTGAATGGTGGTGTCCAGAGAGTCGGAGAATTGGTTGATGTGAGGAAAATGCCCCGCACATTGGGTATCAGTAGTGTTGTGAGTAGAAACAGATTATAACCAACTACATTCTATGAAGTTCTTAAAACACCCCATGCTCTTCCTGCCTGCTTGCCTTTATGTGTGCTCTGCTCTTTGCCTGGAATATTCTTCATGTATTTGTTCACTTGTGAGCTCCTACTCATTCATTAACATGTGGCTCAAGGTTAGTCTTTCCTGTGAAACTTTCCTTGACATCCACGATATAGTTGGTTGTTCCTTTGACTGACTAGAGACCTTGAATTAACCTTAATGATCTCACTCTGTATTGGAATTTTAAAAGAATGGATTTGGTTTTGGACATGTTGCATTTTAGATGCCTGAGGTAGATCTATGGAGAAATACTCAGTAGGTAGTTATGCAAAGTTAGGACACCTAACCCCTATGACATAAAGCAAACCCTACAAATCTAGGATTTTATGGCACCCTTAGAGCTATTATTTCATCTTTGTAGGAGACATCTCTTTTCTCCCCATATTCGTGCATATTGGTTATTTTGTGGCTACACTCATAAATCTGGGCTACACTGAATTAATTTGACAAATAAATGTCATGAGTTAAATTGTCAAATACTCTTTC
>NW_024423453.1:42271969-42443036 GCF_017311325.1 Ursus maritimus
TCCAAGTCCAGAGTTACAATAACGTCTGAGAGAATATTGCTGATTTCATGCCTGCTTTTGCCTATTACACATTTAAATTATCCTGTTTTTTTCTGCATGAGGTTTCCAGGCACAGCTTTGAGAAAGCTGTTCTTGGTCTCATTAATGCCATTAAAGAGGACTACCATGTTTTGTGATCACTCGGAGACCATTGCTGAAGTCTGGGCTCAGGGGTCCTGGCCAAAGGGCAGAATAAGCAATTCTGAGCTGGTTATTCAAGCCAAAAGCATTGTACTTTTAGCAGTGTTCTTCCCTTGGAAGAATGAAACAGTGCAGTCTGTGATTTGTCTGGTTTCATTTCCATTTCAGGGAGCAAACTATCTTTCCTACTGCTTTTTAAAAAATTTTTAATTTTTTTTCTTTAATTTTCACCCCTTCTGAGCCTCCAGTTGTGTTACACAGCTTGCTACCTAGCAGGGACTAAAAAAAAGACTGTTGAACTAAATTGGGATGAATTTTAAAGCATGCTATAGCTGATTATCTCATGATGGCACTTTCTTACTTTGCACCCTACACCTACAGGACTCCTATCTTGTATAAATATGCCTGTAGAAAATTTCCATGGAAAAGATATTTATCCTTCACTTTTGTGTCTGACTTATACTTCATTTGCCTGTGATTAAAAGGAAATGCAGAGAAACTCCAAGTTTGTCTGCTGCTGTGTTGTCTGACATTGTAGGTCTCCCACTCTTATTTGGAGGAAACAAGTCCACTCCTCCAACCAGCCTTGATTTGTAGCAGGCACTTGTTCCAAAGACGTCTGGAAGGAAAATTCAGATTAAAATTGATCATTCTTCTAAAGTCGGTCTCTTCTTACTATAATATTCTATATGTGGGAACCAAGGTCTATGTGGGAACATAGTCTGTGATTATATGACCCTTGACACTCCCATATGGTTGATCTCCTTTCTCCAATGTGCCACATTGTTCTTAGACATTCTTAGTTTATGAAAACTTATGGGGTTCATGACTCCCCTGAGAAACCGACCTTGGAAATAAAGATGCCCATTGGGAGAGGAAATTGTCTTACTCGTCAGACAACACAAAAAGCTGTATCCATTTGTGGTCACAACGTAGAATACTTCCTGTAAATCCTTCAAACTTCTCATTTCACTCTTTTAATTCCAATTTATACTTTTATTACTAAGATATTCCTTTAGTGAAAGTCATCTAAATATGACTGTGTTCTATAGGAAAAAAATATCAGTTATATCCATGAGGAATTAAACAATTCTTCTTGAGTCTCTTTTCATTCTGTAAACTGGAACCTGCCTTTTTAAAATCTGTTTAATCCACTGAATGGTTCCCTTGTCTCCAACTCCCTCTCACTCTCTGATGTCTTTTCCTCCATATTTTAGGCAATATTAAAAAAAATCCCTATAATCAATCATTCTCTGATTTCCTTGGTTACTTCCATTCACTCAGCAAAATTTCAAAGTGAAGTGAAATTAAATAAAATTTACAGACACTGCCAAATTCCAAACCTACTGACCTGGCCAAATGGACTTAGGAAAATGTTCTCCAGTATAAACTTTAATTTTTTCCTATTGGTTAAAAATTCTTTCCAAAGGATGTCAGACAAATAATACAGAAGGAAACATTTTAAGGTTTAACTAATTAATATTTTAGACAAATTGAGGTTCTTAGGATGGAGACCACTATTGATTTAAACAAAGAAGCAGAAAAGCTAAGTACCAAATGAACTCTATAGAATATAGGATACATTTATAATGAACAAAAAATCTATTCCATTAGAGCTAGCCTTTTGCAGCTTTTCTAGCCCAAAGAGAGCAAATAGGTCATCCCTGTCAATTTATAGGTTAAGTTGAAGTGGAAGCATTTTACCTGCTTAATTGTACTTATTGGTCATAAGTGCTGGTCTCAGGCTGGACACTCAATAGGACAATTCTAAGCAATCAAAGAGGACGGTTGGGAATCACTAGAGTTTTTCCCATGCCAGTGTTCAAAGCTGTGTTTACTTTTAGGCTCTGTTACATTTTCATCAGATATGTGTTGTGTTCTTTCTGCTAAGAAAAATAAACTCATTGCTCTGTGTATTTTTAAAGCAAAGTAAATACTAATTTATTATCCCCAAGATCGATGTTGGCATTATCACTATATGAATTGGAGTAAAGAGCTGTGGATTTGGAGTTGCCAGAATCTTCTATCACTCAGTCCACTTGGTTACTTGGAAAGGACAGGGCAAGGCATATTGGGAGAAGGAAAGAACAAAAGTCTTAAAATTTGATAAGGAGGATAAGAGAGATATATGAAAATATAGCTAGCTAATATAGCATCCAATAAGAGCCAGATTAGTCTTGATCTGCTGTCAGTTTATTTACATTGGAATGGGACAGATTCATCAAATGAGTTGGGTTTTGAAATAATTGATTTAAAACAAATAAGACATTTCAGTGGAATTTCAAATTGATTTAAAAAATATTTGGCTTAAACTTTTGGAAAGTAGGTCATATTCTTTAAATGTTATTCTTAAAAGTACAGTATATTATGTCTTGTTAGTGAATATCAGGAGAAAACTTGAATGGGATAATGGCGAGTCACTCCTTAGGTTTAGTTACCTCATGTGCGAAATGAGGTAAGCAACTAGATAAGTTATGAAGTTCCTTTTAGCTAGCTGTATCAGTCTCATATGGAGCTGTGCTTGAGAGAGGAAAGCAAAACTAGGAGAATCTCCAAAGTAATATAGGATTTAAAAGACCATTTTCCTCTTGTGTGAAAAAAAAAAAGAAAAAGCATATTATGGGGCATATTAAGAGTTAAATACATAGATCATTGTTTACAAAATAACTGACATAGGATTCAATTCATCATATGAATTAAATATGACTAAAAGACAGGCTGAATTGGGTTGTCTCCATGGCCCCAAAGAGAGGGGACTGGAGAGTTTTACATTGCTACCTTTTCTAAGCCAATCTTGATGCTGTAGTTAATTGCTGTGATGACATCTTATGTTCAAATATATTGCAGTGGACAGAGACACAACTTCTGTCAACCCATACGTTTAAAGTGTAATGCCAAGAGAAAGGGTCATTATTTGTTTGGGCTCCAGGGCAAATCACTGAAGTAATCATGCTCCATTAAAGAGATAAGGAGGGCACTATTGCATGGTGTGCTGGGTGTTAATATGCAACTAATGAATCATCGAAATTTACATAAAAAACCAGGGATGTACTGTATGGTGACTAACATAATATAATAAAAAAAACATTAAAAACAAAACAAAAAAACCAATGATTTACTGTATGGTGACTAACATAACGTAAGAAAAAAAGAAAAGAAAAAAAAGAGATAATACTAGACCAGAAATCCTGAAATAATGGAGGCAATTGCCCAGAGGGCTTTTTTCACCCCCCACTTCCTCTGGCTCTAGGTTTGTTAATCAGAAAAAGAGAATTAAGCCTGGACCAAGGACTACGGTTCATATTAAGAGGAAGAATCCTAGTTTTTCCATCTCTAATTTCTATGATTGTGCAAATCTAAATTAAAAACATTGGGAACATTCAATATGTTTGTCATGTATTTTTAAGCCACAGTAACAACTCAATGTAGTACATTATGTACAGAGAAAAGAAAAAGAATAGCTCAGCACCAGCTTTATGAAATTAAGAGAGAATTAGCCACCTGGTTAGGTTTCAAGTTTTTGTCTTAAATATTAATATTCTAAAAAAGAAAACTAATTCTGAAAGAGTTCAAGGAAATCAATGATTCTTCCAGCGTATGCTTGTTTTACCTAAACACTTGCCCCTCACAACATGAAAATAATTTTACCTATGTCTACTTAATGAAGTATGTTTTTTTGGAAACAATCTTATTTCTTTCTCAATACCCCATGATGTCCAGTCTATCCTCAAGATCTCTCTATCTCAATCTATCTCTCTCCCTCTATTTTTCTAGTAATAAGCTATTTCCTGTTTTTACTATCTGGACCTGTATAGCCCCAAAATTTGATTATGCGCTCAGCAATTCCAAGGTACCTATTTGTGTGTGTGTGTGTGTGTGTGTGTGTGTGTGTGTGTGTGTGAAGGGATGAACAGATATAAAATGTGATGATAATGTCATCAGATGTTTAAAAACAACAACACCGAGAACTTGAACAGCAAAATGAATAGTGCTTCCATCAAAGTAGTCCCCTTTGGAGATTAGATGTTTGGAATATGATGTCCCTGCTCTAAATAATTTTGGAACTTTTCTTTTGGAAAGTACTGCAGAACCAATGAATGGGAAATGCCAAAAAATTACTGTCATGATTATACAGCCTTTCTTTTGTACTAAAATACATATCACCCAGCTTGATCATCTATCTTGTTTGGCAGACTGGACTCCTTTATTAGGGTTAGGCAAGAAGCTTATTGCTGGCTCACATTGTGTGTGTGTGTGTGTGTGTGTGTGTGAGAGAGAGAGAGAGAGAGAGAGAGAGAGAGAGAGAGAAAGAGAGAGAGAGAAAGAGAGATCGAGGAGTCTTTAATAAAGGATCTATTTACAGAAGATGTGAATAGGACAATGGGAAACCAACAGTGAATGGGGGAGTCCTTATGCTCCCTGGGCCTGAAAGGGATAAAAGGAGGGGTTTGGTATCAGGATGCAGAAAGAGATGTAGGCGAGAGCTCTCCCACTGGACCTGGGGAACTTAGGGGAGGAAGGCAGCCACATTTCTGAGCTCATTCTCCTCTTTGCTTTCAAATTTCTATTGGTGCTTCCTTTGGCTAAACTTGAGAGAAAGCCAGAAAGCCAGGAAACCTAATAGAGCCCATACAGATCAGTCTCCCAGGACACAGAGCGGAGTGGAGAGGCATGGACAATAACCCTGGAGGAGCTAATGGAGAATATCCAGCACAGCCATTAATGACTTTCATCTATTAACAGTAATCCACATCACTCCACTGAGGACTGTCAGGAGGATGGGGTAGCTTCTGAAGGCAATTCTAAGAGAAGCAACCCCTACATAAACTGAGTATATAAACTCACTAGAATAAGTATGCAGCCCACAGAGGAAATGAATAGTGTTTTAGTTCATTCATTACAATTCAGCCTTATTTTTTAATGGCCATGCCTTGTCTTTTTTTTTAATGTTTTTTTATTATATTATGTTAGTCACCATACAGTACATCCCTGGTTTTTGATGTAAAGTTCGATGATTCATTAGTTACGTATAACACCCAGTGCACCATGCAATACGTGCCCTCCTTACTACCCATCACCAGCCTATCCCATTCCCCTCTGAAGCCCTCAGTTTGTTTCTCAGAGTCCATAGTCTCTCATGCTTCATTCCCCCTTCTGATTACCCTGCCTTTCTTTATCCCTTTCTTCCCCTACCGATCTTCCTAGTTCTTATGTTCCATAGATGAGAGAAACCATATGATAATTGTCTTTCTCTGCTTGACTTATTTCACTTAGCATTATCTCCTCCAGTGCCGTCCATGTTGCAGCAAATGTTGAGAACTCGTTCTTTCTGATAGCTGAGTAATATTCCATTGTATATATGGACCACAACTTCTTAATCCAGTCATCTGTTGAAGGGCATCTCGGTTCCTTCCATGATTTAGCTATTGTGGACAATGCTGCTATGAACATTGGGGTGCATATGGCCCTTCTCTTCACTACGTCTGTATCTTTGGGGTAAACACCCAGTAGTGCAATGGCTGGGTCATAGGGTAGCTCAATTTTTAACTTTTTAAGGGACCTCCCCACTGTTTTCCAGAGTGGCTGTACCAACTTGCATTCCCACCAACAATGTAGGAGGGATCCCCTTTCTCCACATCCTCTCCACCAATTGTTGTTTCTTGCCTTGTCAATTTTTGCCATTCTAACTGGTGTAAGGTGGTATCTTAGTGTGGTTTTGATTTGAATTCCCCCGATGGCTAATGATTTTGAACATTTTTTCATGTTGTCTTTTGACAGAAATACGTTTGAATGGTTTTTGATACATTCAGTCTAAGACCTTTTTATAGTCCTTTAGGTAGAATATATATATTCTTTCTTTAAATTTTTTAAAATTTATTTTTAATTTATTTTTTAAATTTATTTTTTAAATTTTTTATAATAATATTTTTAATTATATTATGTTAGTCACCATGCAGTACATCCCTGGTTTTTGATGTAAAGTTCGATGATTCATTAGTTGCGTATAACACCCAGTGCACCATGCAATACGTGCCCTCCTTACTACCCATCACCAGCCTGTATTCTTTATTGAGATTTATAATAGAGAATGGAAAAATACAAAATGACAAATCAAAAGATATATCTTTTCTTTAATGGAGTTACCTGCATACATTGGTTATGTACATGAGTGAAATTAAATCCTGAAAATCTAACAGGGATTGGGATTTGGAAATGGGGGATTAAAAATTACATATGTTTATAATAATCCAGATCTGCCTTCTATTGGCAGTTTTTACTTCATTGAACCTATTTTAATGCCATGGCAGTCTCAGTGATGTTTTATTTTTGCTGGAAATTAGGAACATGGGTGGTAATCATGAGTGCCAAGAACAGAAAAGACAAATTATACCGAGTGTGCTCTGGAAAGCATTGGAAGTGTTGTCCCTAAGCTTTGACTTGCTGGATGTGGGTTTGGATTACCTAACCAGACTCTAATTCTCTGGTATAGTCAGGTCATCTTTCATCCAAAACAGGAAATTGAACATTTTTTTTCTATGAACATCATGTCAATTTTTGATCTTGGTAATTCATCAGTTATTATTCATGGTCACTATCATTGTCTATTGAACAACAGTGGCTCAAACATTTTAAATGAGATTCCAGGAGAAAGTATTTATTGTACATTCTTTCAGGTGAATTGGAGCAGAATAAAATGTGTCACTAAAACTGGTCATTGTCTCTGAGAAAACTCCAGGTTCAGATGGTTTCAGTGGGGAATTCTAGCAAATATTTAAAGAAGAAATGCCAATCTTACACAAGCTCTTTCAGAAAATGGCGAGGATAGGAATACTTCTCAACCTGTTTTATGAGGCCAACACCACCCCAATGCTAAAACATGTCAAAAATATTACAAAAAAAGCAAAGCAAATTGCAGACCAATATCCCTCATGAACATAAATACCAAATCCTTAATAAAATTTCAGCATATTAAATCCCATAACGTGTAAGAAAATATTACATAAAAACAAAGTGACAGTTATCCCAGAAATGCAAGGTTACTTTAATTCTTCAAAACCAGTGAATGCAATTCACCTTTTTACCAAAAGAAAAAAGAAAAATTAAATGATCATTTCAATAGATACAAAATCGGTCTTTTGCTTTTCCTTATATACATTTGAATTTATGTTTCTTTATTTAAAAAAAAAAGGGAAGGAAAACAGAAAATAAAGAAAGGCAAGCTCCATAACTTAAAAACTCTGTTTAAGGTTATTTGCCCATAAAAAACAGAGTTTTTAAAAAACTATAACATCTATAAAAGTCCTAATAACTCACATTTTAGGGGTAAGTTAGACCTCAACTTGGGTCAGGAATAAATTTCACATCTATATTATATGCACCCATAGAGTTGTGCTTTCCATGTGTCATAGATCCTCAGCCTGCTGAGGGGAAGGTGGGCTTCCACAGCACCTGCCCAAATCAAGTTCTGAAATCTGAGAGGTTTGGAATGTGGCTGGTGTCAACCTAAAGGGGGATGAGAGAGGCATCCAAATTAGGGTGCAGTTCAATGGAAAGCGACTTTATCCATGCATACATGCAATAGATAGCTAACTATCTACTTCATGCAATGTACAAAATAGATGAAAGCCACTGCCGTCATGGAATTTACATTCTATTGGGATTATATACAGTAATAATATGCTTATCTTTTTTTTTAAGATTTTATTTATTTATTTGAGAAAGAGAGAGAGAGAGAGCATGAGTGGGGTGAGGGGCTGAGGGAGGAGCAGGATCTCTGCTGAGCAGGGAGCCGGATGTGGGGCTCAATCCCAGGACTCTAGGATCATGACTTGAGTTGAAGGCAGACGCTTAACCGACTAAGCCAGCCAGGAACCCCTTGTCTTTCTTTTATATATCAGACATCTAAGAACTAAGTTCTAGGCCTGCCACAGGTTTGATGGTTTATGAGTGGGTCAAAATATAATTTCTAATCTTGTTCATTTTATTTTTGGTCAGAAATAATCTACTTTATCTTCCTTACCTTTTCTTATCTCTGTACAGAGCTCTGCATGTTTCAGGAGTTGGCCCTACTTTTCTTCTTGGCCCACATGATCACAAAGCAACCTTGATTCTGTTTCTCCATCATAGGGCAATTGATTCCAGATAGTAAAGCTTGATCATTTAAGAACTATTGGTGGAGACATTTTTGTGAATCGTTTTGATGAGTTTCTTCATCTTCTTTTGGTTTCTTGTTGTTATTGTTCTCCACTGCCTTCTCAGAGTTTTGAGCAGAAGAAATTTTAGGCTTAGTTTTCCTTGGATCTTTACATAGTCAATAAATCTTCTGATCAGTCTTACTTAGTGTCAAAGAAGAGCATGGAATTTCTTTGTTATTTTCTTAGTAAAGTTTCAAAGAAAGATTTGAGTGTCTATCAAGGTAGCATGACTATTCAAGTAAGTACGGTAATAAAAATTTGGCTGAATCTCCAATAATTTCTGTAGATATATCATTACTTTAGACCTCTAGTGTTAGAAGTGATTTGGCATGATATATGACATGGTAAATATATGACATGATACAATGTATCTCCCAGTGGAATAATACAGAATTATTTATTTTATATATATAAAAATTATTTTTTTATATGGAGGTGAAATTTGTATTAAATCCTGAAAGAGCTGAGCAGGGATAGTTTTTTCCCATGATAATGCCATTGTTTTCTGGTTCTGTTTTGGCTGTTAATGCCAGGATTCCTCGGTGATTTTCTGAAGTTTTTTAGGTTGAAATCTGGAGCCCTGTGATTTTTCAAGCTTTTTGAGTTTCAACCAAATATGCATGGTTCTTGACATCTAATTATTCCTATATATAAGTTCATAATGGTGACTAGGCTTTGTCTTGCCTCAAAGTTTTTTTCCTAAATGGAAATTCATCTTTATAACCTAATACCATAATAGTTACTTAATTTGCTGTTCTCCATCAACATTGCCTATTACACTAAACACTGATTTTATATTAATCACTACCACCTAGGTTTCATATTTGGCTCTGTATTCTGGGTCAGACTCTCTTCGGTATTCAAGAAAATGATTAGATTCATTATGACAGTGACAGAAACTTTTGTTGGGTGGATACTCTCTTAGGTAGTCAGTACAATGTAGTTCTCAGTTATGTATTTTATCTGTAAGAAATGAAAATCAACCACCATCTGGAAATATTCAATTTTTGTTCCAGAAGTAGTTAATATTGTGGTCTCTAAGATTTTTCTGGAAGCCCATTCTCCCTGTATATCTGGTTAAACAATAGCTGAACTACACATTACCCAGATTTTAATAATAGTCAATAAAATAAATTAATTGAGGATTGAGGTAATCCAAAGAGATTGTGCAAACTCAAGTGCTCTAGCATATGTTTTTGATGACTTTTTAGATGAAAAGTGTTTATGATTCATAGATGAACCAAGCTAATGTATTTCAAGATTATTGATTGAAAGCTGGCAGGCAGCCAAGAAAGCAGCGTTTGCAGAGATTACAGTAGTCCCACCTTACCTATGGTTTTGCTTTCCGTGGTTTCAGTTACTTGCTGTCAACTGAGGCTGGAAGCAGATGATACTCCTTCTGATGTATTGTTGGAAGGTCATTACTAACCTAACACTAAGTCACAATGCTTATGTCATTCACCTCACATCATCTCGTCACACAGGCTTTTTATCATCTCACATTATCACAAGAAGAAGGGTGAGTAGTACAAGATATTTTGAGAGACAGAGAGAGAAACCATATAAACATACCTTTTATTACAGCATATTGTTATAATTATTAGTTATTGTTGTTAATCTCTTACTGTGCCTAATTTGTAAATTAAACTTTATCATAAGTATGTATGTACAGGATAAAGGATAGTATATACAGGGTTTGATACTATCCCTGGTTTCATCCACTGGGGATCTTAGAATGTATCTCCTACTGTATTGTATCATTTAATCTTCCAACAATCTTTTTAGGCAAAAATGCTTTTTTTTTTCTATGTCACAGTTGAATAAACTTGCCCAAGATCAGGCAACTAGTTAGGAACAAGGCTAAGATTATAATTTGGGTTTATGGGATGACTTATACAGGCATAGAAATCCTGGCTCTACTTGGGGAATTTCTTTCTACTTTGAAGATACAGAAACAAGGGAAAGAGGAAACTACTTGGTCATCATGATGTGAAAACAAAACTTTTTTATAGAGTTTATCAGTACTGGAAAAAATTACAACAAATGAGTAATTTTACTAGACAGGAATCAAAACTCTTCCCAAGGCCCCTCAACTCACCTTTGGAAGAGGATGAAAGCTTGTACGTGGCCAATGAAACTACCAGCGTGAAGTTTGCCAAAGAGTCAAAAAAGATTGCGTTGTCTTTTTGCTCTTGTCGTGCAATTTCTCTAGCTCAAGGATAAAGACTATTGAACCACATAATTCGTGATGTCACTTGTATGAACTAACAGCATTTGCTGAAGTGGGTATTCTAGCCTCTGAAAGCAAACTACTTATTCAGGTCAGACAAACGAGCTCTTCTCAAGTACCACGTATTCACTTTCCTCAAAGCTGGACTCCCTGTCCTCTCCTCTGTCCTTCGATGGAGAAAATCATGCTCAAAATCTGAAGACAGTGGTGCTGCCTGAGGTTTCTTTTCTTCTCTTTGTACTTTTGAATATTGTAAGCATTTATTTTAAATACTTTTTCACACGGATCTATTTCTGTAATTCTTGAGTTGCCAATTATCCCATTGTTTGGTGGTTTGTTCCTTTCATGATTTGTCATGTTTATTGTTGGCTCATATGCAGCAGAGGTTGCTTCCGGAGCCCTACGGGCCCTGGGCCTTTGTATCCTAATGGAGTGTTTTGGGGTTCGTATCAGTCAGAACTTTACAGATTTCAATGTTTCAGACCATTATTTATGTCGTGTCACTCTTGGGTTTCTGTGCCACTTGGGAGTGGAATTTAGACTCTATACTTGAGCATGAGTTGGGATTAAGACTTTGATGACTTGCAAATAACTCTTCTATTATCTGCTGCCTCAGGAAGAAGATAGAATTCTTGAAGCTAGCTGAGGTCAGTGCACTGAGGAATTTTGTTCCCTCATTCCTTTATCTCACATATGGGGCAGCCCTTCATGCTCCCAGCTTTATTCAATCCCTCCATTTTTCGTGGGCCTGAGTTCTTATATTGTGCCTCCCTGAATACCATAAGCCCCAACCTGTATCTGAGATTGAGACTGTATGGGTCATTTGTCTTCAGCTCATCACTCTGGTTTTGAGTTCTCTCTTTTTTCCCAGCATATGGAACATTCTCTTTCCTGTTTTCACTCTCAGCTTAAGTTTCTTTTGTTCTTAATATAATTTTTTAAATTCACCATTTCTATGTGTTTGTAGTGGAATGGAAGTATCCTGGGGGTCAACTTAGTCTACCATATTGTTTGGAAGTTTCCCAAAACTGAATATGTAATATCTTTATTCTATTTTAAATATTCTAGCTACCTGTTGTCTTTCCTGAACATTTTGTTATGCTAACCTCTCAGCTGCACTTACGAAATGGCTATTTATATATATGGTGATAGCAAAGTATGTGTATAATATGCTGGCTCATTAAAGAATAACTTATTTAATCACTATTGTAGTTAAATAGATATTAATTCAGAAATCACTATAGCCTAGAAAATGATGGGAAATATATTTAAGCTCAGAATCTACAAGAAGGCTCTTCGAAGGGTTTAAAGCACAATTTGCAGAATGCCTAAGGGTTGAAAGTTACACTGACTCTTCTGAGCAGTGAAACTTTGGCAAAGGATATGTTTTAATGAGGCTTTTTTTTTTTTTTTTTTTTTTACACTGAGAGCAAGAGAAAACTGGAGTTCTACTTGCTGTATATAAAACCCCCTATAACCTCTTAACAGGTGTTCCAAGAATACAGAAAACTACTGTTCTACTCTCCTGTGAGACTTCTTACATGTCACGCTGGTTCAGGTCCAACCAGAAGGGTAGGCTAGAAGATTACACAGTTAAATTCATCCCTTTTTCCAGCTTCAGAGTCAGAAAAGAAGTAGATTCCCATTTTGGGTATGGAAGCAAATGGCTTTGACAATACTTTTAATTATATTTTTCTTTGTCCCTTTCTTTCCCCGTGGGTCTTGGGAGGAAGATTTTAAGGTTTCTTATACATGACTCAGGTCATCTACTTTCAGGTTAAATTTAGTTTTTTGAGGTTATGCCCAGTGAAAAGATTTCTTTGGTATACTTTTTAGAAATACACTGTTGACAAGTAAGGAGGAGCAGAGAGCTGCATTTCTGTGGAACAGACTATTTCAGAACAGAACTGAAACCATGCGCTTATTTCAAGGGTATTTGCAAAGAAATCATGGAACACATCACATTTGACTCATCTTGGGTTTAATGTCAGTGGGAAGGAAAAGGAAGGCTAAAATAACTGTCTAAACCTGATAAGATTCTTGACCTGTTAAGAATTTCTCTCAAGATGCAGGAAATGAGATTATCATCTTTTCTGAAGGGTCAACACCAGGGGAAGGGTTAGAAGAGTGTGCAGCAATCAAAATAAAAACAAAGCACACCCCCTCTTCTGCCCTAACACCTCATAAAAGTAAAATCCCAACCCAAACAATGAAAACCCAAGAGCTCTAAACAAAACCTAGTATGCTGAAAGATCCCAATAAAAATATGTAGTACTATATAAAAAAATTATCAGGATGTTTTGAAAGCTGTGGGACATCTGGCAAGGGGTGGGAGTAGGGTATAAAAAGGTAGAAAAAGTAAGGTTCTGTGGTAATAATAGAGATTTTCCAAAGCCTCTGGAAAAAACCTTCAGGGCAAGCCTCTGAGTTCTACTCCATATAGTCAGACATCTTTGCCAATTTTGGTTCTTTACTTTTGGGCCTCATCCGTGAGTCTGCTACACACTAAGACATAATTTTGTTTTGTTTTGTTTGTTTATTTATTTATTTATTTATTTATTTATTTATTTATACATTCAATTAGCCAACATATAATTCATCATTAGTTTTTGATGTAGTGTTCAGTGATTCATTAGTTGTGTATAACACCCAGTGCTCATCACATCACATGCTCTCCTTAATGTTCATCACTCAGTTACCCCATTCCCCCACCCACCTCCCTTTCCACAACCCTCAGTTTGTTTCCTGGAGTCAAGACTCTCTGTCTGGTTTCTTCCCATTCAATTTTTCCTTCCATGTCCCTATGATACTCTGAGCAATTCCTTATATTCCACATATGAGTAAAACCATATAATTGTCTTTCTCTGATTGACTTATTTCACTTAACATAATCCCCTCCAGTTCCATCCATGTTGATGTAAATGGTAGGTATTCATCCTTTCTTACAGCTGAGTAATATTCCATCATATATATGAACCACATCTTCTTTATCCATTCATCTGTTGAAGGACATCTCTCAGCTGCTTCCACAATTTGACTATTTGGGGCATTGCTGCTATGAACATTGGGGTGCATGTGCCCCTTCTTTTCACTACATCTTTATCTTTGGGGTAAATACCCAGTCGTGCAATTGCTAGGTTGTAGGGTAGCTCTATTTTTAACTTCTTGAGGAAACTCCATACTGTTTTCCAGAATGGCTGCACCAGCTTGCATTCCCACCAACAGTGTAAGAGGATTCCCCTTTCTCCACATCCTCTCCAACATTTGTTGTTCCCGGTCTTATTAATTTTAGCCATTCCGACTGGTATGAGGTGATATCTTATTGTGGTTTTGATTTGTATTTCCCTGATGGCAAGTGATGTGCAGCATTTTTTCATGTGTCTGTTAGCCATTTGTATGTCTTCTTTGGAGAAGTGTCTATTCATGTCTTCTGTCCATTTATTGACTGGATTATTTGTTTTTTGGGTGTTGAGTTTAAGAAGCTCTTTATAGATCTTGGATACCAGCAATGGACAGATCATCTAAGCAGAAGATCAACAAAGAAACAAGGGCTTTGAATGACACACTGGACCAGATGGATTTCACAGATATATATAGAACATTCCATCCTAGAACAACAGAATACTCATTCTTCTCAAATGCACATGGAACTTTCTCCAGAATACATCACATACTGGGTCACAAATCAGATCTCAACTGATACCAAAAGATTGAGTTTATTCCCTGCATATTTTGAGACCACAATACTTGAAACTGGACCTCAGTCACAGGAGGAAATTCAGAAGGCACTCAAACACTAGCATCCTGCTAAAGAATGGATGGGTCAACCAGGAAATTAAAGAAAAGCTTAAAAAATTCATGGAAATGAATGAGAATGAAAACGTATCGGTTCAAAACCTCTGGGATACAGCAAAGGTGGTCCTAAGAGGGAAGTACATAGCAATAAAGGCCTCTCTCAAAAAAATTAGAAAAGTCCCAAATACAAGCTAGCCTTACACGTAAAGGACCTGGAGAGAGAACAGCAAATAAAGCCTAAGCAGGAGAAGAGAAATAATAAAGATTAGAGCGGAAATCAATGAAATAGAAACCAGAAGAACAGTAGAACAGATCAATGAAACTAGAAGCTGGTTCTTTGAAAGAATTAATAAGATTGATAAACCTCTGGCTAGGCTTATCCAAAAGAAAAGAGAAAGGACCCAAATTAAAAGGATTATTCACCATGACCAGGTGGGATTTATTCCTGGGATGCAAGGGTGGTTCAACATTCACAAATCAATCAATGTGATAGAGCACGTTAATAAAAGAAAAGACGAGAACCATATGATCCTCTCAATTGATGCAGAAAAAGCATTTGACAAAATACAACATCCTTTCTTGATTAAAACTCTTCAAAGTATAGGGATAGAGGGAACATATCTCAATATCATAAAAGTCATCTATGAAAAGCACAACGAATATCATTTTCAATGGGGAAAAACTGAGAGCTTTTCCCATAAGGTCAGGATCATGACGGGAATATCCACCACTCTTGATCAATGTAGTACTAGAAGTCCTAGCTTCAAAAATCAGACAACAAAGAGAAATAAAAGGCATTCAAATTGGCAAAGAAGAAGTCAAACTCTCTCTTCACAGGTGATGTGATACTTTATGTGGAAAACCCAAAAGACTCAACCCCAAGATTGTCAGAACTCATACAGCAATTAAGCAATGTGGCAGGAAACAGAAGGGGGAATGAACCATGAGAGACTATGGACTCTGGGAAACAAACTGAGGGCTTCAGAGAGGGGAGGGAGTGGGGGAATGGGATAGGCCGGTGATGGGTATTAAGGAGGGCACATATTGCATGGTGCACTGGGTGTTATACGCAAGTAATGAATCATGGAACTTCACATCAAAAACTAGGGATGTACTGTAAGGTGACTAACATAATATAATAAAAAATATTATTAAAAAAAGGATACAAATCAATGCACAGAAATCAGTTGCATTTCTATACACTAACAATGTGACTGAAGAAAGAGAAATTAAGGAATCGATCCAATTTATAATTGCACCAAAACCCATAAGATACCTAGGAATAAACCTAACCAAAGAGGAAAAGGGTCTGTACTCTCGAAACTACAGAACACTTATGAAAGAAATTGAGGAAGACACAAAGAAATGGAAAAACATTCCATGCTCATGGATTAGAAGAATAAACATTGTTAAAATTTCTATGTTACCCAGAGCAATCTACACATTCAGTGCAATCCGTATCAAAATACCATCGACATTTTCCACAGAGCTGGAACAAACAATCCTAAAATCTGTATAGAACCAAAAAAACCCTGAATAGCCGGGGAATATTGAAAGAGAAAACCAAAGCTGAGGACATCATAATGCCTGACATCAAAGTATGTTACAAAGCTGTGATCATCAAGACAGCATGATACTGGCACAAAAACAGACACATAGATCAATGGAACAGAAAAGGGAACCCAGAAATGGACCCTCAACTCTATGGGCAACTAAATTTTGACAAATCATGAAAAAATATCCAATGGAAAAAATACAGTCTCTTCAATAAATGGTGCTGGGAAAATTGGACAGCCATATGCAGAAGAATGAAACTGGACCATTCTTTTACACCATACACAAAGATAAATTCAAAATGGATGAAAGACCAAAATGTGTGACAGGAATCCATCAAAATCCTAGAGGAGAACACAGGCAGTAACCTCTTTGACCTCAGGCTCAGCAGCTTCTTGCAAGACATGTCTCTAAAGGCAAGGGAAACAAAGGCAAAAATGAACTATTGGGACTTCATGCTTCAAAAAGCTTCTGCATGGCAAAGATATAGTCAACAAAAACTAAAAGGGAACCTACGGAATGGGAGAAGATATTTGCAAATGACATAACAGATAAAGGGCTAGTAGAACTAATTGTAATGCATATATGAAATTCTTGTACAGGGAAATTAAAACAAAGTTTGGGCAATGCCTTATAGTGAAGAGCACAGTTTTTGCCTTTTTAAAGCTTGGGATGCATTTTCATTCTTGTCAGCAGAGATTTGTCTGCAATTCAGCTGGTCTGTTTCCAAGGAGAAAAAATTCTGAATAATAAATTCTTTTAAATTCATAGAATCATTTCATTGTAAAAAATAAGACAGCAGCTAATGGTTTTAGCCAAAATTATGGCCAAAGTGATATTGTGGATCTGTGTTTGAATATAGCCATATTCTGAGCTTTTCTAATGGTACTGGCAACCTGATAAAGACTTACCACCTTGAGAAGAAGGAGTCTGGGTGGAGTCTTCTAGTTTTTCTGGTTTGGGAGGTTTCCTCTTTACTGAGTCAGAATTTTCTATGTGCCAACTCATGTGCCAAGTTGAATTATCAGATATGTATTCTTTTTCATCTCTCCTTCAAAAATTCAGTTGTATATTATATTCTTATATATGTATTGACAACAACAAAAAACCACAAATGAAGTTTCTTGGAGGAATAGAAGATCTTTGGAAAAACTGAACTTTCTCTAGCTCACATCTCCTTTCCACAGTTCCTCAGGTCAGAGGTTTGGGATTTCCCTTTCTCTATACTAAGCTCTTTCTTCCCAGAGTAATAAACTTATGGCCTTGTTATAATGGAAGAAAAGGGATTCTTTCTGTACTATGGTAGAAGGCAGGCGCTATGTAACCTAAGTCTTCCAGATAGAGATTTTTGTTGTCTTGTCTGAAACAAACCTATACACATCTGAATATGAAAATGAGTATCAAAGTAGGACATATGGTCTCACCATTTCTTACCATTCCCAATATTTTCTATTAGGTGACTTGGATTTTAAATATAAAATATATGCATGTTCATTTGGGAAGGGTCAGTAGAGATAAGGTAATCTGAATGCCAAGAGTTGATGAGAAATTGAGGTCCAAATAAAGTGAGTCCAGAACCAGAAAGTCTCATGGTTTCTTTTACAAATTCTTTTAGTTTCTATGTTTGATTAGGGTTTTTTGATTTGTCTTGTTTTTTTTTTTTTGTTTTTGTTTTGTTTTATGAATGAATCCAAAGGCTGATTACTCTGAGACAGAAAAAAATGAAGTGTCAGTAATTCATAATCTCTGGGAACCCTATTATCCCACACATATTTAACAGCATCTCAAGGCTAATAACGCAGGATGATTATCTACTTAATATATTGTGCTGTTCTTTCAAAAGAATTGTGCAAGGTTATTTCTTCAGCAATTACTCTGTAGAATTAAGTAAACTTAATAAGATTCCTCTTTATAACCCTTGCCCCGTAACTCTTGTCCCGCAGTTCAGATCTTAAGTGTGTATTGTTTGGGTTCTTTTGATCACAGACATCTGACGTTAAGGGAGGGTATTTCAAAACTTAACAGAATGTCTGGGTTTTGTTATGGAATGATCTGTGTGAATCTCTTGATGATACCGGGACTGGGAAATCTTCCAGGATTATAGCTTCTACTTGGTGACTAATCATAGAAAGCTTTTCTCCAATATGGCAAATATTGAGAAATTTGGATTTTCAGTTTATGAAACCTCATTATAAAAAAAGTGATTATTTTTTGCACAGTACTTTGAACAAAAGAAAATTTCAAGAGATCATTTGTGATTTTATTTCTATATTATAGTGGTTCTTAACTAGGAGCAAGTTTTCCCCTCAGGGGACATTTGGCAATGTCAAGCGGCATTTTTGGTTGTCATGATTTGGGGTGGGGGAAAGTGTGCTACTGGCATCTAGTGGATAGAAGCCAAGGATACCGCTAAACAGCTTAATATGCATAGTGTAACTTCTTTCCCCTTTCTACAGGATAACATTTATCAGCCCAAATGTCAACATTTCTGAGGTTGAGAAACTAGTTATCATACTTCCTTCTTTTTTAGTATTTTAACAGTTTGTGTGATTCACGATGGCAAGCTAACCATTATTTATATACCACAACATGGCCGAAGCCCCAGCACATGGCTAAGCCCATCTTTTCAACATTGTTTGAAGTACAGTTTCACAGATCAGAGAGGGTAGTGCTAGGCAAGCCCTCCGTCTCCTGACTTAAAAATATCCTCCTGCAAGATCAGAATCCCTACCGGAATTTAACAAACATTGAAATTGTGCGCACTATGCAACTGCAAATTACTTAATAAGAATTACTTAAAAAGCAGAATAAGATGGCTGATCCCTTCTCTTACCCCCCCATAAATATATTAGAGGCAGCCTGGACTATCACTTGCCTTTTAGTCATTAAACACAATTAAGCAAGAATGAGAGGGAAACAGACTCCATTCTCCTCCTTGTCTTAAGCCTATGTAACTGTAGTACATTTGGGATAAAATATTTTGCATTTTATGACCACTTAAGTTTACTATAGAAGAGGAACACCAAATATCTTTATCTGATTTATTAAGTTATACGTTGTCCAGGTTCGGCGGACGATTGGAGCATATTTGCCCTTTCCCACATATTTGAATAGAAAAGGAACAGATATATTTGTCTCCCTGCCATATTCTGAAATGTTCATTTGTAATTATGTTAGTACCATCTTCATAAGTCTGCACTGTAATTGTTTCCATACTAACCATGCGATCCTGTAACTTTATTTTTATTTTTTGAGTTAACACATGTTATTTTATTATATTTTTTTCCATTTTGTAGATTTATTAGGGAATATTGGTTTTTTTATATAATAATTTTTATTATGTTATGTTAGTCACCATACAGTATATCCTTAGTTTTTGATGTAATATTCCATGATTCATTATTTGCATATAACACCCAGTGCACCGTGCAATATGTGCCCTCCTTAATACCCATCACCGGCCTATCCCAGTCCCCCACCCCTCTCCCCTCTGAAGCCCTATAACTTTAAAAAAATTTTAAATTTATTTGAGAGAGAGAGGGACAGAGATAGCGAGAGAGAACACAAGGTGGGAGGAGAGGGAGAAACAGACTCCCCTGAGCAGGAAGCTGGAGGCGTGGCTCGATCCCAGGACCCTGGGATCATGACCTAAGCCGAAGATAGACACTTAATGGACTGAACCACGCAGGCGACCCTATTACTTTTTAAAAAGGTAATCTATTTTTTTCCCATTGAATAAGAATTTCTTGCCTTTGTACTCTGTGGGGGTTTTTGTTTGGTTTGGTTTGGTTTGATAATTTTTGGTTTGGGAATGAAAGCAAGTGGAGGAATGAGAGAATGTCACACATATTGACTAGAATGTGTGTCTAACCTATAAGAAATATGTATGAGTTCCCTTTGTGTTATATAGTTCTTCTCTATGATTATATTATAATCATCATGGTGTAATGAACTATATGGAATATCTAAGTGTCCAGCTCATTCAGAACAATGAACATTATCAATAATAATACCTAAGATCACTGAAGAAATCCTGCATTTCTTACAGATGACACAGATAAGGTTCGTCTTATATAAGGCTTCCTTTCATAAAGAAGAAAGCTTGACTTGCTTGGCCAAGAGCTTTTAAGTGGCCACACAGGAATTTCAACTCACACAGCCATGCTCTTAATCAGATTCCATGCTCTTAATCAGAGGTTGATAGCTTTTCATTGAAATATAGCAAGACAGGCCCCAGTTGATGTTACAGGATTGTGTGTTTCCCTGATGTCTTGAGGTTTTCTCATTGTTCTACTAACAAAGTTCAGCACTTTGTTTTCTGTTCCTATTTGTATCTATAACTTTTCAGCATGTGACGTTGTTGAGCGCCCCTCCTTCACTTGCTTCCCTTCTTTAACCTTCTCTCTTTTGTATCCATCTCTTCCATCTCTTTCTCCATAAGTCTTTTCTAACTAAAGTTCTGTTATCACACTTTATCCATATTAACCAGCTCTTCTGTGAAAAAGACCCAAATTTCTGACTCTTCAGCCCTATCTACTTTTCCTGTCTCTGATCCCATATTTCTGACTCGATTGCTAGTTAACTTCACTTGGCTGTCTTCAATCATCTTTAATTCAGCAAGTTCAAAACAATTAACTGAAACCAGCTTTGGTTTCCAAACCGTTTGGCCTTCCTATATCTGAGAATAGCTCTATGTTCTCTGAGTCCTCTGGTTCGGAATCTTGGTGTCTTCTCCAGCTCCTCATTTACTGTCCCCCACATCCAGTAAATTATCAAGTCACATGGAGTCCAGTTCTGCAATATTCTGCAATCAGTACTCTCTCGTCCATCCCCTACACCCACCCCTGCTTTAATCATAAGGACACCTTTCAACTCTTCTTTCTGCCCATTGAACTTTCCATTCTAGCCCATTTTAGGTTCTTTTGTCAGAATATTCTTCATGTGATCGTCTTCTGATCATATCTTCTACCTTCTCAAAACCACCAGATGTTTCTAATTACATTCTGGGTTATGCGCATGTGCATCTAGGCTCTTCTGACACCAAGCAAATTAAACTACTTGTCATGCCTCAAACATGTTCCACAGATTTCACCCTCTGTGTCTTGACTCGTGCAGACACAAAGACTTCTGCCATTGAAATTCTCTTTATTCTTCAAGTTGTGCCTCAAATATTACCTCATTCACAAAACCTTTCTTAATTCCCAATCCCACTTTTGGTCCCTATAGTTTTCTGTCATCCTCATGCTATTTTGTGTCTATGTTATGCCACTTTTCCTACTCTATGTTTTTATAATTTTTGTTAATTTACCTTAGTTCTTTTTGCTTTCTCTTAGTGAAACTAAAAGCTTCTATAGGCAGGCACTATGTTTTACTTACCTTGGTACCTACTCCTCCCTAGCACCTGGGACAGTGCCTGAAACATAGGAACTCAATGACTATTTGTTGAACCACAGCAATGCTAGTGGGTTGTCTGACACAGAGGAGGAAATTTGTGTATGGAAAGGAGAGTTGTCTGATTTCCTGATGCTTCTGGAAGGGCTTCTTCAATGTATCATTCACCATCTGGCACATGGTTGACATCTTAGATTTCTCCAGGTCTCTGTACAGCAACTTTTTTTTCTGCTGAGTGGTCAAAGAAATCTTCAGAGTTGTCTGTCGAGATTTTACTGAGACTTCTTCTAGTAAAAAATCAGGTTGATTGGAAAGTAAACACAGAAGTCCACTTGAGAAAAATGGCAGAGAAAACAGGAAATTCTGGGTTGATGAGAGGTATCTACTGATGTGAGCTATTGACTGAGTTGTATACAAATGTTCCCAGCATAATTGAACAAAACTTTATAAGCATTTCACTCTTCCTCTTTCCGTCCTATCTTCTCATTTCCCTCCTTCTTGTCCTTAACTCCAAAAATTCTTCAAACCCTGCTAGGACCAACAATCCATTAATTTTTCTTTTTAAAAAAGACTTATTTTTCTTAAGAATAGTTTTAGATTCATAGAAAAATCAAGAGGAAGGTAAGTACATTTCCCATATACCCTCTGCCCCCCACGTGTATATAGCCTTCCCCATTTTTCAACATTTCCCACCAGAATGGTACCTTTATTACAATTGATGGATCTACACTAATATATCATAATTATCCAAAGTCCATAGTATACCTTGGGGTTCAGTCTTGTTGTACATTCTATGGGTTTGGACAAATGTATAATGACATGTATCCATCATTATAGTATCCTACATAGTAGTTTGCCCTAAAATTTCTCTTTTCTTTACCTCCCTACCTCCAACTCCTGGCAACCAGTAATATTTTACTGTCTCCATAGTTTTCCAGAATGGCATATATAGTTGGAATCATGCAGTATGTAGTTTTTTGAGTTTTGCTTCTTTTACTTAATAATACACATTTAAGTTTCCTCCACATCTTTTCATAGCTTGATAACTCACTTCTTTTTACTACAATATTCCATTGTTTGGATGTACCACAGTTTATTAATTCATTCATCTTCTGAAAGGTATCTTGGTTGATTACAGATTTTATCAAAAACCAGGGATGTACTCTATGGTGACACAATATAATAAAAAATACTATTATTAAAAAAAACCAATTTTAGCAATTATAAATAAAGCTGCTATAAACATCTGTGTGCAAGTTTTTGTGTGGCAGGTTTGTTTTAAACTCCTTTTGGTTAATACCAATGAGCATGATTACTGAATTATATATTTAAATTTATAAGAAAAATTTAAACAATGTTCCAATCCCATCATCATTCCCATCATCAGTGAATGAGAATTCCTGTTGCTCCACATCCTCACAAACATTTGGTGTTGTCAGTGTGTTAGATTTTGACCATTCTAATGGATATGGAGTGTTATCATGTTGTTTTAGTTTGCATTTCCCTGATGACAAATGATGTGGAGCATCTTTTCATATGCTCGCCATCTGTATATGTTCTTTGCTGAGGTGTCTGTTCAAGTCTTTGGCCTATTTTTTAATCAGATTGTTTTCTTGTTGTTGAGTTTTAAGAGTTCTTTGTATATGTTGGATAACAGTCCTTTACTAGATATGTCTTTTGTAAATGTTTTCTCCCACTCTGTGGCTTATCTTCTCATTCTCTTGACATTGCCTTTGGCAGAGTAGAGGTTTTAAATTTTAATGAAGTCCAGCTTATCAATAATTTTTTCATGGTTTGTGCATTTAGTGTTGTATCTTAAAAGTCATTTCCACACCCAAAGTCATCTAGGTTTTCTTCTGTTGTCTTCTAGGATAGGAATTTTTATAATCTTCTTTGAGCTAATCTGGTCCTCTTTATAAAATTTTGGTTAATTTTGAGTTAATTTTTGTGAACTGTGTAAGGTCTGTGTCTAGATTCATTTTTTTGCATGTGGCTGTCCTATTGTTCCAGCACCATTTGCTATAAAGACTTTGCATCTTATTACCTTTACTCCTTCATCAAAGATTAATTGATTATATTTTTGTGGGTTTATTTCTGGGCTCTCTATTTTGTTCTATTGATCTATTTTCCTATTCTTTTGCCAATATCATAGTGTTTTAATTACTATAGCCTTATAATAAGTCTCAAAGTCAGGTAATGTTAGTCCCCCAACTTTGTTCTCCTTCAATATTGTGTTTGCTATTCTGGATCTTTGACTCTCCATATAAACTCTAGAATCAATTTGTCAGTATTCCCAAAATAATTTGTTAGTATTCTGGTTGATATTGCATTGACTCTATAGATCGAGTTGGGGAAAATTGAAATCTTGACAATATTGAGTCTTCTTATCCACAAACGTGAAATATCTCTCCATTTATTTAGTTCTTTGATTTCATTCATCAGATTTTTATAGTTTCCTCATATTGATTGTGTATATATTTTGTTAGATTTATACCTGAGTATATAATTTTTTGAGGTGCTAATGTAAATAGTATTATGTTTTTAATTTTAAATGCCACTTGTTTATTGCTGGTGTATAGGAAAGCAATTGACTTTTATATATTTACTTTGTATCTTACAACCTTGTTATAATTGCTTATGAGTTCCAGGAGTTTTTTTGTTGATTTGTTCAGATTTCCACATAGATGATAATGTCACCTGTGAACAAAAACAGTTTTGTATTTCTTTCCCGATCTACATACATTTTATTTACTTTACTTCTCTGATTGTGTTAGATAAAATTTACAGTATGATGTTGAGAAAGAGAGATTGAGGGGACATCCTTGCCTTGTACCCAATCTTAGTGGGGCTTTGAGTTTCTCATGGTTAAAAATGATGTTAGCTATAGGTTTTTTGGTAAATAATCTTTATCAAGTTGAGGAAGTTCCCTCTATTTCTAGTTGACTGAGAGTTTTTATCATAAATAGGTGTTTGATTTTGTCAAATGCTTTTTCTGCATCTATTGATATGACTGTGTGATTTTTCTCTTTTAGCCTGTTGATGTAATGGGTTAGTTGATTTTTGAATGTTGAACCAGTCTTGCATACCTGGGACCAATCCCACTTGGTCATTTTGTATAATTCTTTTGTTGGATTTAATTTGCTAATTTTTTGTGGAGGATTTTTGCGTCTATGTTCATGAGAGATATTGCTCTGTAGTTTTCTTTTCTAATACCGTCTGTCTGGTTTTGGTATTAGGGTAATACTGGCCTCATAGAATAAATTAGAAAGTATCCCCTCTGATTCTATCCTCTGAAAGAGATTATGGAGAATTGATATAATTTTTCCATTAATGTTTGGTAGAATGCAACGGTGAAACTATCTGGGGCTGGCACTTTTTGTTTTGGGAGGTTATTAATTGTTGATTCAGTTTCTTAACAGATATAAACCTATTCTGATTGTTTCTTCTTGTATGAGTTGGCAAATTGTATCTTTGAAGGAATTGGTCCATTTATCTAAGTTAACAAATTTGGGGGCATAGAATTATTCACAGTATTCCTTTATTTATCTGTTTAATATCCACAATCAGTAATGATGTCTATTTTTCCCATTTCTGATATTGGCAATTTGTGTCTTCTCTCTTTTTCTGTTAGTTAGCCTTGTGAGTGGCTTATCAATTTTATTGATCTCTTCATTAAAATAAAAAAAAAATTTTATCGATCTCTTCAAATACCAGGTTTCATTTTATTGATTTTCTCTGTTGAGTTCCTGTTTTTGATTTCACTGATTTCAATAATTCCTATTATTTCTTTTCTTCTGCTTACTTTGCCTTTAATTTTCCCTTTCTTTTTCATTTCCTAAGGTGGATGGATGAGCTACCATTTTTAAGGTGTCTTTATCCTGTGCCTGACCTATGTCTTGGTTTCCTTTCTGTTATGAGTTGAATTGTGTCCCTTCCAAATTCATATGTTGAAGTCTTCCTAGTACTCAGAATTATACCTTAATTGGACCTTGATAGAAATAATCAAATTAAAGTAAGGTCATCAGTATGGGTTCTAATCCAATATGATTGACATCCTTATAGAAAGGGACATGTTGAGGGCAGACACCCACAGGGAGAATGCCATGTTAACATGGAGATAACCATCTAAAAACTAAGGAGAGAGACCTGGAACAGACTCTTTCCTCATATCCCTCAGAAAGAACCTATTCTGCCACCTTGATTTTGAACTTCTGGCCTCCAGAACTGCGACACAATAAATTTCTGTTGTTTAAACCACCCAGTTTGTGGTACTTTGTTACACCAGACCCAGAAAACTAATGTATCTTCCTACCAGCAAAGATGCCATTGCCTGTCATCATTATTACCCGGCAAATCCCTTATTCCAGTTTACATTTGTCACACTTGTCTGGCAGACTACCTCTTCCTTACCATTCCTGGTTTAATCTAATTCTTTGTCTACTCTGGATCTGAACTTTTGCAGCAGAACACCATGAGAGCTAAATACATCCCTGCCTACTGGTCTCACTTGTAATTCAGGTTGGCTAACCTCAAGTGGCTCTGTGGTGATGCCCAGCTACCATACCACATCTCCCTAGAGTCCATTCATGCTTCTACTCTCTGAAATGATCACTATAGACCTTCTGTTATCTCTTCAATTTCTAACACCTCTTTTCCAGTGATATGCTCTGGTGATGACCTTGCTGCCTAGCTCACTAAGAAAATGGAAATTAAAAGAGAACTGTGTGTTCCCCACCACATGTACCCATCCACCTGTAACTGTATTAAGGTACTCTGATTTCTCTTATTAGTACGAATGAACTATCCATGTTCTGTCTTCATTCTGCCCCTCCTTTTGTAGACCTGATCCTGACCCTGCTTGCCTATTCAAGGACTTTGTTTCAGTGTTTTGCCCTGGCATTTTTCTCAACAGCTTTTTTTATAGGCTGATTGATGTGTCCCCCAAATTCATATGTGAAGTCCTAGCTATCCCTAGTATCTCAGTATGTGACTGTGTTTAGAGATAGGACCAATAAGGAGGTAATCAAGTTAAAACAAGGTGATTAGGGTGGGCCCTAATCCAATATGACTGTTGTCCTTATAATAGGAGAAGATCAGGACACAGACATACAAAGAGGAGAGACTTGTGTGAAGACACAAGGAGAAAATGGCCATCTGCAAACCAAGTAGAGAGGCCGTAGAGGAAACCAGTCCTGCTGACACCATGGAACTCTATCCCCCAAAACTATGAGAACATACATTTCTGTTGTTTAAGCCTCCTAGTCTATAATACTTTATAATGGTAGCCCTAGCAAACCAATACAAGCCTACAAACATACTGTAATTTCTCTCACATTAAACAACCTGACCCTTTCTTGGTTCCTCATTTCCCAATAGTTGCTTCTTCTTTCCTCTGTTTTTTTTTTTATAGAAAAACGTTGAGCTTTTTTTTTGGCTCTCCACTTCCTGTTCTAGTTTCTCTTCTACCTCATTTTCTGATCCCTAAGCATTAGAGTATCCCAGGACTTAGTCCTTTAACTTCCCTGCTTTTCTCTCCATACTTATTCCCTATGTGAATTAATTTAGTCTCATGGCTTTTAAACACAAGCCACAAGCTAGCAATAACTCAGTTCATCTCTCTTTCTTGGATCTCTCCCTGTACATCAGGACATCATATAAAGGGGGAAATTGCTTACCCATCCTTAACTGAGTATCCAGTCGCACACTCAATACCTTTCCTTGGAAGTCTAGTAGCTACCTTGAACTTAATATGACCCGAACTGAACTCCTGATTTCCAGCTTCCACCCCCTAAAAACCCAAATCTTCATCTCCCACTGTCTTCTGCATCTCATAGAAAGCTACTCCATTCTTCCAATGTCCATGCAAATGACAAACAAATAAAACAAAACAAAAAACCTTAGAGTCATCCTTGAATCCTCTCATTCTGCTCATCTAATCTATAAACAAATCCTGTTGAATTCACCTTCCAAATATATTCAGAATCTGACCACTTCTTACCACCACCTCCTCCATCACCTCTCTGGTCCAAATCCTCCATCTTCTCTCATCAGATTATTGCAATTGCCACCAAACTTTCCTACTTCTATCTGGTGGTATTTTCCACTGCCCACCCCCTTCATTTTAAGCTCAATACAGTAAGAAGAGTGATCCATTAAAAATTTAAGTCAAATCATTTAACTGCTTGACTTCGATCTCTCCAACAACTTCCTCACTTAGAATAAAAGCCAGAGTACTTACTATAGGCTTTTAAGTTCTATAATCTGCTCCCCTACTCCCTGAACCCATTACTTCTCTGAACACATCAGTTTCCTTACATTGTCTTCAGTCACTCAACTCTAGCCATTCAGATTTCCTTGTAGTTTCTTAAAGATGCTGAGAACATTCCTACCTTGGGGTCTCTGCACTTGCTAACTCCTCTGTTGGAAATGCTCTTCCCGTAAGGAGAGAGAGCACTATACTGTGCTCACAATGGGAAAAGTCTATTTTAAGTGCTTTGCAGATATGAATGCATTTCATCTGCATGTTGTTCTTTCAGATCTCTGCTCAATCTTCTTCTTGCCAGAAAGGCCCTTTCTGACTCCTTATACAAAAAAAAAAATCCCCTCTCTTTCTCTTACATCTCACTAACTTCTTTTTTCAAAATGATTTATTTATTTATTTATTTATTTATTTATTTATTTATTTATTTGCAGGAGAAAGAGAGAATAAGCAGGAGGGGCAGAGGGAGAGGGAGAGAGATTCTCAGGTGGGCTCTGAGCTCTGCGCTGAGCATGGAGCCCAACGTGAGGCTCCATCTCATGATCCTGAGATCATGACTTGAGCCAAAACCAAGAGTTGGATGCTTAACCAACTGCACCACCCAGGTGCCACATTTCCCTGTTCCCTTAACTATGTCTCTACCCATAGCTGCTATTATTATCAGTTGTGAGATATATTTACCTGTTTCCTTACTGTATGTTTTTCCTCACTGTGATTATTATAAACTTCATGCAGTCAGGAACTTTATCTGTTCGCTCACTGCTTGTTTGTCACTAACTTTTTTTTAAGACTGGTAAAACAGTTCTAGTACACATAACACAGCAGTGATTTTGGTGGGCGGAGCTAGGGATGTGTCCTGGAAAGCACACACAATCAGGCACGGCTTCTGTAGGGAAGAGCGTTTTGATCCAGGTGTTGAAGGCTTTGGTAGAAGCCCAATGTGAGCAGTGGCATAGAGGTGGAAAGGAGGCCAAGGTTTCAAGAACATACCTATTTAAACCTTTGAGTTGTATTCCTATATACGTTTAACCGCCCCTTGGTCTTACCACAAAGATAAAGAATACATAAATATACATATTTACAAAATAGCATATTAGTTTATTGAATGTTTTGTAACTTTTAAAAACAGTAGATTTCCAGGAAAGATGGTGGAGTAGGAGGATACTAAGCTCACCTTGTCCCACACATAGAACTAGATAACACTCACATCAGTGCGAATAACCCGTAAAACAACTCCAAGACTGGCAGAACAGATTCTCTACAGCTAAATATAGAGAAGAGGATAGGAAGGTCAGAGATGTGGTCAGGAGCCAAACAGACCTGTGGGACTGTCTGTGGGGGGAAGGACTGGTAGACATGGAGAGGGGAGAGGACTGGACCGCCATACCAAGGCAACCTGCATAGGGAAGATGAATCCCTATACCATTTGGCTTTGAAAACCAGAGGAGCCTAATAATTGGTGAGGCTTAACACCTGGAACTTTAAAAATCACCAGGGATCCTTGCACCCTGTCCCTGCATTCTCCTCCAGACATACCCCCTCCTCAGCAGTTTTCCCAGGCTGCTGCAGATCCCCTCCTGTGGCAGACCAGTGGGGACCTTGCTAACAGTGTGCCCTGCTCCCATATTCTCCTGAGGATGCTTCCTATCCATCCTGCTTGGGAAGGCATTTTTCCAGGTGGCTGTGGTCCCCTCCCACAGTGGACCTGTGGCTCAGACCTTGCTGGCATCAGGTGCCTTGTCCCTGCTTTCTCCTTTAGACCTGCCCCCTCCAATATGCCCTTGGCCAAAGCTCATCCAAAGAGGTGTCACAAGCCTGACAGTTTATAAGCACTCCTGACAGGGACCAGCACCACTCCAAGTGACTCCTGCTTCAGAGAGAGGGGAAAGTAACCACACACATCAGTCCAATCATGGCCCCAACAGTGGGCTGGGGACAGAAATCTGGTGTGAATGCAGGCCCCACCCACCAACAAAAGCTTCTCAGAGGACAACACAGGGAAAACATCCTGAAGTTTGGTTCTACTGCATCTTTGGCAAATGCCTGGTCTGACTCAACTCATGCCCCAAACAGCCACAGACTGACTCATTTACAATACAGGAACCAAACCCTGCCCACAACAGGCAAAGAGAGCCATTGTAGATGACTGGACCTAAGGCAAATGTGGCCCAGACACAATAGTGGGGTGCACATAACACACATAGGAGATACCTCTGAATCACCAGGTTCTGGTGAACAGGAAACATTGCACTGCAGGGCACAACAGGACTGCCTCTTCATAAGACCATTACTCTCAAGTGTAGAAGATATATAATAAGTATCCTAACACATAGAAATAGAGAGACCGACAAAATGAAGAGACAGAGGAATATGTCCCAAATGAAAGAAAAGGACAAGATCAGAGCAAGAGAGCCAAGCAAAATGGAGATAATAATATATCTGATAGAGAATTTAAAGTAATGGTCATAAAGATACTCACTGGATTTGGGAAGAGTGGAGGACCTCAGTGAGACCCTCAAGGAAAAGAGAGAAAACATAAAAAAGAATGAATTAGAGCTGAAGAACTCAAGAACTGAAATTAAAAATACACTAGAGGGAATAAACAGTAGACTAGAGGAAGCAGAATGGATCAGTGAGCTGGAGGGCAGAGTAATGGACAGTAATCAAACTGAGAAAATAATAAAAAATGAAAATAGACTAAAGGAACTTAGCAACACCATCAAGCATAATAACATTTGCATTATAAGGATTCCAGAAAGAGAAGGAGATCCACACCAAGACACACAGTAATACACATAGTAATTAAAATGTTGAAAAATAGTGATAAAGGCAATTTTAAAAGCAGCAAGAGAAAAGAAAACAGTTACATACAAGGGAAACCCAATAAGGCTATCAGCTGATTTTTCAGCAGAAACCTTGCAGATGAGAAAGAAGTGGCATGATATATTCAAAGTACTAAAAAGAAAAACAAAAAACAAAAAACTGCAGCCAGAATACTCCATCCAGCAAGGCTATCACTCAGAATAGAAAGAGAGATAAAGGGTTTCCCGGACAAACAAACATTAAAGGAATTCATGACTACTAAACCAGCCTATGAGAAATGTTGGAGGGGACTCTTTCAGTGGAAAGGAAACACCATAAGTAGGAGTAAGAAAAGTAGGAAGGACAAAAGCAGTAAAATTAAATATATCCATAAAAATCAGTCAAGGGATTCACAAAATAAAAGGATGTAAAATATGACACCATATACCTAAAATGTAGGGAAGAGAGAGTAAAGAATGGGTTTAAACTTAAGAGACCATCAACTTAATATAAACTGCTATATGCATAAGATATTATATATAAATGTAATAGTGACCACAATAAAAAACTGGTAATAGATATGTATGTAAAAAATAAAGAGAAAGGAATCCAAGTATATCACTAAAGAAAGCCAGCAAACTATGAAAGAAGAAAGCAAGAGAAGAAAGGACCAGAGAAGAACTACAAAAACAACCATAAAACAAGTAACAAAATGGCAATAAGTACATATCTGTTAATAATTACTTTGTAAGTAGACTAAAGGCTTCAGTCAGAAGACATAGGGTGTTGGAATAGATAAAAAGCAAGACCCAACTATTTGCTACCTCTAAGAGATTCATTTCAGATCTGAAGACACATATAGATTGAAAATGAAGGGATTTAAAAGCATTTATCATGTAAATGGCAGTGAAAAGAAAGCCCAAGTAACAATGCTTACATCTGACAAAATAGACTTCAAAACAAAGACTGTACCAAGAGACAAAAAGGGACATTTTATAATCATAAAGAGAACAATCCAACAAGAAAATATAACAATTGTAAATATTTATGCACCCAACATTTGGGAATATCCAAATACATAAAACAGCTAATAACAAACATAAATGAAATAACTAATAGCAATTCAAAAATGGTAGGGGACTTTAACATCCCTCTCACATCTATGGATAGATCATCCAAACAGTCATAATAAAAAAAAATAAAAAAGGTCATCCAAACAGAACATCAACAAGGAAACAAAGGCTTTGATAGATACATTGGACCAGAGAGATCTAAGAGATATATTCAGAACATTCCATCCTAAAATAGCAGAATACACATTCTTTTCAAATGCACATGGAACATTCTCCAGAATAGATCAGATATTAGTCCACAAAACAAGTCTCAACAAATTAAAAAAGATTGAAGTCATACCATGCATCTTTTCCAACCACAACACTGTGAAACTAGAAATCAACCACAAGAAAAAAATTTGGGAAGAGCACAAATACATGGAGGTTAAATAACATGCTACTAAACAACAAATGGGTAAACCATAAAATCAAAGAGGAAATAAAAAAAATACATGGAGATAAATGGAAATGAAAACATAATGGTCCAAAATCTTTGGGATGCAGCAAGCTGTTCTAAGAGGACAGTTTATAACAAAGAGGCCTACCCCAAGAAACATGAAAAATCTCAAATAACCAACCTATCCTTATACCTAAAAGAACTAGAAAAAGAAGAACAAACAGAACCCCAAACCAAGGGTGCCTGGGTGACTCAGTTAAGCATCTGCCTTCGGTTCAAGTCATGATCCCAGAGTCCTGGGAAAGAACCCCATGTCAGGCTCCCTGCTCAGTGGGGAATCTTCTTCTCCCTGTCCTTCTGCCCCTCCCCCTGCTTGTGCTCGCTCTCTCTCTCTCTCAAATAAATAAATAAAATCTTAAAAAAACCCAAAGCAATAGAAAGAACAAAATAACAAAGAGTAAAGCATAAAGAAATGAAATAAGAACGAAAAAAAAAAAAACCCAATAGAAGAGATCAATGAAACCAGTAGCTGTTTCTTTGGAAAGATTCCCCAAATTGATAAATCTTTAGCCAGATTCATAAAGAGAGAGAGAGAGAAAACTCCATTAAACAAAATCAGAAAAGAAAGAGGAGAAACAACAACTGGCACCACAGAAATACAATAATAGGAGAATATTATGAAAAGTTATATGCCAACAAACTGGACAACCTAGAAGAAATGGATAAATTCCTAGAAATACATAACTTCCCAAAACTGAATCAGGAAGAAATAGAAAATTTGAACAGACTGATTACCAGCAATGAAATTGGATCAGTAGTCAACCACCAACGAACAAAAGTCCAGTACCAGATGGCTTCACAGGCGAATTCTACCAAATATTTAAAGAAGAGTTAATACTTATTCTTCTCAAACTATACCAAAAATAGAAGAGGAAGGAAAGCTTCCAAATTCATTCTATGAGGCCGGGATTACCCTGATACAAAATCCAGATGGCGATACTGCAAAAGAAGAGAACTACAGGCCAGTATCTCTGATGAACATAGATGCAAAACAAACAACCCCCTCCACAAATATTAGCAAACTGAATCCAACAACATGTTAAAAAAAATCATTTGCCACAATCAAGTGGGATTTATTCCTAGGATGCAAGGGTGGTTCGATATTCATAAACCAATCAATGTGATACATCACATCAATAAGAGAAAGGATAAGAACCATATTATCATTTCAATACATGCAGAAAAAGCATTTGACAAAGCACAACATCCATTCATGATAAAACCTCCAACAAAGTAGGTTTAGAGGGAACATACCTCAAATAATAAAGGCCATGTATGAAAAACCCACAGCAAACATACTCAATGGTGAAAAACTGATTTTCCCCTAAGATCAGGAATAAGACAAGGAAGTCCATTCTTACACTTTTATTTAACATAGTTTTGGAAGTCCTAGCTGCAGCATTCAGACAGGAAAAGGAAATAAAAGGCATCCAAACTGGTAAGGATAATGTGAAACTTTCACTATTTGCATATGACCTGATACTATATATAGAAAACGGTAAAGACTCTACCAAAAAACTGCTAGAACTGATAATTGAATTCAGCAGGGTTACAGGATACAAAATCAATATACAGAAATCTCTTGCATTTCTATACACTAATAATGAAGCAGCAGAAAGAGAAACTTAAAAAACAATCCCATTTACAATTGTACCAAAAAGAATAAAATACCTAGGAATAAACTTAGCCAAGGAGGTGAAAGCTGTACTCTGAAAGCTTTAACACATTGATGAAAGAAATTGAAGACAACACAAACAAATGGAAAGATATCCCATGCTCATGGTTTGGAAGAACAAATATTGTTAAAATGTCCGTACTACCCAAGGCAATCTACAGATTTAATGCAATCCCTATAACAACACCAACAGCATTTTTCACAGAACTAGAAAAGATTTAAAATTTTTATGAAACACAAAAGACCCCAATTAACCAAAGCAGTCTTGAAAAAGAAGAAAAGAACAGGAGGTGTTAAAAACCCAAATTTCAAGATATGCTACAAAGCTTTAGTAACCCAAACAGTATGGTACTGGCACAAAAATAGGTACATAGATCAATGGAACAGAATAGAAAGCCTAGAAATAAACCCATGATTATATGGTTAATTGATCTTCAAAGGAGGAGGCAAGAATATACGATGGGAAAAATACAGTCTCTTCAACAAATGGTGATGGGAAAACTGGACAGCTACATGCAAAAGAGTGAAACTGGACCATTTTTTTACACCATACACAAAAATGAACTCAAAATGGATTTAGAACCTAAATGTGAGATCCAAAACCATCAAAATCCTAGAAGAGAGCACAGTCAGTAATTTCTCTGACATTGGCCAGTAGTGACATTTTTCTGTATATGTCTCCTGAGGCAAGGGAAACAAAAACAAAAATAAACTATTGGGACTACATCAAAATAAAAAGTTTCTGCACCACAAACGAAACAATCAACAAAACTAAAAGACAACCTATGGATTAGGAGAAGATATTTGCAAATGATATATCTGATAAAGGGTTAATATCTAATACACATAAAGAACTTATACAACTAGGGGCGCCTGGGTGGCACAGCGGTTAAGCGTCTGCCTTCGGCTCAGGGCGTGATCCCGGCATTACGGGATCGAGCCCCACATCAGGCTCCTCCGCTGTGAGCCTGCTTCTTCCTCTCCCGCTCCCCCTGCTTGTGTTCCCTCTCTCGCTGGCTGTCTCTATCTCTGTCAAATAAATAAATAAAATCTTTAAAAAAGAAAAAAAGAACTTATACAACTCAACATACAAAAAACAAAAAATCCAATTAAAAATGGGCAGAAGACATGAACAGACATTTCCCCAAAGAACCATCCAGATGGCCAACAGGCACATGAAAAGATGCTCAGCATCACGAATCATGGGGGAAATACAGATCAAAACCACAATGAGATACCACCTCACACCTGTCAGAATGGCTAAAATAAAAAACATAAGAAAAACAAGCGTTGGCAAGAATGTGGAGAAAAAGGAATCTTAGGGCACTATTTGTGGGAATGCAAACTGGTGTGACCACTGTGAAAAACAATATGGAGGTTCTCAAAAAATTAAAAGGAGAACTACCATATGATCCAGTAATTCCACTACTTGGTACTTACCCAAAGAATACAAAAATACTAATTCAAAGGGATAAATGTACCCTGATGTTTATAGCAGCATTATTTGCAATAGCCAAACTATAGAAGCAGCCCAAGTGCTCATTGATGATGAATAAATAAAGAAGAGATGGTGTGTGTGTGTGTGTGTATGTATATACACATATATATGAAATATATAAAAAATATATATATATGAAATCTATATATATATTTTAATAAATATTTATATTTATTTATAAATATAAAAATTTATAAACTTAAATATGTAATATAGAAATAAATTTTATATAATAAATATATAAATATAAATATTTATAATGTAAATAACATAAATATATATAGTTATAATATATAAACTTATAAATAAATTTAAACATATAAAATAAATATACTTTTTATAACTATATGTATTTCATGAAATATATAAATAATGGAATATTACTCAGTCATAAAAAAGAATGAAATCTTGCCATTTGCAGCAACATGGAAGGATCTAGAGGGTATAATGAATGCGAAGTGAAATAAGTCAGTCAGAGAAGGACAAATACCATATGTTTTCACTCACACGTGGAATTTAAGAAACAAAACACATGAACAAAGAAAAAAAAGACAAACCAGAAAACAGACTCTTAACTATAGAGAACAAACTAACAGTGGGGGGGAATGGGTGAAATAGATGAAGGGGATTAAGTGTACACTTATCCTGATGAGCACTGGTTAATGTATAGGATTGTTGAATCATAGTAGTGTACACCTGAAACTAATGTAACACTGTACGTTAACTATCCTAGAATTAAAGAAAACTAACAATAGATTAACAACACCTTTCCAAGACAAATCACATCCAGTTTTACTGAATTTTTTTCCTCATCTATAAAATAAGCATAAAAATACCTTCTTCATCAGGTTGGTACAAGAGTCAGTATGGCCTACTGAGTTCAAATTCTGGCTCTGCTACTTTCTAGCTATGGGACCTTGGACAAATAGCAGCCTCTCTGTGCCTCAGTTTCCTCATATGTAAAATGGGGTGATAATAATTACCCTGTAGGGTTAAGAATTCAGTAAGTGAGTAGATGTAAAGTGCAAGAACAGAGGCTGAAACATCGCCAGGGCTCTGTAAAAGTTGGCTATTATTATTATTAGATGAGGATTAACTATGATAATGCCTGTGAAAGTGATTTATCACATTGCACAAATGTAGGGGAAGTTTTAAGTGTGTACGTGTGGTGTGTGCATTTTTGTCCTTGCCACAGCACTGAATAGTGGTTGAAGGTATGGGCTCTGTAGCTATCTTGTCTGGCATCAAATTCGGGATCCATATGTACCAGCTGGCAAATTACTCAACCTCTCTGTTCCTAAATATCCTCACTTATTTGTAAAGTGAGGATGATAATAATAACAGCAATACTTCCCCTGTTGTGCAGTTTTGTGGCATAAATGCAGTAGTACATATAAAGTGCTTTTCCCAGTGGCTTGGCATAGTAAGCTCTTAATGAATGTTAGCTATTATTCTTAGCTCTTGTGATGATGGCTCCACATAACTGAGGCCTTCATGTACCAGCTTTATTAGTTCTCCAAATATTACAGCACAGTCTGACCTCCTGTGTCCCTTTTGGCTAGTAAAGTGGTTGGTGAGAGGCAGAATAACAAGTCCCAGCCTTGGATTTAGCTTATTCTGCTTCATAACATGCAAACACTTAATACTAATCTGGATTTTTCCCACCCTGGTTAATCATTACTTTTCAAAAATGCTGACCAAATCTGAAAATAATCTTCAGTTCTGTCATTAATTTAAGAAGTAATGTTTTCCAGTGTGGCTAGCTTTCTCAAACCACTCTTCCAGTGAATTACATTCATTACTGTGGTGGGTATTCATTTTTGTTAAATTAATCTTTTAAGAGTGAGTAATGACCATAAGAATTGGAATATTTTTCCTCTGTGAGTGGGAACGCAGTTAGAAGTTCAATGTGGCCTTGCCAGAATAGCAGAGACCCGTGGAACAGGTCATGTGGCTCGATGACGGTTGTCACTGCTATTATCTTTGAAGCGTTACTTGATGTGATATCCTGGTGCGTCACGGGTTACGTAGACTCTCCAGCGTGCTTCGCTGAAAATGGTGGTAACCTTTGCCTGATAAGTGGCTCTCATTTGTTCTCTACTCTGAGATTGGTGAAGGCTAAAGTGCATTATGGCAGGAGGAGGGAGGGGCAGTGAACTCGTGATGAATGAAATAACCCCAAAAATGTCATTTATACTTGCCACATAAAACAACTCCGTTTCTACAAATATCCATTACTACCTAAACTAATCTGTTTTCTTTAGAAATGTATCTCTAGCAGCTATGCTTACTTTTATATGCAGGATATTTGATAGGAATATTAATTTGTGTTGGGGCACCTGGGTGGCTCAATCACTTGATGGTCTGACTCTTGGTTTCAGCTCAGGTCATGATCTTATGAGTCATAAGACTGAGCCCCGCTCAGCAGGGAGTCTGCTTGAGGATTCTTTCCCTCTGCCCCTCTCCCTCTCGTACTAGAAGGCTCTCTCTCTCTCGCAAATAAATAAATCTTAAAAAAATATTAATTTGTGTTTTATTTCTGTTGCTGTAGGGTTTTGCTTTTATCACCATAATGTAGTCAGGCATTTATGCTCCCTTAGCTCAGGGACTTTGGGGTTACAGGTCAAGAGGAGAAATTGCCAGGCATCCACAAGGCAACTGCCTGTCTCATCTTTGGCTTCTGAAAGCCTGGGCTTATTGAGAGAAATGATTTGGATCCTCAGTGAGAAGAAGACACAGGAGAGTATTTCAAGAGGTGGAAGCCATTGCAGGCAAACCAGGGGGAGGTTAGAGTCGCAAAGCTGAGCAAGGGTAGGGTTGGGGTGAAGGCTGTTTTGAGTTTGGTGCAGGAGCCCCCCTGCAGGGAATTGGGAGACCTGTAAAGGGTGGACTGTGTCTTCAGCCTTGAAAACTGCAGTGAGGCTCTCCGAGGACCAGTGCCCACTGAAAGGACATCTCTGCGTTTCCTGGGATCCAAGAGGCATCAACTAGGAGGAAGGACAATGGAATTATAGCAGTTCCAAAACTGATACCTCATTTGGTTTCCTGGTCCTGGGAGAGCCCTGGATTTCAGTAGGATTTCTTTGAGGGTGGGGAGGGATTCTCAGTACTGATGTTTGCCACTGGCTTCACTGGGGGAGAGATCATAGCAGAATTAATGATTTAGAGAAATAAATGAATCTGAGATTTCCTGTCCCCAAGTGTTGTGGAAGGAAAGCCATGCCTATCAAATAGATAGGCCTGTAAAGGAAAGTGTTAACAGTGAATGTAACCCAGAAGTTACCATGAAGTCTAGTAGCACAGGTCAGGTGAGGGGCTCATTCTGAAGTCTGACCATGGTAATAAAGATAAGGCTTGTTTCCCTCTCTGAGGGCAAATCTAGCCATCTTTGTGTGACACTGTGCAGAAGAAGGCCTTTTAACATGACCCTGGGCCAGGAGAGCTCAAACCAACCATGAGGACACTGAGTTCTGTTCTCTACCAGAGAGGCACAGAGAAAGAGGCACTGTTTAAAGGGACAGTGAAGGCTGGGGCAGTGTTTTTCAGGTGAATCTTGAGAAGCATTTGCTTTAAGGAAACTATTTCTCACTCCAAACTCAGGAAACAGTGTTACTTTTGTTTCTGTAGTTCACCAGAAAAAGAAAATGCAGGTTTGAATAGAAAATGCAACATTTGTTTGACAATACTGAACACCACTTAAAGAAAAAGAGGTTAAGTGGAAGTAATTGGCTGTCCCAACTATATCAGCATCCATTTAAATAGTGAGCAAACTCTGGTCTAAAGCCTTTACTGCCAGGGTTCCTTGCTTTTTTAAAAAAGAACCATGGATCCTTTCGGCAGTCTGGTGAAGCCAATGGACCCTTTCTCAGAAAGACATTTAAAAATGCATACTATAAAACACATAAATTTAAGAAGAAACAAATTGTATTGAAAGGAAATTATCAAAGTAATAAGAAAAACAAATCTGGGTGATGCTAACATTTTTACTTCTTTGTTAAAGGCATTAGATAGCAATATCTAGCAATGGGTCTAACAATTAGCATAATTTTTAAATAGCGATGAGCAAAAGGTAAATTTTGAGAAATACGAAAATCCCTGTACTTTTTTTTTTTTTTTTTTTTTTTTGTGACCAAGCCAAAGGAACTGTAATAATGAAAAGAAATACTAAGTGTCAGGTAGAAAATAGTGAAAATAAAGATTAATTTCAAATTAAATTAAAATGCATTGATCTCCCAAATTCCATTAGATTAAGAAGCTTCTGCTAGCATTTTGATGACAACAGATAAATTTGTTACGATGCATGTGTGAGTGTGTGTGTGTGTGTGGTGGGGTTTTTTTCAATTTAGGAAAAATTTGTGTTTTCTTCTATGGTTGGACTGTATTTGCCACCTCTTATGAGCTGTTTCTTTGGGATTGTTAGAAGAATTTTTATTGTTTCCAAATAAAACAATAGGCTATAAAACACCTCTATGAGAAAAGATTTTGAAGAGCATGTTGCTTCACAAAGAGAAGGCTGTGGTGAAACGCTGTGAGTCGAGAAGCTTCAGGCTTTTTCCTGGAGCCGTTGGATTTGGCGACAAGCTCAGCCACTCCGGAGTCAGAAGGAATGGAAGCAGTGATCCAGAACAAAAATGAAAAGAAATTTTAAAAGGCTTCTGCCTGGGAGAAGGAAAGGGGGGTCAAGGGTCAGACTGCCAAAAGAGAAAAGACCTGTGCCTTCTGATTTATTCACTTTTAGGGATGGCTGGGTCTCTTCGGAGGTAATGGCAGTTTCTCGATCAGAGTAAGCAGGAGCATGGGCAACCTACAATATCGCTTTCATGAGATCTGTCTCTCAAAAGGAGAATTGAATGTCTCTTAATGTTCTCTTTGAAGTTCTTCTGAGTAGTGGCCATGCTTATTATTTTGCACGAAGACCAAGCAACATGGACGAGCTGTTTTTCCGTAACAGCAATAGAATTCCACTGTCAACATGTAGAGACATATAACCAACTGTTGTCTGAGTTTCCCTGCTGAGCTCCTGCAGAGCAAGCCCTGTGCTGAGATTCCCGTCTGCAATGTAGTTCTCTACACTGTAGGTCTCTCTCATTCAACTTACAGAAGTACACACATATGTGGTTCTTTGTCAGCTGCACATACATTCTGTTGTTTTTGCCTGTTACCCTTGTATTTCATAATTTTAAAGGAAGGTTAGGGGAAATCATTTTGGGAGAAGCAAATGTCGGGTATTTAAAAATGATCAATGCTGTTTGAAAACAAAACAGAAGCATGATCGCAAGGTGACCAAGGTAGCTAAAGCATAAAATCACCAATATGTGCGTATGTGGGCACAAGCATGAAAATCCCACACGATGTGTCGGCAGAGTAAAGCAGCTTTTAAATCGTTGAATGGGATAAGCTGGTGCCAGACATAGAAGTAAAATGTATGTGTAGCTTAGATTCTAGGTGGCATCTCTGTTGCCAAATATTATGGACTCTTCCCTCTTGTAGCATTAAGCTGTTGATCCCAAGCAGTCTGGTATCAAGCATAAACAACCTCATTCAATGTATCCAACAAACTTTGGGCCAGAAGAACGTCCTTCAGTAACGACTGTGGAAGTGAATGTATGGGCAGGGCTGTGGGAGCCTCATCTTAGAGACACTTAGCAGTGGGTTCAGGGTCACTGGAAGGAGAAATAAGCACTCTTTTTCCTTGAAGGTACTTTCCTATCAGGATGCATGATATCAAGTTTTAGGGTTTGGGGCTATAATTCCCTCCTCTTCTCTAGAAAATTCTTTTCAAATGAAATGTTACCTTTAAAAAGTCTATTATGGGTGGGTCACTCAAGACATTTTACTTTACAGAGAATAAATTGCTAGCCAGCAAAGCTAACTTCATTTATTTCATCTTCAAATCCTCTATTTTGAGGGTTTAGGTCTTTGTATTTCTTTAAAATTTCTCCAGCTAACTGGAATTCAGGGAAACAGAAACCTTCTTCCTCTTTAATTTACCTTCTTCATTTTGGAAATCTGGATCTTTTCTTTTCTTTTTAATGATTGTGTGCTTTAACCCCAGGGTCATTCATTTGCAAACAGTCTAGAGGGAATCTGATCACAAATCATCAAGGTGGCTGTTTTTTTCTCTCCACTTGGGAAAGTAAAGATTAAACTGGCTTGTGCTTCCTTGGTAAACAGACTGAATACAACTTTGAATCGGTGTGTACCAATGTACTTACGTCGATTATTTAAGGGTTAGATTTTTCTGGAAATGAGTAAATTAGAACAAGAATTTCCTTCACTGGACTTTTGTACAAATGACAACAGGAGGAAGAGAATTTTCTGACTCACAAAAAGGCAGCCACTGTTTACAGACTTCCAAAGAGCATTTTTCCAGACATGCTCTCAACGATATTCATTCTTTGGGGGCAAAGTGAGTTGATGACCAAGGATTAGTCACCCTACTTTTAGGAGAGAAAGACTAGAGCTGAGGTAGAGATAGCATGTAACCAAACATCTTGGGGTGCAGTGGTGCTCAAAACGGGATGCAAATTCTCATCTCGGGCTTACATGGTGAGCCATGCTGCAAGTCTGTTGACCTGCAAGTTGTCCCTTCAATTGCTTAAAAAAAAAAGCGAGACGCATTCTTCTCAAAGACCTTGTGGTTCACATTTGGGTGATTGTGTGACCATTTCCAAGCAACATATGCTCAGAATCCCTTGGCACTATGGCCGATTTATTTTATTAAGTCACTTAGTGGTGGTCCTGATAAAGCCTTAATTCCAAGTGTGTTATGGTGGTTATATCACACAGTTCAGCACCAACCGGAAAAAAAAGACTCATGCTGCTGATGCAGGGTGAAGCTAGTCTTGTCCACTCAACTGCTCACAAATCCTGACTATAGCCGTTGAGACAATGAATATGGGAGATTTTAATACTTTTCTATTTATATGTTAAATAACTTAGCTTTTTCTTTCTTATTTATTTATTTATTGGGAGCAACTACCAAAGTTGTTGTTGTTATTGTTGTTGTTTTGAGTATAGTTGACACACAGTGTTACGTTAGTTTCAGGTGTATAACATAGTGACTCAGCAGTTCTGTAGATTATGCTGTGCTCACCACAAGTATAGCTATTTTGTATAACATTTTTTACTTTCTATCCTAAGTTACATTTTCACCTAAGTTACATTTTTGGGGGGCATTTTTAGATTGTTATTGTCTTTATAAACACGTAAGTTTTTAAAATTATTATCACGAAAGTGACACCTAGTCATTGTAGAGGGTTTAGGATATTCAGAGTTAACATTTTAAAGCACATATACCTACATGTATATCTTTATAGTCTATATTTTATTTTATTTTTTGAAAGATTTATTTATTTATTTGAAAGAGAGAGAGAGAGCAAGCATGAGTGGGGGAGGGGGAGGGGCTGAGGGAGAGGAAGAGAGAGACTCTTAAGCAGACTCTGCATTGAGCATGGAGCCTGACACAGGGCTCCATCTCACGGCTCTGAGGTCATGACCTGAGCGGAAATCAAGAGTTGGATGTGCTCAACTGACTGAGCCACCCAATATAGAAAATTTTAAAATGAACTTGCACTGTACTATGCATACTATTTTGGAAGATTTTTCATATGACTGTATATTGTGAGCATTTTTCCATATCTTTCATATAATTTTAAAGACTGCATGATATTTTATTGTATGTAAGTTACATAATTTAGATAATACTTTTTAGACATTTATATAGATTCTAGTTTCAGCTATTAAAAACAATGTTTCTATGAACGTTTACAGACAAGTGCTTGAATGCATCCATATTGATTTCCTTAGTATAAGTTCCTAGAAGTAAAAATGTTGAGCCAGAGAACATGAACACTGCTAAGGTTTTTTCTATATATTTTCAAATTGCCTTCCAGAAGAAATGATACAAAGTCACATCTCCACCAGCCACATAGCCCTGGCCTTTCCTTTATTTTATTTCTAGCTGGTTCACACTGCCTTTCTGTTTTAACTTGATACTTCTTTACAAAAGTGCAGCTGCAGGCTTTTAAGTGAAGTGATACATTTCCCCGTGTTTTTCATGCTGTCCCTGAATGCAGACATATCCTCAGAATCCTTCTTAACAGATTTTTAGGCACAAAAAAAACTCATCAGAATGGTCCCACGAGAGAAAACCTATTTGCCATCACTACTTTATGTCTGCAATAGGATAGCACGTAGTCAGAGACCAGTCGAGCAGTGGAATCACATGTCACACCATCTAAACTCGGCAGTACAGAGGGCAGGACGGGACTGGAGCAGAAGGCCACCTTTAGTGGTTATGTGTATACTGAGAAATCAGACCAAATAGTAAGGAGAAGGTCTCGTAGTACTGTTTATAATCTTTTCAGATTCAAGGTTTGGATACAGCCTAAGGATCTGTGGGTGGCACGGGGAAAACCAGATAGATCCCTCAAGAATTAGGTAGCCAAAGAGGGCTCGTTCGGGAAGCTCCCCGCTCTGTGAGCTGACTGAAGACAGCAGTGAGTTTTACAATCCAGGCGAAGATGCTCTGTTGTTTCCTGTGTGTGAATATACTGTTACAACTTTTCCAGAAGTCTTATTTAGGAGCTGCTGGGGGACACTAGCTGCTTGTAGATGTGAGTGATCAGCACCGGGCCAGCAGCAATGGTGTTCGATTCAGACATAAGCTCTTATTGGTGTCTGCGGGCTGCTTTCCTCTCTCCTGGCTGTTCACTCACTAATCGCCTGGAGAACCAGATCTTTTAACCTCTGTCTTGCACCAGTCTCTCTGTCACTGCTGAGAGTGACCTGTGGGACAGCTTCTCTGGCCAGGCTTGGACACTGGAAAGCAGGAAGGCCTGGGGATGTGAGAGTCGACTTGTGAGTTAGAACAAAACCAAACCACTTTGGAAATCAATTTTTAGCTGCCTTTGTAAAACATTTCTCAGCAGAGTTTTCTTGTAACAATGAAATGTTTCTTCTGCCAACATTTAAAAATCCTTTTAATGATTGCCTTATTTTTCTGAAAAAAAGCTATGTGCACATAATAATTCAGGGGGAAAAAAACCCAAACCTTGACGCTTTGGGTCTTCTTCAGCTAGATTGCCGGCAGACTTATAAAAGACTTTTTTCATTGTGAAATATGCTGCGAAGTGGTGAATGTTTTTATTCCTAATCCATATATTCTTTTTAGGAGACTACATGGTTTCCCAGATAACCTTTTACCTTCCTACCTTCTTATTAACCCCACACGCAATGACGTTATGGTTTGACTGCAGAGGTCTGAAGCCCCCGGTAAGGGCAGAAGCCTAGCCTGTGTTTGGTGCAATTTCCCTTTTCCACCCCTGCTCCCCTCCCCTTCCCTTCCTTGTTCCTTTTGCCCTCCTCCTCCTATCCCCACTACTCTTTCTCTGATTTAGTTTCAAAAGTTCTGCTGCTTCTCATTGTGACTTAGCATGGTTTTTGGTAATACTAAAGCTTTTTTTAAAAAAATATTTTATTTGTTTATTTGACAGAGAGAGAGAGAGAGCACAAGCAGGGGGAGCAGCAGGCAGAGGGAGAGGGAGAAGCTGGCTCCCCGCTGAGCAGGGAGCCCGACATGGGGCTCCATCCTGGGACCCTGGGATCATGACCTGAGCCAAAGGCAAACGCTCAACCAGCTGAGCCACCCAGGTGCCCCGATAATACTAAAGCTTAACCAAACTTAGAGTTTAGCTGAAAACAAGTTTGTAGTTTGAATACTGTGTATGTGTGAATAGCATCGTAGTCTCATAGTCTGTTCCCTTGCTCACTTGACCATTTATATGAACTAATAACTGAAATATGGGAAAGAAACGAATTTCATGTCTGATGATGGTCTCCTTGCTTGAGATTGGAATCCTCCTATTCAGAATGAAACAAGGCAGCCTTTAAGAGAAGTTTCATACAGGATATTTGATACACACCTTTTTTTTTTACATCCCCAGAACTTATTTATTCTATAACTGGAAGTTTATACCTTTTGACCACCTTTACCCATTTCATCCCCCAACCCTCTGCCTCTGGTGACAGCCAGTCAAGGAGTTCAGTTTTTTTTTTTTTAATTCCACACATAAATGAAATCATACGGTATTCGTCTTTCTCTGTCTGATTTTTTTCACTTAGCATGATACCCTCGAGATCCACCCATGTTGTTGCGAATGGCAGGATTTTCTTTTTTTAATGGCTGAGTAATATTCCATTGTGTGTATTTACCACATTTTCTTTAACCGTTCATCTGTCGATGGACACTGTTGATACACATTTTTGTGTATCCTATCTTCACTCTCAAAACACACATTACCTCTCTCTCTCTCTTTCTCTCACTCCCTCCCCACCACACCTCCTGACCAGCCCATTTTATAGCTCTAAGTAGCATCTTTTTGTGTGTGAATTTAGGTCATTGTCATACTTTGGTGTCTGACTCTAGTTCTACTCTCACTTCTGAATTCACGTTTACAAGCACCTGGGGATGGAGAGAAAGGGGCCATGACAATGTTCATTTGCCCTTCGTGGAATGCTAATTTTTCTGGTCCCTAGTAAATGAGATGGGTTTGTTCAAGCAAGGCCAGTAGTTAGGGGGTGTTGAAAGCCAGGTGCACTACCATGTTAATGTAGATGGGGACGAAAGCCAATGTTCATATCAGTTTTTCTCTCTTCCACTGTGTACATGATCAGAAAAAAGGGAGATTTCCTAAAGTAATTTCCTAAAGTAAAAGCCAATAAAGCCTCATTAAGAAAGGAGTAGTTAGATATTTGCATTAGTTCAATTAGAATTCAGTTAAGGTTATATTTTTACTGTCTATAGAAACTCATTGAACAAATTAAATAGTGTATCCAAGGTTAAATGTTCATTTTACTTAGAACAACATTTTAAGCAGATGAGAAGCATCCTAGTTCTTGGAAGTAATTGTCATGATAACTATAACAGTTTTTGCCAAATTTTGACACCAAAAAAACTTTAGAGAAGTAAAATCAGATTTCTTTAAAAATATAAGAGTAATAAGCCTTACATCTTTGTGGGCATAGGGCTAACAAATATTTATTTCAATATTCTTAGTTGAGTCTCACAATTCTCTAAAGTGGTTATTAGGCATATCCCAGAGGTATTTCGGGTTCATTTTCAGACCACCGCAATAAAGTGAAGCAAGTCAAATGAATTTATTGGTTTCCTAGTGCATATAAAATTATGTTTGCACAATAATATAGTCTATTAAGTGTGCAATGGCATTATGTCTAAAACACAATATATATATATATACCTTAACTAAAAAAACTTTATTGCTAAAAAATGCTATCACCTGAGCTTTCAGTGAGTTGTAATTTTTTTTTTCTGGTGGGTGGTCTTGTCTTGATGTTGACGCTTGATGCCAAGATGGTGGCTGCTGAAGACTGGGGTGACTGTGGCAGTTTGTTAAAATAAGACAACAGTGAAGTTGGCCACATCAGTTGACTCTTCCTTTCACGAATGATTTCCCTGTAGCATGTGATGCTGTTTGATGGCATTTTACCCACAGTAGAACTTCTTTCAAAACTGGAGTCGGTCCTCTCAAATCATGCTGCTGCTTTATCAACTAAGTTTATGGAATACTTTAACTTCTTTGTTTCCATTTTAACAAATCTTTACAGCATCTTCACCAGGACTAGATTCCATCTCAAGAAACCACTTTCTTTGCTCACACATAAGAAGCAACTCCTCATCTGTTAAACTTTTATTATGAGATTGTAGCAATTCAACTATAATAATGATGAAAAGTTCTGAAATATTCTCAGAATTACCAAAATGTGACCCAGAGCCGCAAAGTGACCAGATGCTGTTGGAAAAATTGTAGCAGTAAATTTGTTTGATGCATGCTTGCCACAGACCTTCAGCTTGTAAAAAAAAAAAAAAAAAAGTGCAGTATCTGGGAAGCGCAGTAACGTGAAGGGCAGAAAGATGAGGTGTGCCTGTGTCTCCACATGCTCGCTAGGGTTAAGTAACTTTAGTTGCCCTAGCAAGTAAACTCTAAAATCTCAGTGGTTTAACCACAACACAAATTTCTTTCTCACTTAAGAAAAGTCGGATGGCACCTGGGCCACCCCTCTCTCTCGATCTGCAGCTATACCCGATTTAATATCTGGAACATATGGCTTCTGAGGTTGCTTCAGCTAAGAGAGAAAGAGATGGAGGAAGTACATTGGTTTATACCTACCTTGAACTAGGGTGACCCAGGTCACAGGCTTTCATGTTGCATTGGCTTAAATTAGTCACATGGCCTCAACCTAACAGCAGAGAGGTTGGGCAGTGTTTCCAGAGAACTCTACTATTCTCTGCCATACACAATTTTATAAATGTGAAAATCTTAGTAATTAGTAACTTGTACAAATCCACACAGTTATCAAATGGAGAAGCTGGATCTTTACTCAGATCATTTGACCCCAATTCCAGTGAATTTACACAATATATCTCTCTACGTAATTTAATAATGTAGCTAGTTTGTTAATTTAAATAATCTCTCATTTAAATCCCTAAGATATCGAGACAGTGGTATTTGTGCACATTTTGAGAAAAAGAATATAAGAGAGGACCCTGATTCTTCTTGTTATAAATATTATGTGGAATCCCACTTTATTTTTTTAGAGGGTGGCGGAGGGGCAGAGGGAGAGAGAAAGAATCTTTTTTTTAAAATATGTTATGTTAGTCACCATATAGTACATCATTAGTTTTTGATGTAGTGTTCCATGATTCGTTATTTGTGTTTAAAACCCAGTGCTCATTACAACACGTGCCCTCCTTAATACCCATCACCTGGCTAACTCATCTCCCCACCCCTTCCCCTCTGAAACTCTCAGATTTTTTCCTGGAGTCTATAGTCTCTCATGGTTTGTCTCCCCATCTGATTCTCCCCCCCTTCAGTTTTCCCTTCCTTCCCCTAATGTCCTTCATGCTATTCCTTATGTTCCACATATGAATGGAACCATATGATAATTGTCTTTCTCTGCTTGACTTACTTCACTTAGCATAATGCCCTCCATTTCCATCCATGTAGATGCAAATGGTGGGTATTCATCCTGTCTGATGGCTGAGTAATATTCCATGGTATATATGAACCACATCTTCCTTATCCGTTCATCTGTTGAAGGGCGTCTTGCCTCCTTCCACAATTTGGCTATTGTGGACATTGCTGCTGTGAACATTGGGGTGCATGTGGCCCTTCTTTTCACTACATTTGTATCTTTGGGGTAAATACCCAGTAGTGTAATTACAGGGTCATAGGTAGCTCTATTTTTAACTTTTTAAGGTACCTCCATACTGTTTTCCAAAGTGGCTGTACCAGCTTTCATTCCCACCAACAGTGTGAGAGGCTTCCCCTTTCTCCACATCCTCTTCATCGTTTGTTGTTTCTTGCCTTGTTAATTTTTGCCATTCTAACTGGTGTAAGGTGGTATCTCAGTGTTGTTTTGATTTGAATTTCCCTGGTGGCTAATGATGTTGAACATTTTTTTCATGTGTCTGTTAGCCATTTGTATGTCTTCTTTGGAGAAGTGTCTGTTCATGTCTTCTGCCCATTTTTTGACTTTATTTGTTTTTTGGCCGTTGAGTTTGAGAAGCTTTTTTATAGATCTTGGATACCAGCCCTTTATCTATAATGTCATTTGCAAATATCTTTTCCCATTCCATGGGTGCCTCTTTGTTTTGTTGACTGTTTTCCTTTGCTGTGCAGAAGCTTTTTGTCTTGATGAAGTCCCAATAGTTCATTTTTGCTTTTGTTTCCCTTGCCTTTGGAGACATGTCCTGAAAGAAGTTGCTGTGGCCAAGGTCAAAGAGGTTACTGCCTGTGTTCTCTTCTAAGATTTTGATGGATTCCTGTCACACATTTAGGTCTTTCATCCATTTAGATTTATCTTTGTGTATGGTGTAAGAGAATGGTTGAGTTTCATTCCTCTGTATATAGCTATCCAATTTTCCCAGCACCATTTATTGAAGAGACTGTCTTTTTCCATTGGATGTTTTTTCCTGCTTTGTCAAAGATTAGTTGACCATAGAGTTGAGGGTCTATTTGTGGGCTCTCTGTTCTGTTCCGTTGATCTATGTGTCTGTTTTTGTGCTAATACCATGCTGTCTTGATGATCACAGCTTTGTAATATACCTTGAAGTCAGGCAACGTGATGCCCCCAGCTTTGTTTTTCCTTTTCAACATTTCCTTGGTGATTCAGGGTCTTTTCTGGTTCCATACAAATTTTAGGATTGTTCCAGTTCTGTGAAAAATGCCAATGGTATTTTGATAGGGATGGCGTTGAAAGTATAGATTGCTCTGGGCAGTATAGACATTTTAGCAATGTTTATTCTTCCAATCCGTGAGCATGGAATGTTTTTCCATCTTTTTGTGTCTTCTTCAATTTCTTTCATATGTGTTCAGTAGTTTCTAGAGTACAGATACTTTACCTCTTTGGTTAGGTTTATTCCTAGGTATCTTATGGGTTTTGGTGCTGTTGGAAATGGAATTGGTTCCCTAATTTCTCTTTCTACAGTTACATTGTTAGTGTATAGAAAAGCAATGGATTTCTGTGCATTGATTTTGTATCCTGCCACATTACTGAATTGCTGTATGAGTTCTAGTAATTTTGGGGTGGAGTCTTTTGGGTTTTCCACATAAAGTATCATGTCATCTGTGAAGAGAGAGAGTTTGACTTCTTCTTTGACAATTTGCATACCTTTTATTTCTTTTTGTTGTCTGACTTCTGAAGCTAGGACTTCTAGTACTATGTTGAATAGTAGTGGCAAGAGTAGGCATCCTTGTCATGTTCCTGAGCTTAAGGGAAAATGAGAATGATATTTGCTGTGGGCTTTTCATAGATGGCTTTTGTGATATTGAAGTATGTTCCCACTATCCCTACACTCTGAAGAAATTTAATCAGGAAAGGATGCTGTATTTGTCAAATGCTTTTTCTGCATCAATTGAGAGGATCATATGATTCTTGTCTCTTCTCTTATTAATGTGTTCTATCACATTGATCGATTTGCAAATGTTGAGCCACCCTTGCATCCCAGGAATAAATCCTGCCTGGTCGTGGTGAATAATCCTTTTTATGTACTGTTGGATTCTATTGGCTAAGATCTTGTTGAGAATTTTGGCATCCATATTCATCAGGGACATTGGTCTGTAATTCTCCTTTTTGATGTAGTCTTTGCTTGGTTTTGGGATCAAGGTAATGCTGGCCTCATACAATGAGTTTGGACATTTTCCTTCTGTTTCTATAGGTATGATTTCTTCTTTAAATGTTTGGTAGAATTCCCCTGGGAATCCACCTGGCCCTGGACTTTTGTTTTTTGGGAGGTTTTTGATCACTGCTTCAATTTCATTACTGGTTATTGGTCTATTCAGATTGTCAGTTTCTTCCTGTTTCAGTCTCGGTAGCTTATAGGTTTCCAGGAGGGCATCCATTTCTTCAAGATTGCTTAATTTATTGACATATAGTTGCTGATAATAATTTCTAATAATTGTTTATATTTTCTTGGTGGTAGTTGTGATCTCTCCCCTTTCATTCATAAGTTTATTCATTTAGGTTCTTTCTCTTTTCTCTTGGATAAGTCTGGCCAGAGGTTTATCAATCTCGTTAATTCTTTCAAAGAACCAGCTTCTAGTTTTGTTGATCTGCTCTACTGTTTTTCTGGTTTCTATTTCATCGATCTCTGCTCTAATCTTTATTATTTCTCTTCTCCTGCTTGGTTTAGGTTTTATTTGCTGTTCTTTCTCCAGGTCCTTTAGGTGTAAGGTTAGTTTGTACATTTGAGATTTTTCTACTTTTTTGAGTGAGCCCTGGATGGCTCTGTATTTCCTCCTTAGGACTGCCTTTGCAGTATCCCATAGGTTTTGGACCAATGTGTTTTCATTCTCATCGGTTTCTATGAATTGTTTAAGTCCTTCTTTAATTTCCTGGTTGACCCAAACATTCTTTAGCAGGATGGTCTTTAGCTTCCATGTGTTTGAATTCCTTCCAAATTTTTTCCTGTGATTGAGTTCTGGTCTGAAAATATGCAGGGAATAATCTCAGTCTTTTGGTATTGGTTGAGACCTGATTTGTGACCCAGTATGTGATGTATTCTGGAGAAAGTTCCATGTGCGTTCGAGGAAGAATGAGGATTCTGTTGTTTTAAGGTAGAATATTCTGTATATATCTGTGAGGTCCATCTGGTCCAGTATGTCATTCAAAGCTCTTGTTTCTTTGTTGATCTTCTGCTTAGATGATCTCTCTGTTGCTGAGAGTGGAGTGTTGAGGTCTCCTACTATTAAAGTACTATTATCAATTTGATTCTTTATTTTGGTCAACAGTTGGGTTATGTAGTTGGCTGCTCCCATGTTGGGGGTGTAGATATTTATAATTGTTAGATCTTCTTGTTGGATAGACCCTTTAAGAATGATGTAGTGTCCCTCCGTATCGCTTACTATAGTCTTTAGCTTAAAATCTAATTTGTCTGATATGAGAATTGCTACCCCAGCTTTCTTTTGAGGTCCTTTGGCATGAAAAATTGTTCTCCATCCCCTCACTTTCAGTCTGGATGTATCTTTATGTTCAAAATGAGCCTCTTGTAGACAGCATATGGATGGATCATGTCTCTCTATCCAATCCGTAACCTTGTGCCATTTCATGGGAGTGATTATTGAAAGATATGATTTTAGTGCCATCATGTTGCCTGTGAAGTCCCTGTTTCTATAGATTGTCTCTGTAAATTTCCGTTCTATATACTCTTTGGTTCTTTCTTCTTTTATAGAACCCTTCCCCCCGCTCAATATTTTTTTGCAAGACAGGCTTGGTCATCACATATTCTTTCAGTTTCCGCCAGTCATGGAAGCTCCTTGTCTCTCCATCCATTCTGAATGATAGCCTTGCTGGATAAAGTATCCTTGGCTGCATATTCTTCTCATTCAGTACTCTGAATATGTCTTGACAGTCCTTTATGGCTTGCCAGGTCTCTGTGACAGGTCTGACGTTATTCTGATGTTCTTTCCTCTGTACATAGGAAATCTCTTCACCCTAGCTGCTTTCAGGATTTTCTTTGGATCTAAGATTTGCTAGTTTTACTGTTATGTGTCAAGGCATTTATCTGTTCTCTTTGATCTTGGGAGGGGTCCTCTCTGTCTCTTGGACACTTCTCTTCCTGATTAGGGAAGTTCTCAGCTACAATTTCCTCAAATATATCTTCTAGACCTCTCTCTGTCTACCCCCTTAGAGATCCCAATAATTCTGACATTGGAACGTTTCATGGCCTCATTAATCACTCTCAGTCTGATCTCTTGGGCTTCAAGCTGTTTTTCCCAGGCCTCCTCAGTTTCCTTCTTTTCTATCATCTTATCTTCTAGCTCACTAATTTGTTCTTCTGCCTCGTTTACCCTGGCAGTCGGAGTATCCAGTTTAGACTACATTTCATTCATAGCATTTTTTTAAATTATATGTTAGTGACCATACAGTACATCATTAGTTTTTGATGTAGTATTCCATGATTCATTGTTTGCATATAACACCCAGTGCTCCATGTAATACATGCCCTCCTTAATACCCATCACCAGGCTAGCCCATCCCCCACCCCCCCTCCCCTCTAAAACCCTCAGATTATTTTCCTGAGTCCATAGTCTTTCGTGGTTCAGCATTTTAAAGTTTGGCCTGATTAGATCTCATTTCTGCCCTTAGTCATTCTATATTGTCACTAATATTTTTTTCAAGCCTAGATATCGACTTCATAATTGTTACTCTGAAGTCTATCTCTGACGTCTTGCTTATATCCATATCCATTAGGTCTGTGGCAGAGGCCACAGTCTCTGATTCTTTTCTTTGTTGGGAGTTCCTCCTTTTATTCATTGTGTTGGGGGGTGTTTGAGGGAATGTACAGAGTCCAAAGTATTAACCATGACCCAAGCAAGATGCACCTGTTTTATAGGGACTCTAGGGTTGTTGGCCTCTTGTTCTTCTAGCCTGTCTTCTGGGGGAGGGGCCTGCTGCGATGGTATTCATGGGCAGAGTTGCCCTGCCCCCTGTGTTGGGGGGTTGGGCTCAGTGAAAACTAGCTTTTTGAGCTTTTGTTCTCTGACAGCTTTCTCTGGCGGCTTTCTGCCTCTCTTCTGAGAGTCAGAGCAGAAGTGAACCGTACCTAAACCTCTGCCCCAGAATAGAGAAATCACAGTCTGCTCTTCACTGAGCTCTCCAGGACACACAGTCTCCGTTTCTGTCTGTACAGCTAAACACTGCGGACTCCCCGGTTGTGCGCTCCACAGCAACTCTCCCAGAGGTCGGTCCCAGGGCCCCACAGGTCTGTGTCCTTTGTGCTTCTAAAACCCCAAGCCGCCCCCAGTTTGCGCATGCGCACCGGCAACTCCTGGATCCTGTCTGGGGGCTGGACTAAAGTCCTTTCCTTGCTGCTACTGGTCTGCAAGAATCTGTGCCCAGTCCCCAGCATGGGGCGCTTTTGTGCTCCAGTGTTGTATCACCGTCCTGGTGCCAGCTTATGGCGGCTCCCTCCCTCTGTTTATCTTCCGATATCTGCCCACAGAATCACGGCCCCGCCTTTCATACCTCGAGACCAATGGAGAGTTTCTGCTTATAGAGGTCCATATATATATTCTTACATCTCAGGGTGATTTTGTGGGTGTTCAGAATGGTTTGGTAGATATCCTGCTAAATTCAGGGGACCTGTTGAAATAGGGTACCCTACTCCTCGCCATCTTCCTTCCAATGGGAGAAAGAGAATCTTAAGCAGACTTCACTCCCAGCATGGAGCCCGACATGGGGCTCTATCTCACAACCCTGGGATCATGACCTGAGCCGAAATCAAAAGTCAGATGCTTAACCCACTGAGCCACCCAGGTGCCCTGGAATCCCACTTTAATAATGATATTTGGATCACTTTACAGGCTTGTTATGTTTCTTTTACTCCACATGTAACCAGATCTGTGATGAGGCAGTGTGGTGGAGTGGAAAGACCGTTAGCTTTGGTGCCAGATAGATCTCTGTTCATATCCCTGAATCACCACTTATCAATTATGTGGTATTTTGAGCAAGTCATTGAAGTTCTATTACTTTCATTCTCTTCATCCATATAACAGAGACAACAGTATCTATTATGTAGACTTCTTAAAAGTATAAATATGATAACATATGTAAGGTGCCTGGAAATAGTATATACTCAATAAATGTTTTTCTTTTTGTGTCTCTTAAAAAGCAAGTTCAAAAAACAAGATATTTTAGATTTACAGGATGAAATGCAAATCAGACTTAATGCAAAGAAATTTTATCAAATCTTTAAAAAAATACAAACACAAATATTTAAACAATGGGAAAAAGTGCCCAGGTTCAGCAATGAAAAGCAATGTGCAGAAATTCATATATATATATATATATATATATATATATAGCCACTGGCTGGATTTGTGAAGTTAGATGGATGAATTTGGGCTGATCTGTATTTCTTGGAGTTGATAAGTGTAGCTTTGATGGGCCATCTGGTACTATTTGTCTCTACATAGCCCCTTGTTTTATTATTAGACAGGAAGAAACAATGGGATGATAAAAACTAATTGCAGTGATGATGAACTTTCCATATGAAAGCCCGAAGCTGTTGTCAATTGGTGTGACCAGAGGGCTCCCTGGGAAGTATCAGTGCTGGCTTGGCAAAGGGTGTCAGTGGATCTTTATTGTGTTTGATTTGCAGGTCATAACCAGCTCCTCCCATATCCTAAAGTCATTATCACTTGAGGGTAAATATCTTCTGGTTTTCTGGGGCAACAGAAATACTGCTAGATTTGAAGCATACTTTGGCAGATATCTTCATAGTTGTATGGAAAATGTGTATATTGACACGTGGAATCCAGCAGAGAGATACAAACACTTTCAGATTTCCCTGCTTTGAATATTTTCAGAGTCCAAGTCTTAAGATTAATGCAAATCCCTATTGCAAAGGAGTTTTAACCTTATCCTTTCCCCTTGGGAGGAGTGTGGTCACCTGGTTTGTTGTGTTATAAAGTGAACAGTGAAAACAGAATTGTGAGAATTACATACCAGTTGAAATTCAACACCTCTCAGAATGACTTTTCATAGAAATTGGCAAAAGCAGATCCCAAAAGCTCTGGGTAATGTGTTCCAGGGTCTCATAACCCTTCTGATTGGAGGAGTCAGGGTTGTTGTAGAGAGCAAAGTGGAGTCCCTCATGTCACGCAGGGGCCCACGTCAAGCAATGGCGCAAGCAGTTCAGGCACTGCAGCTAGGAGATCTCACCGGGACAACGTCAGCTGACGCCCGGGAACTGGTAATGAGCAGAACCAGAAGAGGTCTGTGGGGACCCAAAACTGATGAAATCCCTTTAAAAAGGGGAGGATTTTGGCAGCAAACTGTCAGACTCTTCAGACATGACCCCTCTATATCTGGCCATTTAAAAAAGGCAGCTGCCGCTGAAGGCTCTGCCTGATTGCTCTCCGAACAGAACCGAGATCCTTCACTGCTGAACAGAAGAAGCAGTGAGTGCCGAGAGCTGACCTGGACCAGACAGGGAGGTCTTATCCCAACTGCGCGCCCACAGACTGACTTTGTGTCTGGTTCCTTAACTTCCTGCACCCCTCTGTTATCTTGTTTGCTGTGTGGCTTGTCTTCTGTCCTGCTCTGTGTGCTGTGTAAGAAGCCAAGTTTAATCACATGGGCAAATGTCACTGAGTTTGGAATCCTGAACTTGCTTTATAATTGTGATTTAACTTTGCTTTATGATCGAATAAAGCTGCCATTGTGGAAAGACACAGCTCGTGTGCGTGTGCTCCTTCATAGCGTGTTCACGACAGATGTGATAGTCAAAGGGGCTTTCTCAGTGAAGTGTGGTGTGGACTGGATATAAAATAGTGACTGTAAACCCAGAAAAGGAAAAGTGCTGAAGAGATAAGTTTTTGCTTTCTGTTCACAGAACTTACTCCTACAGTTTTAAAAAACAATTTTAAAAAGTTCTGCTTTTTGTTAAAGACAATCCTGAGCATTCTAGATTTATGGGAAAATAGTATTTTGTGATTTAGGGTGGATTTTTGTTTTTGTTTAGTCCTTAACATTTCCCTCCTAAAGTGTCAAATGATGGTCATTTCCATTTTGCTTTTTAGTTTTCTGAGTCCCAACTCTAGGTAATGTTTTAGGTTTTGGGGACATAGAGGTAAGAAGACACAAGAGCTCTCTGTTCTCATGGAGCTCACATTCTAAGACTCAGTCTAAGCAAACAGTGTGGGTTTTGTGTCACATATATTTTTCATTGGATCACTGGCCTCTTGCATATCACTGTTCACTCCTATATGATTGATGGTTTCCTATGTTCACTCATTTTTTAAAAACCTTTCCATCCATTTATTTATTTACAACCTAAAACTCACTTAGTACTTCTGAGTAAACATCTTCCATCATCACTGAAAACAAAAGTCAAACTAGCCTTCCCAAGGTTTCTGCACTCCATGGAATACACTTTTTAATCTGTGTTTCCAATTTAGGGATGTTGGAACCTGGAGATGATGAAGGCTCACTGACAATAACAAACTCTAAATTTGTTGTTCTGAGGATCACACTACTATGAGGAGTTTAAAATTCGGAAAATGGCTTTACAGAAAATACAAATCACAGTCAAATGGATACAGGTTATTAAAGATGACTTAACCAGAATATATTCAAGTTATTAAACTTGGAAAGGAGAATTTGAGAGACCTCGTGCCCTTCCAGTGTTCCAATGTCCTTCTCTTCCAATGTGTTCTGAAGCACAATAAAGAGAAAAACCCCACTGGCTAAGAAGAATATTGCCTTGCTATGTTGTAATTCAAAGCAGATTTCTAAATCTTCCTTCTGGAAATTTCTTGGGTCTCAGAACTAAAGGCATAACTGAGTGTGAGTGATCCTGCCAGCATGAGGGCTGGGAGTCCAGTACCTTTTAACAAATATTTTGTTGAGGCAAATGGAATAGAAATCAAACCAACTTTCTGTAGCTTCCATCTCTCTTAGCCTACCTTCAAACTTGTGCCTCTGCTTTCTGTGAGTTTAAGAACTCTTTGCTGAACTCATTTGTAAGTAGAAACTGGACTAAGCGATTGAACAGGTAGGAAAGAACTATCTCCTTCCACAATCCACATCCACTCCTCCTGGCTTTTCTGTTTTTGTCGAAGGTACTTCTCATTCTTTGGTCTCTTGGCATGAAGTCATCCGTGAATGCTCCTCCGTTGGCTTTTAACATCCATGGTTTTCAAATTTTTTTTATGTTCTACTGCCAAGATATCTTTTTTCCTGCTCCACTTACTCACTTTATTTCCACTTCCTAATGTCCCTGTCACTCTTCCAGTATTTCACTCCTCTGCAATTGCTTTTGTCAAGGTGACCAGTGGGCCCCATGCTGCTAAAACCCATAGTTTCATTTCAACCTCAAGCCTCTCTAAGCCTGATTTAACACTGGTGTTGAAGGTCCCTGTCTCTGAGACACCCTCATCCCTCGGTTACCATGATGCCACCCTCTCCTGGCTCTTCCTTTCCCCACAGACCATGCCTTTTGCCTTCCGTTGCTGATGCTTCTATCTCTGCCCAAGCCTCTAATGGACAGAATTTGGCTCCTTTGTCTACATTTTCTAGATGCTCTCATCCATTCTCAGGCAGTTATTATTTTATTAGGAAGGTAATGCATTCACTTGGCTGAAAAAGGTAAGACGTAGACCTAAAAAAAAAAAAAGTGAAAGTTTTTTTTTTTGTGATTTTGGCAAAACCTAGGTTTATAACTCCCTAAAATAGATTATTTCAAGTTACCAAGTGGGGAGCCATGGAGGTGCCCCACTCAGATGTCCTATCCGTGAGAACTTACTGCATGGAGTGTCGTCAGCTGAGAGCCTCTGTTTGCTGCACCTTCGGTGTCCACTGCAGTGGTCACACTGGAGGCCTGCCCCCCAGCCCATGGCTAAGCTCAGGAGGAGCACCAGAACCAGGTATTTCTGCTCCTTTACCAGGCTGCCTTGGCTCTGGGTTCCCACTGGCCTGAGACTTTCTCAGACTCTTCCTTCCCAATCCTTTCTCACTTCTCCTCTCCTGTCCCAGGTGTGAGACCTGTGACATGTCCAAAGGACTTCCCCAACTACTCCTGCTTCCTCTCCCCTTTACTTATCTCAGGGAGTTCCCTGCAACAAAGCTCTTGCACTTCTGATTGCATCATAGCATCTGCTTCCCGGAGAATCCAAAATTATACCAGCGTTTTCTAACCATTCCTTTGTTCATTTGCACTTCTTGTACTCCTGTTCAGCCTAGGTGTTTCCTTAGTGTATCATCTCATTATCCTGAGTTTGAGCTACAAGGCTCTATATGACCAAATACCTGCCTACATGTCCAACTACGTCTCACACCACCACCAATCAAAATGTCAACACTGTAGGCCTCCTTTTAGCTCCTCAGATAAACTAGGCTTTTCCTCCTGTAGTGTTTTCCTGTGCCGGTTCTTCTGCTTGGAGTTTTCCTCTCCCATTATGTGTACGGCTAACTCCTCATCTTTACATCTCAGCTTAAGGGTTACCCCTTCATCGACGCCTTTCCTAGATCACATTCCCTGCTCCAGCACAGCTTTGTATTTTCTCATACATCACCTAGTTATTTTATTTCGGGTAATTGTTTACTTGTCTATTTTCCATGATGTAAAGAGCAGAGATTATGCTTCTTTTATTCACCACTATAGACCCAGCACTTAGCACAGGACCTAAAACAAAATAGAATAGATGCTTAATAAATATGTATTTAATGAATGAATATCTTCTCCTTTTATTTTCACTGACACAATTCTCACCTCTTATCTGAATTGTTGCTATAGAGTCCTTAATAGTCTTATTGCTTACCCTCTAGATTAATCTCAAAGTGTAACACTTTTAAAGTTTATTTCTGCTCAGAAAAGCATCAAGGACTCCCCATTATTAATAACTGAGATCACTCAGCCTGGCACTCAAGACTGCCACAACATCATCATATGTTTAAGTCAAAATCTATGACAATCCTCTCAGTATAAACACTTCCTTGTCCTCCTAAATGAATGTGCAGCTCCTGCTTTACAATCTCATAGCACACGTTTTGAGGCTTAGTGCATTCCCACACTTTCCTTACATTAAAATTGTTGTTTACTTGTCTTATTTTGCTTTACCAGAGTCCAGAATCCTTCATGACAGGGACTTTCTCTTATACATCTTTGTGTCCTCCAAAATGCTTGGCACAGTATCTCCCTGTTAATATATATAAATTTTTATTTTTATTTTTTTTAGAGAGAGAGAGAGCATGTGAGTGGGGGGGAGGTGCAGAGGAAGAGGGAGAATCTTGCCCAAGGTGGAGCCCCATGTGGTGCTTGATCTCACGACCCCGAGAGCATAACCCTGAGATCATGACCTGAGCCGAAATCAAGAGTTAGATGCTTAACTGAGCCCCCCAGGTACCCCAATACATTATTTTTTAAACTTTACTTTTATTTATAAATAATGTTTAATAATACCGCTTTGTTTTTATGACTATAAAATAATTTATATATATTACAGAAGCTAGGAAAGATAAAAAATACAGAGAATAAGAAATAAAATCAACTGCAATTGCACCACCTTTGATCATTATTTCTTAGCATTCTGCTGTATCCCTTTTAACCTTTTTTTCTCTACATAATATTTGTATTAGCAGAGATCATACTGAATATAAAATTTTGTGTTTTGAAGATTTCAAGTTTGAGTGGAAGCTTTCTTTAGAATTCATGGTAGTATGGGCCTTACAGTGACAAATTCTCTTAGTTTTTTTTTTTCACGAATATTGTCTTTATTTTGTCTTCATTATTGATGGATATTTTTGCTGGATATCAAATTCTGGATCAACAAGTTTTCCTTTCCTCACTTTAGAAATGTTGTGCCACTCTTCTGATATCCATAGTTTCTGATGAGAAGCCAAATGTCAGCTAAATACTGTTTGAATTACTGTTCCCTGTATACAATGTGCTATGTTTCTCTTGCTGATTTCCAAATTTACTTTTTATATTTGGCTTCTGATTTCTGACTTCTGAGTCTGACTTTGATGTGTAATGATCCTTGTTGATGTTCATAGAGCAGCTTGAATCTGTAAATTTGTATCTTTCATCAAATTAGAAAAAGTGTGATCATCACTTCAAATAGTTTTCTCTCCACTTTTTCCTATTTTTCCTCCATCCTGGATTCTAATTACATGCGTGCTCTACCACTTGACATTATCTAACCAGTTTGTGAGACTCTCTTTTTTTTGTCCTTAATCTTTCATCCCTCTTCTCTGGATGTGAGTTGTGTTAGGAAACCAAAAAATACTTGAGGAAAGTACACTTTTTTTTTTTTTAAAGATGTTATTTATTTATTCGACAGAGATAGAGACAGCCAGCGAGAGAGGGAACACAAGCAGGGGGAGTGGGAGAGGAAGAAGCAGGCTCATAGTGGAAGAGCCTGATGTGGGGCTCGATCCCATAACGCCGGGATCACGCCCTGAGCCGAAGGCAGGCGCTTAACCACTGTGCCACCCAGGCGCCCCCAGGAAAGTACACTTTTAATCACAAATGGGAAACAAGATGTGTGCTGGAGGAATGAATAGACATCTAAGTGTAGCAACAAGGAAAATGGCGTGTAGATATATGAGGAGGGGATAGTCTTGTCAGCATATCTGTTGAATGTTCTAGTTTCCCAGAGAAAAATATTTATTGTAATTGAAAAAAACATGAAATAACATGCAACTAATAGCATCAGTTTTATAAAATATGATACATAAGCCACAATTCTGTGTGCCCTGTGAGAGTGTAAATTAGTTTTTCACCACGAGAGAAATTAGGGGGAAAAATTCTGATTTCCACCTTATGGAGATACCTACTATTACAACATTCATTTGTGAGTTCTTTCCTCCTCCCACTCCCCATTTATTTACATTGAGGTGTGCTTTTTCATGGGGAAGATTTCACATAATCTTTGTTTATTTGGAGACACTACAGTGAGGATTGAGAGATGAGGGAAAATTTGGAGACTGTGCATTGTTTCAGAGAGCTCACAGAAAATTCAAAGGGAAGTAAAGTAGGAGATTCTGGTTTTGTTACTTAGAACAGAAAAATAAAAAAAATATTGATAGATTATAAGATTTTTTTATGGAAGTCAAAATTTGTATTGTCTCGGGATTTTATTTAAATGTAACTGCATTGGGGCACCTGGGTGGGTCAGTCATTAAGCATCTGCCTTTGGCTCAGGGCATGATCCCAGGGTCCTGGGATCGAGCCCCACATCGAGCTCCCTGCTCTGCTGGGAGCCTGCTTCTTCCTCTCCCACTCCCCCTGCTTGTGTTCCCTCTCTCGCTGGCTGTCTCTCTCTCTGTCAAATAAATAAATAAATAAATAAAATCTTAAAAAAAATAAATGTAATTGCATAATTAGAAGATATGTAGTTATCCTGGGATCGAGCCCCACATCGAGCTCCCTGCTCTGCGGGGAGCCTGCTTCTTCCTCTCCCACTCCCCCTGCTTGTGTTCCCTCTCTCGCTGGCTGTCTCTCTCTCTGTCAAATAAATAAATAAATAAATAAAATCTTAAAAAAAATAAATGTAATTGCATAATTAGAAGATATGTAGTTAGTACCCCAGAACCAAAGAATACTCATTCTATTCTAATGCCCATGGAACATTTTCAAGAATAGACCATGTTCTGGGACACAAAACAGGTCTCAGCCGATACCAAAAGATTGAAATTATCCCCTGCATATTCTCAGACCACAACGCTCTGAAATTGGAACTCAACCACAAGGAAAAGTTTGGAAGAAACTCAAACACTTGGAGACTAAGAACCATCCTGCTCAGGAATGACTCGATAAACCAGGAAATCAAAATCCAAATTAAACAATTTATGGAGACCAATGAGAATGAAAATACAACAGTCCAAAACTACAAGGATACTGCAAAGGCAGTCCTAAGGGAAATACATAGCCATCCAAGCCTCACTCAAAAGAATAGAAAAATCTAAAATGCAGTTTTTATATTCTCACCTCAGAAAGCTGGAACAGAGGACAGGCCTAATCCAGCACAAGGAAGCAGTTGACCAAAATTAAAGCTGAAATCAATCAAGCAGAAACCAGAAGTACAGTAGAGCAGATCAACAGGACTAGAAGCTGGTTCTTGGAGAGAATCAATAAAATTGACAGACCACTGGCAAGACTTATCCAAAAGAAAGAGAAAAGGACGAATTATTAAAATTATGAAGAAAAAGAGGAGAGGTCTGACGAACACCATTGAATTGGAAGGATTATTAGAAATTTTTATCAACAGCTATAACTAATAAACTAGCAATCTGGAAGAGATGGAATCCTTCCTGGAAACCCTATAAACTACCAAGATTGAAAAAGGAAGAAATTGATTTCTTAAACAGGCCAATTAATTATGAAGAAATTGAGTCAGTGATAAACAACCTTCAAATAACAAAACTCCAGGCCCGGACGGTTTCCTGGAAATTCTACCAAACATTCAAAGAAGAAATAATACCTATTCTCCTAAAGCTATTTCAAAAAATAGAAACAGAAGGAAAGCTACCAAACTCATTCTATGAGGCCAATATTACCTTGATCCCCAAACCAGGCAAAGACCCCTCAAAAAGGAGAATTACAGACCGATTTCCCTAATGAATATGGACGCCAAAATCCTCAACAAGATACTTGCTAATAGAATCCAACAGTTCATTAAGGGATTATCCACCACGATCAGTGGGATTCATACCTGGGAGGCAAGCGTGGTTCAATATTCATAAATCAATCAGCGTGATACATCATATCAACAAGAAAAGACTCAAGAACCATATGATCTCTTCGATGCGAAAAAGCATTTGACAAAATCAGCATCCTTTCCTGATTAAAACCCTTCAGAGTGTAGGAATAGAAGGTACATTTCTCAATCTCATAAAAGCCATCTATGAAAGCCTACTGCAAATATTATTCTCAATGGGGAAAAGCTGGAAGCCTTTCCCTTAAGATCAGGAACACGACCAAGGATGCCCACTCTCGCCACTATTATTCAACATAGTACTAGAAGTCCTTGCAACAGCAATCAGACAACAAAAAGGGATCAAAGGTGTTCAAATCGCAAAGAAGAAGTCAAAATGTCTCTCTTCGCAGACGACATGATACTCTATATGAAAACCCAAAGAAGCCACTCCCAAACTATTAGAGATTATAGAGCAATTCAGTAACGTGGCGGATACAAATCAATGCTCAGAAATCAGTTGCATTTCTGTACACGATAACGAGAATGAAGAAAGAGAAATCAGGAATCCATCCATTTGACAATAGCACCAAAACCATCGTTACCTTGGAATTAACTTAACCAGAGACGTAAAGGACCTTTATTCTAGAAACTATAAATCACTCTTAAAAGACATTGAGGAAGACATAAAAGATGGAAAGATATTCCATGCTCATGGATCGGAAGAATTAACATAGTTAAAAATGTCCATGCTACCCAGAGCAATCTACACTTTCAATGCTATCCTACCGATCAAAATACCGAGAACGTTTTTCAAAGAACTGAGACAAATAGTCTATAAATTTGTATGGAACCAGAAAAAGACCGACTCCAAGGAACTGTTGAAAAGGAAAAAAAAGCTGGGGGCATCACAATGCCGATTTCGAGCTGTACTACAAAGCTGTGATCACAAAGACAGCATGGTACTGGCACAAAAACAGACACATAGACCAATGGAACAGAATAGAGCCCCAGAAATGGACCCTCAGCTCTTTGCAACTAATATTTGATAAAGCAGGAAAACATCCGTGGGAAAAAGACAGTCTCTTCAATAAATGGTGCTGGGAAAATTGGACAGCTACATGCAAAAGAATAAACTGACCACTATCTCACACCATACACAAAATAAACTCCAAATGGATGAAAGACCTCGATGTGAGACAGGAATCCATCAAAATTCTAGAGGAGAACATAGGCAGCAACCTCTACGACATCAGCCAAAGCAACCTTTTTCATGATACATCCCCAAAGGCAAGAGAAACAAAAGATAAAATGAATTTATGGGACTTCATCAAGATTAAAAGTTTCTGCACATCCAGGAAACAGTCAGAAAAACTAAGAGGCAGCCCACGGAATGGGAGAATATATTTGCAAATGACACTACAGATAAAGGACTGGTATCCAAGATCTACAAAGAACTTCTCAAACTCAATACACGAGAAACAAATAAACAAATCAAAAAATGGGCAGAAGATATGAACAGACACTTTTCCAATGAAGACATACAAATGGCTAACAGACACATGAAAAATGTTCAAAATCATTAGCCATCAAGGAAATTCAAATCAAAACCACACTGAGATACCACCTACGCCAGTTAGAATGGCAAAAATAGACAGGGAGCAACAATTGTTGGAGAGGATGTGGAAAGGGGATCCCTCCTACATTGTTGGTGGGAATGCAAGTTAGGTACAGCCACTCTGGAAAACCGTGGGAGGTCCCTTAAAAAGTTAAAAATTGAGCTACCCTATGATCCAGCCATTGCACTACTGGGTGTTTACCCCAAAGATACAGACGTAGTGAAGAGAAGGGCCATATGCACCCAATGTTCATAGCAGCAATGTCCACAATAGCTAAATCGTGGAAGGAGCCGAGATGCCCTGCAATAGATGACTGGATTAGAAGTTGTGTCCATATATACAATGGAATATTACTCAGCAATCAGAAAGAATGAGTTCTCAACATTTGCTACAACATGGACGGCACTAGAGGAGATAATGCTTAGTGAAATAAGTCAAGCAGAGAAAGACAACTATAATATGATTTCTCTCATCTATGGAACATAAGAACTAGAACGATCAGTAGGGGAAGAAAGGGATAAAGAAAGGGGGGGTAATCAGAAGGGGGAATGAAACATGAGAGACTATGGACTATGAGAAACAAATTGAGGGCTACAGAGGGGATGGGGGTGGGGGAATGGGATAGACCGGTGATGGGTAGTAAGGAGGGCACATATTGCATGGTGCACTGGGTGTTATACGCAACTAATGAATCATCGAGCCGTACATCGAAAACCGGGGATGTACTGTATGGTGACTAACATAATATAATAAAAAATCATTATTAATAAAAAAAAAAAGAAGATATGTAGTTAGTATTTCTTTATTTCATTATTTTTACATAATCCTTGTAGTTTTTCTCTTCTTTTAAAATTTTATAAATGATATTTTATCATTATGGCTCTATTAATTGTGTTTGATTGAAGGCAGGGTATTAATATTTTAAAATATTTGAAGATAATATTTGAATAACTCTCTAATAATACTTACATATAAGCATACAATCCACATAGGGTTAGCAAGAAGCACTCACATACACAGAGACATGTATCTCAGGGGAAAATGTCTCATGTAAGTTGAAATTCTTTTGGTAAAAATATTAATTTTTAATTTAGAAGAGTAAATTGGTTATAGCATATAGACAAATAAATCTGTCCTCAACCCCTAATTCATGAATGCTCAATTTAAATTTAAGAATTTCTAGATAAACTAATCAGGATCAGTTTTTCTCAAATCAAGCCAACCATCAAACTCCTTTGAAAAATACCTTCTCCTCTCTGCTTTTAGAATAATCATTGATCTTTCATTTGTTGTTTTACTTGGGAGCAAATGAAAGCATATGAGGGGCAGGGAAGCCCATGGAACATGACCATCTCATTGACATTAAAACCTGCAAGAGGGGTCATGGAACTCTTGAGATGGTGCTCAGCCCTGGGCAGTGGATCTCTTTCCCATTCCTTGCAGTGCTGGCCTCTGAAGCTGGGTGTGGTGAAGTGAACAAGAGAAGAATTTAGGTCCCCCGGGATTTTATGGAGAGTGTTTTGGCTTTCTTGAGATCTCTCACAGCTTTAGCTCTTCTGACTTCTTGTAGGCCTGAAGTAGGGAGCAGGAGAGAGGTGTTGGTGGGCAGCACTAGGGCTGGCATCTTGATGCTGACATCCTTGATGGAGGATAAAGCCCTTGAGAGTCTCCAGTCAGTGGCTCTTGACCAGTCCCCTGGCTGTAGCTTGTGACTGTTGTTTGCTAAAGCTTCAGGGAAGGAAGAGTGCCCAGATGTCGAGGTGTCCTACTTAACTCCCCGGGCTACTCAGGGGTAAGCAGGCCTCTTTCTTTGCACTCCAGGTTGCTCACTTATTTATCTGTCCCAGCCTCCTTTTAACACTTTCTCAACTCGTAGTCCTCAGGTCCTCTCCTTCTTGCTCAATCTGTGGAATCCTAGGAAAGGACCTAATATCAAATATTTATTTATTTATTTTTGTTAGGGGGAGGTGGTAGATCTATTTTAAGACTTAGATCTCATTGTGAAATGAAAATCTTTGTTTGCTTCTGACCAAACCAAGTAGGAGGTATTTGCAGGGAAGACGAGGCTTGTTTTGTCTATTTTGGCAGATTTTAGACTGTGTATGTGATCTAAAAATTTTAGTATAAGTTGTAAATCCCTAAAATATACTTTTCTGAGGTGCTGGAATTCCAGTTGAAGTGCTGGATGAGCTGAGTTGGTGATTAATTGAAATTTTCCTATGCAGAACAGAAAACCTCATTACAGCATTTTCTAATTAACAGTTTCTGTGTCTTATTCCTCTAATAGGTAGATACTCTTGCTCAAAAGCTGCATCAATAGTTTGCTAAGGAAATTCAATCCCTTAATGCCATTTTCAAAGAATGTTTATTGATTAAGGCTGACTCACCGTTCCAAAGAGTGCTAGTTTAATAATGGTCTATCAAATTATATCAGTTTTCAAAATGTTCTTTCAGGTATTTGCACTAGTCTGTTAATCCTGCTCTTGTCTCTTGGAACTTCAGTACTAGCTTAATCTCAGATGTGGACATTTGTTCTTTCATTCATTCATTCATTCATTCAGTCTGTCAAGCATTCAATATTTATTTAGTGTCAGCTTTACTAATCTGAGTGAAATTCCAGAATTTCATAATTGTTGGCAACCTTAGTGGTCACCTAGTCAAAAGCAAGATAGTCAGAATAACATACCCCACAATGTATGGAAAATGGCTTCCCTGCTCAACAGAGGTGAGAAACCAAGAATATCCCTGTGTGCCAGTTTCACAGACTGAGAGACTTTCATAGTCTCCAAGTGCCATGGAGATTCTGTTGTCGTTTAGTGCTTTTTGCTCTTTGTGTTGCAGTTACCAAGGTCAGCCTTGCTGGGAAATGAATAAGCAGGTGATCTCAGGAGCTGAGGAAATGTGCCCTTTTCCTGCCTCTCCAAATTCGCCCCACACTTGCTTACTGATGTCTAGCATTTCGCTAGTAGAAACTGAGGTCATTACATATTTTAGGGATGTTTGAAAATCCAAATTACTCCAGAAAGATAGCATAGAGTCAAATCTAAAAAGGGTGTTAATAAGTGAAATCTTTCCCTTTTTAGAAAAGATAGGGAAGAGAGGGGCTGGAGGACAATGAGAATTTGGGTGAAAGTTTCTACTCAGGAGGGAAAAAGAAGATTTTCAATGCAGTCAGTTTCATTCAAGAGCTACCAGCCTATTAAAATGAACTGTAGTTGAGCTTGTGTTAATATGGCTACATGCAGATTTTTACATGTTTAAAATCCCCAGAGCGTTGTTCATTAGCATCGTGAGCTAATATTTATAATATTTATATCAAGGGAACGCTTTAGAAAATATAAACATCCTATTTTACACATATATGGTTTTGAATACTGAAAATGCTCTTCAGTAGAAGTTTTTATTGTGTTTTTAAATGCTTGTCTGTGTTACAATTTTAGGAACTAGTGGAAGATAGTCTTCTCCTTCAGCGTTTGTGAAACACAAGCTTTCTTCCCCATAGTTCTCCTATTCCCAGAAACAGTGTGCATGTGCACGTGTGCCCGCACGCGCGTGTGCGCGCACACACACACACACACACACACACACACACAGAGTTAAGAAGCAATAATTCAGGATTTCTGAACACCTTTTTCAGGCTATTTTCTTTCAAAATAATAAAATGTATTACACGTCCTTTTTAATGAAGAGAAAGCAAACCCTCTAGAAGATAAAACATCTGCTGGAAATATAATCTAAATTGAAAACTTGTGTAGACATAAGGAACAAGGGAAAGAATATAGGGACAGGAAGTATGGCAAGATGTTAATGCTAAAAGCAGTTTTTAAAAACATCACGCATGATAGAAAGTGCATAGATGAAATTATTTTGAGCAAAAACCAAACCAAACCAAAAACCCTAATCTTATCTGAAGATTGACAGCAATGCTTATTTGCTCTGGGCATAATTAATCTTGTAATATATTCCCACTGAGGTTTCAGATCTTAAAAGATGGAAAGGCCATATGCACTGACCATCTGAGGATTTATACTTTCTTTCAGGAACAGTAACTCTTAACTAAATAATAAGTCATTTATCCTTACAAGGGAGTAAGAACTACTTCTAATTTTTTTCAATATTAATCACCTAGGGGAAGTTTTGTGTTTGTGAGCTGATATAATACAGTCTCCTCAGTAATCAGTATCATGCAATCCTTTTGGTAAGAGAAATTCTGTTTGGCATGGGTAAGAGAAAACTAATTGTTCAAGAGCTATGTCACCTAGCAAGGGAGAGGTGTTCTGAAGATCAAGCAATATAAAAGTATATTGAAAATTATAAAGCACATGAAGTACAAGGTGAAATTATGATGTCTGATTAACGGTGCAAAGGTTCAGTGAGATACAGCATTGCCCACTCCTGCAAGCTCTGGGGGCCAGTGCTGTGGGTAGGTATTTTAGTCTGTTCTGGTTACCAAAACAAGGTAACATAGATCAGGTGGCTTAAACAACAAACGTTTATATCTCACAGTTCTGGAGGCCGGAAGTGGGATCAGCGTGCTGGCTTGGTCAGTTTCTGGTGAGGACCCTCATCCTGGATATATCCTCAGCTGGCCTTCCATGGGATCTCTCTCTCGCTCTCTGAGAAGTTTCATCTCAGGGAGCGAGAGAGAGAGAGCGAGAGAGAGATAGGTGTCTCCTCCTCTTTTTATAAGGGACACTGATGCCACCATGACGTCCCCATCCTTATGACCTTGCCTAACCTTAATTACCTTCCCACCTCCAAATACCATCACCTTGCAGATGGAGTTTCAACATATAAATTTTTAAGGGAAACACACATTCAGTCCATAGTAGTGGGTTCATTAGGCAACCACTGGTGTGGTGTAATTTCAAAAGTGCTACCAGCTCTATCTACTTCCTCAACAATGGGACCACTGCTTCAGACTGAGATACTGGCTCTAGAAAGTTTCTGCTGAAAGACCTTCCCTACATGATAGGACAACAAATTAGTTTATTTCATCAGATTAACCAACTTTCACCTACAAGAAAGCCAAGCTGTGAGGAAAGGAGACACAGGACACATAATTTTTGAAGGTTAGTGTGTGAGGGCAGCGTGGAAAGTTCCAGACAGAGTTCATTTCAGGCAGGACAAGCCCTCGACAGTGTCACAGGCAACATCATGGTGGGAGGTCTTGGTAATTGAGGAATAGCACCAGCACCAAGGCCCTGTGTCACTTGTAGGGAACAGAGGACCGGAGAGAGAATACGGAAAGAGAGGGACACACTCAAGCCATATGTTGCCTGTAATGCAGTGTAGCTGCAGCCTAAGCCTATATGCCTGACCTCAGTTCATTAATCTCTGAGCATGTCCATTCTCCTCATAAATGCACCTTTGTTTTCTGCCCAGTGCACAAACATCACGACCCGTGTCTGAGAATGTTGGGAATTTTATGAGGTCCATAAAGTTTTAGCTGTGGTCTAGTCCACCAAGGCCAAAGTAAATAAATAGAGAGAGTGTAAGGGTAACAATTTTTTATAAAAAATCCTGGCTAAAAGAAAGAAAAACTACTGAAGCTCTAGAATAACTTAGTCATAGCGGCTTTAGAGGGGATTTCTCCTTACCAGCGATTTCTTTAAAGTGCAAGCTGAGAAACTGCAGGCAGAGATGCAGCCAACAAATTCACTTTTCAGATTTCTCCGAGAATATTCTGTTCTGTGGAGTTAGGTTAAGAGGTTAAAATAATTGACAACCAATTGGCCGTAAGCCTGAAGCTAACTGGGTATTTTAAGCAAAATGCTTAGGCTTTTATGAGTTGGGCTTTTGGGGCAAATATTAATGATAGAATTAATTACAATTTATAATATAATAAACTTCTTAATGACTTTTTTCTCTTCTCTGTTTTCCTAAGGTTGAAAATCTGGATCATTCAAATTTCTTGAGCCAAGGTCCTTGGTGTGCTATGAGAATATCATTAGTTATGATTACTCTTAAAGACGATGTTCTTTTTTTTTTTTTTAAGATTTTATTTATTTGACAGAGAGAGAGACAGCCAGCGAGAGAGGGAACACAAGCAGGGGGAGTGGGAGAGGAAGAAGCAGGCTCCCAGCGGAGGAGCCTGATGTGGGGCTTGATCCCAGAACGCCAGGATCACACCCTGAGCTGAAGGCAGATGCTTAACGACTGAGCCACCCAGGCGCCCCATTAAAGACAATGTTTTGAATGCCTACTATGTGCCACACACTTTTCTAAGAACCTGAAATGCATTAACTAAATTACTTATCATTATGTGAAGTAGCAACTGGTATGTTCCATTTCGAAGATGAGAAAACTGAGACATAGATCAGTTAAGTAACTTGCCTTAGATTACACAGCCAGTAAGTTGAGAACATGGGATGTATATAGTATACGTTTAGCTCTCAGTTCTTAAGGTCATGAAAAATTTAAGGTCATGAATTTCTAGTTACTCTCCTGACGCAGTGTGTCTCTCACAATCATCATTATTATCAGTAACATTTTGGGGTCTTCAATATGTTTATTAGGAATGCAATTAATTAGCAGCGCAAAAATCATAATGGTGAGTAGAAAAAACAAGATCCACAACAATAAGAGAATATGATGCTCCCTATGTGAAATGTAATTATTCAGACATAAAATGCCATATAACATTTATACGATGTTGCATGTGTGTAAGAGCCTCGCATGTCAACCTCATGCAAATGGAGCTTCCTGGTCCATGGGGAGGGTGACGGGATGAGGTGGTGGTAAGAGTCTGGAAGCAATTTCTTGAAAGGGGGACATCTGTTCAGTCTGAGTGATATGACCATAATGCTTTGGGGTTTTTTTTGCATTTTTAAAATTTCTAAAAATATGATAAAAAAGAATATTTATGGAAGACATTGATTCCTATGCTGCAGGTGACTTCATTTTAACTAGGAGTCAGGACATGCAGATAATGAGGAGACTAATAAGACAGAGTATAAATTAAGACTGTGGCATATAAGGCTGGTGGGGCTTCAGAGCTTGCTCAAGGTCAGTAGAATTGGAAAAAGCTTCTTGGAGGAGGAGTGATGTGGGCTGAGTGTTGAAGGTTTAACCTAGAGAAGTGGAGAGAAAGGAATCCCCGGGGAGTCTATCCTGGGTTGGGATCTGCGGAAGCAGAGGAGGAATAGTTTGAAGTGCAGGGCATTGGTTAGAGGTCGGCACCTGTAAAAAGAAGAGGCAGGAAGTGTACTGGGCAAAGGGAGAGCTCAGACAGTGATGCCAGCCCGACAATGTGGAGGCTGACCCAGTGGGGAGCCCTGAAGGGAATAGTGTCCACCAGAGGTACCCCACGGCAGGATGATGTGGCTGGCCTTTCTTCTCTGACTCACCCCTGACATAGGCTGCCTGGGAGAGGAGCATGACCGTAGACAGGACAGCTTTGCTGCTGATGGACACTGCAGACCACTCTTCCCCGTGGTTGAGAAGTAAGTCCTTCCTCGAAGAGGGATCTTGGTGACACATCTCCATGTCATCAATATGTGAGTAATAATAGTACCTACCTCATAAAGATGTTATGAGGATTAAGTGAGTTATTATATGGAGGGGTCTTAGGAGACTGGTTGCTGCTATTATTGCATGTGTGGGTACATGAATATGAGTGCAATGCTCCTGTGCCATGGCTAGATCTTGGAGAATGATTTCTGGAATGTAATGAACTAAAGCGAGTGCTTCTATGCAGCTCATTTGCTCTCTATCACTGCAAACTGCCTTGCTTGGAGTCATGGGTTATTTTATGCATTACTTTGTTAGGCAGTTCAGACGGTTTTGACTTTGTTGTGTTGTGGACATTATGCGACTTACAAAGCCTTTGAATCACCCCAGGCAGTCATGGTATAAAACGTGACCCGTTTTACCTATTAGATGATAAAATATAAACAGAACAGAAGGAGGCAAGCAGAGCTAATGGAGGATATGACTCAGGTTGGAGCCCCAAGGTTGATCAAATGTAAAAGAGAGCACACAAAAACACTGTGCCTGGAGTCCTAGATTCAGACTCTGGGAAGAACAGGGGCCTCGATGGGATGGCCTTGGTCTAGCAGCGTGGGGTTTCAGGTGCACTGAAGGCCCAGCCTAGCCTTCTTGGACTACTGGCCTCTAAAATTCCAGACTCTGGTCTCAGCCCCCCTGGGCTTGTCTCAAATGTTATATGCTCCAGGAGCAAAGACCTTTGTCCTTTGATATAGTCTTGAGTTGATTTTTCAGATTGGATTGGGTAGCAAAGAGCTCATTTTAAGAGCAGAGGAGAAAATGTTTGCCTCCTGGGAAATAGTGATGGGCACCAGGAATATTTATTTAAAGAATGAATCTAGGGCCCAAGGGAGCTCACAATCTGAAGAAAAGAGAATACAAACTCCAAGAAAAATATGTATATGTGTGTATATACATATGTGTAGTACAGATATAACTATGAACTTGCATGTGAACTCTGAGAGTTAGAGATCTATCTCATGGCTAGAAGAGCTATTGAACATGTTACTGGGAGTGGGATCTGGAGGGATGAGTCTGGGAAGAAATGAGCAAAGTAAATATTTTTTTTTTTTGCCCACTCATTGCATTTGATAATGCTCATTTTATTTTATTTTTATTTTTTAAATAATTTTTTATTATGTTATGTTAGTCACCATACAGTACATCCCAAGGTTTTGATGTAAAGTTCGATGATTCATTAGTTGCGTATAACACCCAGTGCACCATGCAATACGTGCCCTCCTAAATATTTTGAAGAATGTTTTGAAGGAAGGAAGACCATACTTGTTGGAAAAGAGGAATCCTTTGAGGATACAAGTTGTGAGTTTCTTGCATACAAAAATCAAGTGTCTTTCACTTTTGGAATCCTAAGACTTTACATAGAATCTGGCACATAGTTGATCTCAAAAATATTCGTTGAACTGAGGGTAATCAGTCAGGCTGCTGCCAGGTAGGGGGTAGGTTGGAATGGATGAGAACAAAAACAAGAGGGAAGATGTGGCCATGAGTAGGAGATAAGGATCTAGAGTGGCCATGACAGGGCAATGAGAATGGACAAAGAAAGTCTCAGGCATGCTGTGGATCTCTGTTTTGCAATCAGGGTCTATAGACATATTCTTAGGGTCAGCAAGCTCTCACTAAGAATTTGAAAATGCTGCCTTTTCGTTTTGATCATCTGGACGACCACATTATAACTGGACCTTGCCGTGTGATTTAGGTGTTATGTTTTCTTTGCATTTGTGGTTGAATGTTGGCACCACATAATTACCAAAATGATAGCATTTAACTTTCAAGTATGCTGGTAATCATGTCTGTGCTCTTAGGTTGGCAACTTCTAATGTGAAAATCACAATAACCACTCCTCACTTACGGCTATTCAGTAGAAGTTTTGTTTATCCAGGAGTCTAAACACTGGAAGTGCCCAAAGAACAAAATTGTCCTACATGATTTTAAAATAATGGTAAAAAAAAAAAAATCTCTATGGCAATAAAGAATGATTAGCTCTAGTGTGTTTGCTCTAGTGAATGGCCTGAGAATTCAGAGGCCCAGGTAGCATGGGGCAAAAAAGATATGTGAATGGGCATAAATGGTCATGGTGGGATCATCGTGTTCTCCCTCCTTCCCTCCTTCCTTCTCTCTCTCTCCCCCTTACTAATGAGATGGAGTTGTGGAGGGGGGTGCCTGGGTGGCTCAGTCAGTTAAGCATCTGCCTTTGGCTTGGGTCATGGTCCCAGGGTCCTGGGATCGAGCCCCACATTGGGCTCTGCTCTGTGGGGAGCCTGCTTCTCCCTCTCCCTCTGCCTGCTGCTCTACCTACTCGTGCCTCTCTTTCTGTCAAATAAACAAATAAAATCTTAAAAAAAAATAAAGATGGAATTGTGGTGGTTCTGGGTTGTTCATGTTTTGGCAGGAAACAACAGAGCTGAAGTGTAAATTTAAAGTATTAAGTTGAACTTGGACAAATATGGTTTATGTACCCCATTTCTTAATCTAAATACTGGAAAGAAAGAACAAGAGGATGCATTCATGAAACACTGGGGTGGAGCAAGTGTTTCTCCATGCTAGTATGCTTTTGGATTTAAAGCGCTAGAAATATAGGGAATCTCAATCAAGATATATGTCTGGACATACCAACCAACAATAACAACGACAACAAAACAAAAAACAAAACAAAACAACATGCAAAAAACCAACCCAGACTATGAATGTCAAATTATTTTAAGCCATTCCAAAGACAAAATTACTTGTTTGTAGTGAAATTTTCACTTGAAAGGAGCTTCCATAGGGCAAGATTTTGGTTTCTTAAGTTGTTTAATATATTGACGTGTTGATTGGTACACGGGAAAGTGGCATGGCAGTTATGTCCAGGTGTGGCAGAATAATGTGCTGTTTAATTGTTGAGGCAATGAGAAGAGAAAAAGGTAGTTTTACTATGTAAATGATGTAATTCTGCCAAATGATGTCGGAGTTCACCATATGGAGGAAATGCTCGTAATCATTAAAATAGAGGAAAGAGAATACAGAATTGGGTCATCACATGGTAAACAGTAGCGGAGATGCTGGACTCAAATGATGTCACCCTGTAGCAATTAGTCACACAGTCACGCTGTCAATAGTTTGGTTTTGGCATACGACTAATACCTCGTTCATCATTCAGTTGCTAATATAACTGAAACGTAATCTACCAGGGCAGGTATTTTTGCCAGTTTGGTTTATTGCTGTGTCTCTTACAGTGCCTGACACACAATAGACACTCAATAAAAACCTTTCGGAATGATTACATTTACATTTTATTGGTTTTGTACTTTTGTTGTATTAATTTGTAGATTTGTTCTTGTTTCATGATTGACTGAGAACCTTATGCCAAGGAACTATAAACCTAGTTCTGTGTTGTGTGCATTTAAATAAGATTGAAAATAGGAAAGTTCAGCACTGGGAGTCTTTTATTTTATAGGTTTCTATACCTTCCTCCAGTTTGTCCAACACGGTGATGGAGTAGGATTCATCAAGTTACAAACTTTGTTTCGTGTATTACAGAAGGGAAGTAGAAAGTGGAACAAAATAAAGAGAAAAGGAAAGAGATTAGAGATGAAAGTAAGACTATGAATCTTGAGGATTACCAGGAGAAAGAACCATTACTCCTGCAATGTGTTGAATAATGCTCCCCCCACCAAAAAAAAGCATGTGCACCCAGAGCCTGTGAATGTGACTTTATTTGGAATATGGGCTTTTGCTAATGTAATTACGGTAAGGCTCTTGGAATGAGATCATTCTGGATCAGAGTGGGCCCTAAGTCCAGTGAGGGTGTCCTTATAAGAGATGGAAGAGGCGAAGATGAACAGTCACACAGAGAGGAAGGCCATGGGCAGGAGGCAGGAGCTCACGTGACAGACGTACCAGCCAAGAAACGCCAGGAGTAGGCAGCCACCAGGAGCGAGGAGAGAGGCATGGAACAGATTCTTGCTCAGAGCCTCCAGAAGGAACCAACCCTGCTGACACTTTAATTTCAGACTGCTAGCCTCAGAACTGTGAGAGAATAAATATCTGTTGTTTTAAGCCGCCCAGTTTATGGTAGCTTTTTACAGGAGCCCTTGGAAACTGACATAACAGTGTGATGTCAAGATAAAGAAAACACATCTTTAGAACTGATGAAACATTTAAAAAATACTTTAAATATTTTGTTTTCTTATAGTTTTTTCCCCCTAAAGTCCTGCTAATAATGTGTCTTCTAAATGGGCTAACATTTGACCAAATGAGCAGCTCAATTGAAAGACTTTTTTTTTAAAGATTTTTTAAAAAATTTATTTATGAGAAAGAGCTTGTGCACACAAGTAGGGGGAAGGGGAAGAGAGAGAGGGAGAGGGAGAAGCAGGCTCCCGCTGAGCAGGGAGCCCAACACGGGGCTTGATCCCAGTACCCTGACATCATGACCTAAGCTAAAGTCGGACACTTAACCGATTGAGCCACCCAGGCGTGCAACTGAAAGACCTTTAAAAACACCTTACCCTGACAATGTTATGTTCACAAAACAGATTTTCTTTTTTTGCATTTAGAGCTTTTTTTTTGGACCAGCGTCTTGGTTATTGTCATATAGTCTTCCCTCTTTTGTAGTGAACACACATCTGCTTGTATGTATGCATGCACTCCAGTCAGGGTCTGACTTTCATTGTTCCTCTCCCACCTAAGATGAAGAAAGGGCAAAAATAAGAGGTGACTAGCTTGCTAAGGAAGATATTCCAAATGATTGTTGTTAACATTAAAAACCAATACCAGGCTCAGTACCTTGAGTCTTCATTGACTAATGTTATAATCTGTCCGGGCTCAATCATTGTCACATTTTCATGTGTTGTCTTATAATCATTAATCTCCTTCTTCATGTAAGGAATACTTTTCAATGTGGCAGTCCAGAAGTTTAAGAGGAAAACTACTTTTTTTTAAAATAGGTAGCTTAAAAACCCAATTTAAAAATATTTCCATATATTCATCGAATGCGTAAAATATCAAATAATCATTGAATAAGTGCCACAGCCATGAGGTTTTATTCCTGGCAGGAAGATACATAAATTAGATCAGCATGGGCTCTGCAATCTGCTCTTGAGAAACCTGTACATTCCTTTCCTGTCACAACGGCTAGAAAAGGCACTTTATATTCTATATCCCAAGCAAAGCCTTGGGTTTAGAAATGCTAGCATTTTCATCTGCTTAAATCAGAGTGGGCTCTGAAGGGTGGGGAGGGGGTATTATTTTTCATTTCAACCATTCAAAAGAATTAGCTTTCCAGAAGAACTTTTGTTCCTATAATAAACCTAACTAGATCTACTTATGTACTAAAAAAAAATAAAATAAAATGAAATAAAAGAAGAAAAAGAAGAAGAGAAAACGTGGAAGAGCCAAGAATCTGTCAGCTCCATAATAGTGGTTGACCAAGATCTGGCGTTGCACTCTTGTACGATGTCTGCAGAGCCAGAGGACTTTGAGAGAGGAGGAGAGTCTAATAAGGAAACAATTCTGGTGCAAAAAGACCTAAGTCTGACTAGCACTGCTAATGTGCTCTGCGGTCAGGCAGAAATGGTTCATCTCTGAACTTCGTTTATTGGTTAGGATATTTTACAAAGCAAAACTGCTGTCTCCCCCACCCAGGGGAGATGGGGCTTATCTCACCATGGGAATGCCCTCAGAGGAGTCATTTGAATGATTTATGTTCCTGAAAGTTGGGTGTAAGTTAACTTTAAAATTGAATGGAGCCTTTCCCCTCCTAGCTTTATTGAGATATGATTGACATATAATATTGTGTAAGTTTAAGGTGTACAATGTGATGATTTAATATATGTATATTGTGAAATGATTACCACAAGAAGGTTTGTTAATACATCCATCACCTCACACAGTTACGTTTTCTGTGTGTGCGGTGAGAACATCTAAGATCTGCTCTCTGAGCCGCTTTCAAGTATGTATATGTGTATATATATATACTACAGTATTGTTAATTACCGTGAACATGCTGTAGACATCACATCTCTAGAACTTATTCATCTTACAACTCTGATCAACATCTCCCCCATTTACCCCACACCCCAATCCGTGGCAGCCACCGTTCTATTCCCTGTTTCAAAGCTTGGCTTTTTTTAGTTCCATATACAAATGAACCCATGTGGTTTTTGTCTTTCTCCGCCTGACCCATTTCATTCAGCATCATGCCCTCGAGGTTATCCATGTTGTTGACAATGCCAGGATTCCCTTCTATTTATGGCTGGATAATATTCCACTGTAAAACTGAACAAGGTTTTGAATGCTCTGGCAAACTTGACTAACTTTTGTGTTATGTTTCCATACGTTGGGTTTACCCACAGTGAAGACCCCGGACCAGGAAGAAAATGAGACAGGGGCCCAGTAGTGGAGAGGCCGGATGCTATAGAGACAGTTCCATGTGGGCACAAATTGTTCCTTCCTCACTTACTAGCCCTGTGACTCTAGGGAGAAGATTGAGCCCAGCTGACTGTCTATTTCTCAGCTGGAAAATGAGGATGACTACAGAGGATTCAGAGGGTGATGCTGGCGGATTACATGAGGTAACATGGGCCAGAAGCCTGGGGTGGTTCCTGGATCCAGGGAGGCCTCTTTATGAAGACCAACAGCTAACTCTTTTTCTCCATATGTTAACCAAGTGAGCACCCCCTAACGCTTCAGTAGTCCCATTTGTCTGTCTAGGTTCCTGTGTCACGGTGTGCTTAAATAGTCCATTTTTTCTAGGTTCAGTTAAGATTTGGTTTGGCTATAAGTAATGGAGGCCCAAAATAGTAGCAGCTTAAACAAGGTCGGAATTTATTTCTCTGCAGTAGACATCTGAGGGTCGACAGTACAGAAGGCTGTTCTGCTCATGAATCCTCAGGGACTGAGGCAAACTTCCTTTTTTCCTCCATCATGTGTCTTTCTTTCCAAGTTACTTCTTGATCCATGATGGCTGCTCCAGCTCCAGCTATCAGGTCTCCATTGTGGCTAACAGAAATGAAGGAGGAATAAAGGGAAAAGACCATTCCCTGCTATCTTTTCACAAAACATAAAAACACTTGGGGCGCCTGGGTGGCACAGCGGTTGGGCGTCTGCCTTCGCCTCAGGGCGTGATCCCGGCGTTCTGGGATCGAGCCCCACATCGGGCTCCTCCGCTGGGAGCCTGCTTCTTCCTCTCCCACTCCCCCTGCTTGTGCTCCCTCTCTCGCTGGCTGTCTCTATCTCTGTTGAATAAATAAATAAAATCTTTAAAAACAAAACAAAACAAAACAAAAACATAAAAACACTTTCATCTTACCACTCATTGTCCAGAACTTAGGCACATGATCACTCCTAGCCACAAGAAAGTTTGTGGTATGTCCAGCTTACCAGTTGGGTTTCTAACACTCTGGAAAAGGGAGAATGGCCACTGGGGATGACCAGTGGTCACAGCTTCTCACTAACAATTTCAGTTACTGCCCACATGTGTAGATGTTTTACACCCCAAGAGCTGCTTGTTTTCTGGACATGGTCACTATCTGCAAAGCCTGCTCTTCTCGACTCTCACTATGGGCAGAGAGGCGGAATCTATGAATCACAGCCCACTACCGCCCACCCCCTGAACCAAATACAGCAGAAGAGGAGTGGTTCTCCAAGGAACAGGTGGTGCTAGCAAAAGAAGGGGAGACAGAATCAAACCAAACCAACATTCTTGCAACTTGTTGATGGGGAAATGTTTTCAACAGAACCCATGAATAAAAAGAAAACAAAAACAAAACGAATGCCAGTGGAACCATCTTACAACCCTGATTCTGGCCATTGATGGTCAAGAAGCCCTTTGATTGCATGACTGGCTCAGAGCTAGGCCTTTGGGTGGAATGTATCTAAGTACATCGGGCAAGAAGTCCTCACTTGCACTGCGGGTGCTACACTGGAATCAGGTAAGCCAGGGGCTGCTCATAGCCATGCCCCCTGGTTCCTTAACAGCACACACTCACACACACACACACACACACACACACACACACACAGATTGAGAGATTGAGAAAAGGCCCATCTTCAATAAAAGAACAGAAGAGAATATGGCCAATAGACAGAGGAAGTCTGAACTGAGAAATAGAGTAAGAGAATGAGCTTTGATGTCATATCTTGAGTCCTTTGGGGTCCTTGAGGCCAACTATACCCTGACTTTGTCAGTTTTATATCTAAAATAGATCTTTCTTCTGCTTAAACTTGAGGTGGGTTTCTGTCACTGCAACTGAAAGGTGTGTACAAATGTATGTCTTTCCTTCAAAATCCATGAGAAACGGTGTTCATAGACCTGGCTGTGATTCTGAGCTGTCAAAGTACTTTGGTTTTGAAACTAAGATTAAAAAAGATACAAAATTAAATCACTGTGTATGTACTAACTAAAATTGACGTTCTAAAATGTCAGCATAACAGAGGTTCTAAGCATGGAGTATGGCTTTGGAGTGCCCAAATCTGGGTCCTCCACTTAGCGTAACATTGGTAAAGCACCTAAAATAACGCCTAACCGTTTGCGGGTACTTCCTAGGTATGGTGCTGTTCTGGATCCTCTTGTAAATTACTGAGAGTTTTTCCCTTGGCGTTTCAGGTACAGATGTTTGAATTAATTTTATTCCCCTGTTCATGGAAAAGTCAATAAACATTTTGTAAAGCAACTGCTCTATAATTGACAGACTGAACATTGCCACACATTTGTAGACTAAGATTGCTTCAAACGAGGCAAACCTACACAGAATTAAAATATGGCAGTTTCTCTGATAGTTATTTGCTGTAGAATTCTCCACGTAAATCCAGTGCTAGCATGGGATATAGTTTTTGCAGCCTGTCTACTCTGTCACTGCAATTATCTCGTCTCTCAATAATATTCTCTGGAGACTATTATTTGAAAAGTTGGGGCTCAGAAGTGTTATGCACCATACCTGGTACCTTAACCAGAGCAGCGCTGTTGCCTTAGAGTCACAAAGGCAGCTGACTCTGGGGACAGTCGGCAGAGCTCCAGAAATCATGAAGTATCAGGATTACAAATCAGTGAAAGAGCTGGACCCTAGTGAGCAGGTATTAAGAATTAGGTTACATTGGGGCGCCTGGGTGGCACAGCGGTTAGGCGTCTGCCTTCGGCTCAGGGCGTGATCCCAGCGTTATGGGATCGAGCCCCACATCAGGCTCCTCCGCTATGAGCCTGCTTCTTCCTCTCCCACTCCCCCTGCTTGTGTTCCCTCTCTCGCTGGCTGTCTCTATCTCTGTCAAATAAATAAATAAAATCTTTAAAAAAAAAAAAAAAGAATTAGGTTACATTAATGAAATCTGTATCTGAACAGTGGACACTTTCTGAATCCCTTGGAGGATAATGCTCTGTGCTATGTCCTAGAATTACACATGATCTGGAGATGTTTTGTGAAGGAACACCAGCTCTTGGTTACACAGGCGTAAAGTTCTTGGTACTCTCCGAGGGAGAGGTAGGACAGAGATACATATTTAGATGTTAATGCTTCTGCAGACCCTCCTCTAAACATCCAAATGAACAGTCTCTCTCCTCTAGGCCATGCTGGCACCTGCCTTATCATGAGGAAAGGATGGCCTTGGCCCACAGACTCTCTTGCAACTTCCCAAAGCTGGTTGTTTTCAGCTACAAGAAACATTTCTCTGGTTCTGACCCTATTTAGATAGACGCTTTCTTCCAAAGCCAAATCACAGAATGCTAGGGCCTGAGATGACTGTGGGATCCTCTCCACCTCTGCTTTTATTTTATAGACCAGAGAACAGAGGCCACCATCAGCAGTATCAGCATGAGGATCCAGACTGGGTCCTGAAAGAGTGCCAATCATTATTCCCCTCCCCCTCAGTCATTATTAATATTAAAGCAGAGAGGCGGTTTTTCTCTTTGAATTGATTTGCACGTGACATATTAGCATGATTTGCACGTTCCACTGAATCAGTCAATCCAAGGGACAGCTAACCAGGAGTCTGAAGCAGCAGGGACAATTCAACAGTACAACTCCAGGACAGACCTCCAAAGCCAGCTACATAACTGCCATGGCAGTCTGACTTGTCACGACTGTGAGGAAATCTGCAAAGAATGGCTAACTGGGAATTGTCACGCTTGCCATCAGAACAGAGGGTGAAGTATTTCCTTAGGTAAACCCAGCCTGTTTCTAGTACCCTGCAGCGTACATAAAAGTCAGTGGTTGCTTACTCGCTTGTGACAAATAGTTACAGGCAGGAAAATGCTATTTATACAGTTGGCATCAAGTCTGGATCGTATTTCCACACCTAAATGTATCCTCAAAGCTAATAATATGTTGCTCATGATTGCTGCAGAGCTGATAGCGCCAACTTTTAATCTTTGAAACGGTTCCTATCATAAGCTTTTTGGCTCTTGCCCATAGCGCGGGCCGGGATCTTGTTACTGGCTGGTATGCTAAAGGGAATGCAGCTGAGGTGAAAGAGAAGGTGTAAATCAAGAAAATAATTGTGATCTGAATTTTATCTCATTCACAGCTTGAGCAAACACTCAGAAGGAAAGTAGAAGTTCTCCGATAATAGTTATTATTGGAACTGGCTTTTAAAAGGTAAACGCTTGATTCTTAAACGCTTCAGAACTATGTTTCCTTATTTTTCTACACATCCATGAGTATACTTTGATTTCTTTCCATCCTGTCTCCCTTTCTCTTTTCTTGAGTCCTTCCAAATTTCCTTTACGATCTCTAGGTTGGAATTCAGGGTAGGGCCAAGTGCTCCCAGGGCTTCCAACCATGAGGCGCTATCACATCGGGTTTGCTGCCTGAGTGGGGTGCCCACTTTCCTGGCTGGCCCAGCTCGGCTGCTATAGGAGACATGAGGCATGCGGTGTAGTTGCGGCAGGCAGCTCCTGAATCCTATCCTGGAACCACTGGGGGGGTGGGGGGGGGAGGTCCTACTGAGACCACCAGCAGGGGCTTTGGCAGGTGTTTGTGTACAAGAAAGACTGCATGGCCTAGTGGGTGGAAAGAACACTGTGCTCAGGACAAGGTTAGCCGGGTTCTGCTCCTCCTTTCTGTGTGGTCCTGGGAAGATCATTTACTGTCCCTGAGCATCTTTTTCCTTATCTCTTAAGTGACAAGGTTGGACCATGCAATCTCTAATTCCTTTCCAGTTCCAATGTTCATGATTCGGGAGACTCAATCTGATCCAAGGCATATCCAATTTCATTTAATAAGACTCATGTTATGATGGGATTCTTTTCTACATTCTCAAAAGAAAATAAAAATAGATATTTGTTTTGGAGGTACAGTAATTAAATGTGACTGCCTTTGGTATAGTTCCAGTATCAGGGAGCTTACTAAGCATTAATGGAGCTCAGAATGAGCTGAGGGCCTAATCTGACTTTTCATTTTAAATTGGAAATGATTGGTTCATCTTTGAAGCACTTATGTTCCCTGAAAGTATCAGATAACAACAAAGTACAGTCAGAATTCCATGGAAATCAGTTATTCCCATGGCAGGTGGTGTTCCACAATTACCCAGTCAAGAGAGTGTCACTATGGTAACCACAGGGACCCCAAATGTCCCCCCGTTCATCCAGTGGACAGAGCTACAATCACCCCACTCTCTGTACTTCAACAATTACATTCGCATCATGGAAATTGTTGGAGAAAACAAAATTTGTGGTTAAATACTAGGGATCAAAAAGAAAGACAAAACTAAATGAGAGCTCTCATTTATGAAATGTTGAAATAAAAAAAAGTCAATGCCCTCCAGCAATCTGATTCATATAATCATCTAAACCAGAGGCTTTCAGCTTGGTGTGGGGACCCACTGGTGAGTCTCTATCCATTTGCTATTTGTTGAAAATAATATGTGAGGTTGTATTAAGTATAATAGTTTGAAGTAATCCATTTGCAATGTTTCACATAAAAAATGAAAACAGATTCAAGGTTATTCCTTTAATATTTATTTCTCTCTCATTTCATCCCAGTGTTTTTAAAAGTTGAGGGTGAAAGGGATTGAATTAAAATTAGGGTACAGGGATCTGTGTGTTATTCTGGGAGTGTCGATGAGACAGGGTCATGCATATGAACTTATCTGACCTGGCAGGAAAAAAAGTTGCAGATCTACTGAGCTAAAAGACTGTGAAAGGGTCTCACATCAACCTATGTTGAACAATCACCGGGGACTTGCCAAGAGTGAAAATTTATAAATATATAATTTTTTTTCTCACTGGGATTATTGCACACACGCGCGCACACACAGTCAATTTCCTTTATTAGGTAGCATACACATGTTCGTTGCAAATAAAATTAGCATATTTAGATAAATATAAGTAAACTGTATTCCCAAATCAATAATAGTAACCTATCTCAAAGAGTTACTGTGATAATTAAATGAGTGGCTGTAAATATAAAGCAGTGACAACACCTGGCCCAGAGCAAGCCCGAATGTGTTAGCTGTGATCAGCATCATAGACTTTGGTAGATATCCTTTTGATTTCCACCCTCAACTGTTTCTCCTTCAGTATTTCCTAACTCCGTAAATGGCATTCTCATTTTCAAAAACTTATTCAGGCCAAAACTTCGCTGCTGTCTCTCTTACTGCTCCTTCTACCTCATGCCAGATCCAATATAACAGATAAACCTGGTGATTCTACCTTTAATATATATCCAGAATTTAACTACTTTTTACCAACATGATGACTACCTCCCTTGTTCAAGCCATTGGCATCTTCAGTGACCTTTGAACTGGTTTTTCTAATTCCACTCTTGTCTCCTTACAGACTTTCCCCACGCAGCCAAAATCCTTTGTCGTTTTCCTGCTCAGAACCCTCCAATGGTTTCCAAAAGACAGTGACCCTTGCTAAGCTCACCTTGCCTCCCACTAGCTCCCAGCCATGGGTCCTTCTTGCTGTGTGTTGGGTGTGTCTACCATGCTTTACTCGCAGCATTTGAACATGGTATCACCCAGGGAGAGCTTTGCTCTCCCTCTCTTATTACAGATTTCTGTGCAAATGTCATCTCTCAGAGAGTTCTTCTCTGATCACACTATTTAAAATAGTCCCCTCCTGTGATGTGATGAGCACCGGGTGTTAGACGCAACTGATGAATTATTGAACTCGACATCTGAAACAGATGATGAACTATATGCTGGCTAATTGAATTTAAATTTAAAAAAATAGCCCCTTTAATTCTTTACCTTACCTTATCTTTATTCACAGCACTTATCCCTTTCTGACATTATATTTATATTTGTTTGTTTATTGACTCTCTCTCCACCCTTCTAGATTGTAAATTGCATAAGAGTAGGATGTTCTGTTCACTGCTGTCTTCCCAGTGCTTGGAATAGTGCCTAGAACAGTAAGAACACAGAAGTGCTCCATGTGTGTTTGGTGAATGGGTGAAGAATGGACATCCTCTATATCAATATACATGTTACAAACGTATCACACTGTACGTTGTTTTGTGGGCCACTTTAGCATTCTATCGTAGATTGTGTGATTTTTTTCTGTCAGTACATAGACCTTCATGACATTCTTATTGGTGGCACAATTGATCGTTGCATGGTGAATGGATGCACAATAATTAATTGAAACAATGTTTTATTAATGGACCTTCAGACTAATTTCAACCTTTTTTGATTTATGAAAATGACTGGCACAAACATCTTTAGGAACACCCTTAAATATAACCACAGATAAGTAGTTGGAAATGAAGTATGACTTTAAGTGTGTTCGTGTTGGGGGTTTTATTTAATACATAGCAGCAGAGTAGTTGTGCTGATTTTGACCCCACCATCAAAGTTGAGGCAATATTTATTGTAAGCCTTGCATTTTATATATAGAAAGACTCTGGAGGCCGAGAGCAGGATTTCATTTACTGAAATTGAATAGCACCCAAGAAAAGTGAAATATACTGAGCAGCCTGTAGAAAGTTTGAGTGGTGGTAAGTATGTGATGGAGACCATTTTGATTCGAAGCCTAAGTGTACTTTGGGGTGATTGATTTGCAGAGTAGTGGCACACTAAAAGCCAAGCGGCAGAGCAACAGTGACTCTTACAACCATTGGGCAAAAAGATGGTAAGACAAATCACGTTGTAAAGTCTGCGTTTCTGCCCTAACATGGGATGGTTATGCCAATGTGCATTTGGGTCGGGAGGAAATGGAGATCTCTAGGAAATACTGCAGGGTGTCAAGGATTCCTGGAGCAAAGATGATTGGACAGTATTCCTGAAGATAAGGGTAGGTGGTTCAGTCTTGCCAACATGCCTTTCCCTGGGGTATGTTGGCCCTCACTATCCAATAATTTCCCTTCTGATGCTGTTAATTGAGAGATGCCCATGTTAAGAATGAATGATTTAAAGAAACATACACTTCTGTGGTATGGTATCTGTTGGTCTTTTTTTTTTTTTTTAAGATTTTATTTATTTATTTGACAGAGACAGCCAGCGAGAGAGGGAACACAAGCAGGGGGAGCGGAAGAGGGAGAAGCAGGCTCCCAGAGGAGGAGCCTGATGTGGGGCTCGATCCCAGAACGCCGGGATCACGCCCTGAGCCGAAGGCAGACGCTTAATGACTGTGCCACCCAGGGGCCCCAAGTATCTGTTGGTCTTTAATGGACATCCAACAGAAGTGGGAATGGAGGTGGCTTACCCTGCCCTCGGAGGCTGGCCCCAGGGAAGTCTAGCAGGCACCTGGTATTGTGATAGATGCCTCCCAGAAGTGTAAGACCCAGGGTTGGTATTATACGCACTCTTCTACTCTTGCAATTTTCTGCAACTTTGTGTTCAGAGAAGAGCCTGAAAATGTGATATTCCAGAGGGCTGGGGTTAAGTTCTTTAGGAATTCCTGTGAGCCAGTGATCAGGAAAGCAAAAAAGGCATGGGGCAGCAGGTCCAGGAAAGCTGGACCTGTGGCCTCATGTGTGAACTTCTGTGGAAATATTCCTCTTTCTTCTCCTTGAATTCTATTCTGGGGGACTTGAGTGTGATTTTTCCTGAGGATGAGCGGGGCATTAGGTATGTATTTTCTGGGCTCCAGGATGCAGCCCCCTCAGACCCATACACTTTGTCCATGGGCTCAGAGACCATGCTGGTGCCTTCCCTCTCTTCTCCCTCCCTTCAGGCTCCCTTTCTCTTGAACCTGGCACCTGTGGCAGAGAATTTAGATAGGCTACCAACCCGCGTGGGTCAGACACACTTCTCTGGATATTCTTGCACCATCTCTCCAGCTCTGTAAAGTGTCTGTGAGTGATAAAGATAGCCAACTCTGAATTTTTTTGTTCAAGAGCAGAACATAAATTCTGCTAATGTTTTCATGACTGTGAAGTTCTTAGAGAACAAGAGCATCTTTTGAAAATATTTAGTATTCTACCCTGTTCTCCATGCTTGCTCTACAGCACTTTACAGCAAGTACTTTCCCCCCGAGAATAATTTTAAATTTATTATTGTGGAAGCCCTGAAGATAGGTTCTGTAATTCTGACTCTCTCACACACATGTGGAATCAGCAAAGAGAAGCCTGGAGAATGAACGCACTTCTCCAAGATTCTTTGAAGAGCTCCTCTCTGCCTCCCAGGCCTTCTCCCAGGGGGCTGGTTTCCATGTATTATCCTCTCAATCTTCAGCAGGTCCAACGTCACATGTTGGAGAGTTTGCTCATTCTGTGTTTTCCAAATGCTGCCACCCTGGGAGCCAGTGTGGAGCAGGAGACATGCATTAGCTCCGTACCCCCTGCTTCCTGGACCTGCAGAATGGAAACTGGGTTCTCCATGACTCAGGCTGAGAGGCTGGACTGGGGGCACTGCTGTTCCCCCCTGGGGCATCTGATTTTTATCTCCCTGATTTCACAGTTTGTTAATGACATTTTCAAAAGTCCCGTGGGCTCAAAATTGTTTCCACAATTTCATTTGCTTTTGCATTAAAGGTTTGATTTTTCTATTTTTAAAGCCTGAAATTGTGACTGTCCTATAATTTAAAGTGTGTGACATTTCAGTATGAAAGCCTACATCCTAGAGCTGTAAACGGACTCCTTGGGTCACTTGAAGGAGAGCTGAATGATTTCCTCTTGTTTTGATGGAGGGCCCTGTCCCTGCAGGAACTGTATCCAGACAGCCCTTGTGTAGGTCACATGTCTGGCAGGTAGAGGGAGGAGGCAACTGGGGGCTTGGTTCTGCTGGAAATTCTCCTGGGCTGATCAACCACGTGACACTTCTTCAGGGCCTTGCCTGCTTTAGACAGGGGACTTTGAACATTTCCTCTGTGCTGAGCATAGTGTGCTTGGTGCTGGAGCGACAAATAGGGATAAGACAGTCTCTGTTGTCCAAGGGTTCAGAGAGTGGGGAGTGATACTGGAGGCTGGAGCCATATCACAGTTCTGCCACTTACCATTTTTATGAGTTGGTTAAGCCACTTGGCTTTGCCAAGACTCTGTTTGCTCATCTGTAAAATGGTTTCACTTATCTCATGAAGTTGTGATGAGAATCTGTCCACAGGCAGCCTGGGACTCACACTTAAAATATAATTTTAATAATTATATTTTAAACAATAAAATAGAGGCATAAGATTTAAAACAAAATAGCCCTCCTGGCCTTCCCATCACAAGTCATACTCCCCAGAGGCGGCTGCTTCCATTTCTTTTAACTTTATTCCTTAGCATCTAGCATCTACATTTCTAAATAATATAACAATACTGCTACTTCTCACTATAATTATTGACTTTACTTATGAAATTTGGAAGTTGATCCCTGTTTCACACACGTACTTCTCTCCAGGCCCCATCCTTCCAGTGAAGTTAAATCATCATTGTTAAATTATTACCCCGTGTTTGCATTTTTAGGACAGTGTAGATATCGCTCACACCTATGATTACATTTCCTTTCTTGTTTTTCCTAGAGTTCGAATTGTCTTTTTAAAAAAAATCTGCTTAGTGTTCTCTCCCTACGCTAATCAGTTTCTACATTCTCCAGGGAAACATGCCTGCGGGGACTGGTTCCTTTTTTGTTTTTTCCCTTTCTTGGAGATAATTGTTTCTGGAGTATTTAATTTTCCTGCTCCAATCTGAACTTGAAGACTTTCAAGGCCTGCGGGATAGCTGCTGACCTGGGTATTCCATTTATTGTTAGTCAAGGAATTCTCTTGACGTATTCTTCCTTTTCTGCATATCTTGCGTTCCTTTATCTCTGTTTATGCTCCTGTTTCTATGGAACACACCCTCCAGTAGCTTTCTAACATAGGGTACATAGAAACTTTTTGAGAACGTGTATATCAGAAAACTTTTACTGTACACTTACATTGATTTATAGTTTGGCTGCCTGTGAAATTTTAGATTAAAACTATTTTTTAAATTTAGGATACTAATCGTATGGCTCTAGGGTCTTCTAGATTTCAGAGCGCTTTTAGAAAATTCAATGCCATGCTGATTCCTGGCCCTTGGTGTTTGCCCTGTGTTTCCTGTCTGGGATTTCTTAGGACTTTTTTCTTTATTCCCAATATTCAGAAATTTCACAGTGGTTTGCTTTGGTGTGGTTTGTTTTTCATTTATTGTTCTGAGTACTGGTGGGCTATTTCAGCTTGGAAACTCATGGCCTTTAGTTCTGGGAAAGTTTCCTATATTATCTGATTTTTTACTTCCATCTGTTTACTTGGTGTTCTTTCTGGAACTTCTATTAGTCAGAGGTCAGACCTGAATTGATCCTCTACTTTTAAAAATCTTTTTTCTCTTATTTTCCTGGTTTTGTTTGTTTGTTTTTGTTGTTGTTCTACTGAAGATTTTCTCAACTTTCTCAACTCTTCTTTTTTTCCTATTAATTTTTTTATTTTGCATTTATATTTTTAATTCTCATGAGGTCTTTCTTGTTTTCTGAAAGTTTCTTTTCTTTTAGAAATACATTCTATTCTTGTTATTTCTTTTTTTTAATGATTTTTTATTATATTATGTTAGTCACCATACAGTACACCCCTGGTTTCTGATGTAAAGCTCGATGTTTCATTAGTTGCGTATAACACCCAGTGCACCGTGCAATACGTGCCCTCCTTACTACCCATCACCAGCCTATCCCATTCCCCCACTCCCTCCCCTCTGAAGCCCTCATTTTGTTTCTCAGAGTCCATAGTCTCTCATGCTTCATTCCCCCTTCTGATAACCCCCCCTTTCTTTATCCCTTTCTTCTCCTACTGATCTTCCTAGTTCTTATGTTCCATAGATGGGAGAAACCATATGATAATTGTCTTTCTCTGCTTGACTTATTTCACTTAGCATTATCTCCTCCAGTGCTGTCCATGTTGCAGCAAATGTTGAGAAATCATTCTTTTTGATAGCTGAATAATATTCCATTGTATATATGGACCACAACTTCTTAATCTAGTCATCTGTTGAAGGGCATCTCAGCTCCTTCCACGATTTAGCTATTGTGGACAGAGCTGCTATGAACATTGGGGTGCATATGGCCCTTCTCTTCACTACGTCTGTATCTTTGGAGTAAATACCCAGTAGTGCAATGGCTGGGTCATAGGGTAGCTCAATTTTTAACTTTTTAAGGGACCTCCAGAATGTTTTCCAGAGTGGCTGTACCAACTTGCATTCCCACCAACAATGTAGGAGGGATCCCCTTTCTCCACATCCTCTCCAACAGTTGTTGTTTCTTGCCTTGTCAATTTTTACCATTCTAACTGGCATAAGGTGGTATCTTAGTGTGGTTTTGATTTGAATTTCCCTGATGGCTAATGATTTTGAACATTTTTTCATGTGTCTGTTAGCCATTTGTATGTCTTCATTGGAAAAGTGTCTGTTCATATCTTCTGCCCATTTTATGATTTGTTTATTTGTTTCTCGTGTATTGAGTTTGAGAAGTTCTTTGTAGATCTTGGATACCAGTCTTTTATCTGTAGTATCATTTGCAAATATCTTCTCCCATTCCGTGGGCTGCCTCTTAGTTTTTCTGACTCTTTCCTTGGCTGTGCAGAAACTTTTAATCTTGATGAAGTCCCATAAATTCATTTTATCTTTTGTTTCTCTTGCCTTTGGGGATGTGTCATGAAAAAGGTTGCTTTGGCCGATGTCATAGAGGTTGCTGCCTATGTTCTCTTCTAGGATTTTGATGGATTCCTGTCTCACATCGAGGTTTTCATCCATTTGGAGTTTATCTTTGTGTATGGTGTGAGAGAGTGGTCAAGTTTCATTCTTTTGCATGTAGCTGTCCAATTTTCCCAGCACCATTTATTGAAGAGACTGTCTTTTTCCCACCGGATGTTTTTTCCTGCTTTATCAAAGATTAGTTGCCCAAACAGCCGAGAGTCCATTTCTGGGTTCTCTATTCTGTTCCATTGATCTATGTGTCTGTTTTTGTGCCAGTACCATGCTGTCTTTGTGATCACAGCTTTGTAGTACAGTTCGAAATGAAGCCTGGTGTTGCCCCCAGCTTTGTTTTTCCTTTTCAACAGTTCCTTGGCGATTCGGGGCCTTTTCTGGTTCCATACAAATTTAAGGGCTATTTGTTCCAGTTCTTTGAAAAATGTCATTGGTATTTTGATCGGGATAGCATCGAAAGTGTAGATTGCTCTGGGTAGCATGGACATTTTAACTATGTTAATTCTTCCAATCCATGAGCATGGAGTATTTTTCCATCTTTTCATTATTCTTGTTATTTCTATTCATGGAGGAGATATTTTCTTTTATCTGCGGGTTCTGTCTCAGCTTGGTCTCTGCTTCATCTTTTTGGTTTGTTAATTTGAGTCTCTGCATTTCATGTCTCTGATGGCCATTGGTTGTGCTGCTACAGGAGTGAAGTAGGGTTCAAGCTAGAGGTGTACCCAGGTCAGATCAATTCATGAATTGATTATACATGGATATCATACATGGATAGCCAAAATTATTTTCAGCAATGATGATAGAAATCAGTTATAATAATTATTTTCATGATTATTCAGTTGAAAACAACAATAAAAAGAGTGAATTTTAATTTTTAAAAAATTTTTAAAACTCAATTTTTTAAAAAAAAGATTTTACTTATTTATCTGAGATAGAGAGGGAGAGAGCACGCAAGGAGAGTGAGAGGGAGAAACAGGCTCCCCACTGAGCAGGGAGCACGATGCAGGAATCGATTGCAGGACTCTGGGATCATGACCCAACCCAAAGGCAGACGCTTAACTGACTGAGCCACTCAGGCACCCAAAATGAATTTTAATTTTAAAGAAATTAATCAAATTAAGTATTTTATGCATATACTAAATTTTACAGTTACCAAACAAAACTCTTATTCTTCATACTTCTCTGTGTCACTGCTCTAAATTTTAAATATAAATGAAAACTCTGAGTGGTTACGTGAAATAGCAAAACTCAGTTGTTCAGTTTACTTCTGTCCTTACAATTTCTATGGTGTCATTGTTTACTTCTGAATCTACTGTTTAAGCACAGGAATATGTAGTGTCACAGGGATTGGACACAACCTGAGCTGAAGCCAACATGGATAATTTGGACCTTTGAATGTACTCTCGAAAGGAGCGTATATAGCTGAGTTTGTGTTAGTGGAAGAACTGACTCAATAATAGGGAGTTTTACAAATTAATTCCAGGTAGAAAATTAAAATGTGCTAATTGCAGCTTATGGACATATTATTGCCATTCCACAGTAGCCAGAGAAATTGTTTGGAACTTAGATGTAGAAAGGAGTTTTTTGTGGGAAGAAGTATTTTATCACTAAGGTTATTTAAAACTGCTGCACAACTGTGCATAAAAAATAACTAATAAAAAGCCAACCAACTTTTAGGTGGTTTAATTACTGGTTTTAAATTCTCTGCAGGCAATCCCTTATTATACCCTGGGCTGACAGCTCCTAGCCTGCCCCTTGCTACCCAACTGGTGTAGGGGCCTGGGGTTTTACCTGGTGTTCCACAGAGGACAACTTCTTAGGCCTTTTCCCTAGGGCCGGTCAGTTCCTCCGGTGAGTGTATGCATGGCCTCCAGCGTTTTAGGACCTGGCTGAGAGAAGAGGGCTGGGTACTCATGTGTGATAGACCCACCTCGTCCTGTCTTCTGTAGGGGACTTCTTTCCCACATTGAGAGCTCTGTCACCCAGCTTCTTGGGCTAGGTTTTTTCAGAAAATAAACTTTCTAATTGCTTCTAGGATGGGGGCTTGGGGGCCATAGTCATCTGGAAGTATAGGAAGGAAGATCTGTGTGCTCCATAAATAGACTTTCAACCAATTTCCTCTGTTTTCAGCCTCAATCCTCAATTCTGTTTTCTTTGGAGATTCTGGTACCTAAATTCCTGGCCATCCCTAGAATTCTGCAGCCCGGATCTTTAGGATTTTTGTTTGTTTGCTCGGTGTTCCCCATCATGGTCATTGTAGATCTTCACTTTCTTTACTCTGCTAAGTCAGTTAGTATTAATCAATGTGCTTTGCATCTTCCATAGTTGGCTGCCTCTCTTTTTTGGTATAATTTTCTGTCATGATCTCTTTGTCTTTGTAGGTTTTTATCACTTAAAATTATTTTTAGGGGCACTGTGGTATGGAGCAGAGATTAATACATTGTTCCATCTATTTTATTTAATTGTATGTCTCCATAGTAAGTAATTCTATGTATTATTTTCACATAAACGTATACATTGACATTTTAGAGAAAAGAATGTAAACTTTAGTTTTTTCGAAGACATTTTAAATTCAAGTTGTGCCACTTACTCTGCTATCAAATCCCAGAGGGAATGTATTTCCTTTGCTATTAGGGGTAATTTAGAGGACAAATTTGTGAAGCTGTTGTGAGGCAAGGCAATTTGGATAAATTATTTGGGAATCTGGTCCTCAGTTGAGAAGGAATCCATGATATCCTTCAGCAGGTCATAAATACCCATCCTCTAGTTTACCAATCAGAAACAGACATGCTTTGCAAAACATGTTTTCCTCAGTCATCACATGAAACCTAGGGTCGCAATATGACATAATCAAAGTAATAAAGGATAAAAATAGCCTTCCAGCTAAATTCCTATCATCTCTGGTTTATATGAATCCTAAACCCAGTTTGTAGCTCACAGAGTTAAGAGCTAGCTCAACTGTGGGTATTCTGTAGAAATTTATTTGCTTTTCTTGTTCTATAAGTATGGACCCTAAGAAAGTATTTTTGTTTCATTTTGTTTGCTTATTCTAATTGATAATAACCAGTATTATGAAGGACCCAGGGAAACTGGAACTCTATTATTGGAATCTTTATTAGACATGATTTTTGGTTGCAAACAACATAATTTACTGTGACTACTTCAAGCAAAAACAAAGGAATTTATTAAAGGATACTAATTATCTCACAAATCACCTCTCTTGGACCAGGTGAAATGCTTATGAAATGCCCAGAGAAAGAAACAAGGGAACAGTTATCAATCATCTCCTATTCCCCATCAGTCAAGTTTTGTCCATAGAGTGTTAACCTTGAACTGTGGGACTGCACGTGTATGAATGCAGAGCCGGTTCCTATGAGTTCCCACAAGAGCTCTGGGGAGGGGGATACCAAGAGAAAAGAGGAAGTCCATGCCAACTTGTTTTTAAGGATAGATTTTGGGATTGGAGTTTGAGAATGAAATATATAAGGAGAAGATTTGGGAAAGTTGGGAATATGACTGATCTTGAGAGGGAAAATAATAGGGAAAGAGACTTTTCAGCAATACCACTGTGGGTTATAAATTGATTCTCTTTGACATCCTATAAGATATTCAAGAAAACATTGGAATTGCTTCTAATTACTTATAGTTGTTGGACACTATTTACTTGAATGCCATCGCTTACAGAGACAGGACCACGTGGGGTTCTAGTTCATAAACAATTGTTAAAAGTACAAAGTACTCTCCAGTTCATGAGAGCCACTTCTTCAGTAAGAATAGTATGTCTGTGTTCAGCTTCAGTGGATTTTTGATGTGAACTTTCCAATGGCCCTCAGGCAACTGAATTGCATTACAAGCAGAATCGCTTTAGAAAGGTCTCTGGACATTTGACTCAAGCTATGTCATTTTGGTATAGGCTAAGCTGAAAGCCAACTTACTGAGCCTTTAAACAACTGGATGCTTGTTCCATTTTCCTTCTCTGTCTGATAATTCAGGAAGCCTCCATGGGACACTGGATTCTTTGGGAAAAATCACACACACAAAAGGAAGATGTAAGCATTTAGTGAGATTTAGAAAGATTTGAAGAACTTAAAACTTATCTAATGGCATTTGGAGGCTTAGGACTAACAAGCTAACTTTTTTCTTTGATAACCAAGAGTATCATTTCTCAGAACTTGCTAGGAAGAGAACACATGGACTCAGTGATTCAGGGAACTGGAATCTCCCTTTCTCTTGGGGGAGCTGAAGAGTATGTGCACACATAACAACGAGGGGAGAACTAGGCACACAGGCTAGTCTGTGGGATCAGGAAGACATCCAAGTTCAGAGCAGGCAAGTCTGAAGGGGTCAGGAAGGAATTGAAGGTCATAGCAGGTAATGGACTGAGCTCAGTAAAGCCAGACCTAAACAGGAGTGACTGGACAGATCTGAAAGGTCGAAACAGAAAACATCTGGACCCCAAGAGGTTGTGTAATTCTAGGATGTGGCATTGGCCCAGGAGAAACAATTCTAAATGAGAAGCTCTGGAGTAATATGCTTATATTTGCCACTTACTAGCTATATGACTTTGGGCAAATCATTTAATCTCTATGAGCCGCATACTCTAATTACAAAATGGGAATAGTAAAGTTTACTTTCTTATTAGGATCATTGTATGTGAAATGCCTGGTATGGTTCCTTATAGGGGCTCAAAAATTATATGACTATTTCTAAGGCAGAAGTTCTTTCACAGTGAAAAACCTTGTTCCTGTCTCCATGCGCTCCTACCCAATGCTGCTGCACAGATAGATTAAAGCTACTACCATTGCCTCTTTCCCTGACCTCCTACCTACCCACTCTTCACAGACCTCCGACCCCACCCTGCTAAACACAAATAAAACATTTAAAAGCCAATGAAGACGTCTGTGTAGATGTAGCTGAGCTTCAGTGTCCTTACCGGCCTTGACTAGAAGTGTGACCAGAACAGGGAACAACCTCAAAATCATGCCTTATGAAGTACAAGTGAGAGAAACAGGGAAATTTAACTGGGAGCAGAAATGATAAAATCAAGGAAAGTATAACAGCTCATACATTATTTAGTTCAATTTGGATCTATTTTGGGGAAATGGTGGTGTCTTTATGGTGGCCACTTGTAGAGGACTTGAAGAGGGAATCTTCATACTAAGAAAGGATAAAACTCCAAGAATCTCCAAGGTTTTCTGACTCTGAGCATCTCTGGCTTCAGGAAACCCAAGCTGGCCTATGTGGTGTATGTGGCATTGGTGAAGGTGCCAGTTGCTCTATGGAGCATATCCTGGCACTGTTCAGCCTCCAGGCATGGGCCATGCCATAACATTTGCCTCTTGGCATGTAGAGTTGGGGCCTCATAACCCTTGTTACGATAATTCTGTCAAAGCTCTCTTAATACATTTCCTTTCTGTTCATCTCTTTCACCAGTTGGCAATTACACGCTACAGAAAGTGTACACAGAAGGGTCTTGTTTTGGTTACCATGTAGCTGGGTGGGAGGGAGCTATGGCTGGTGGCTGATTCTCTGGGGTGACTGGGCATGGGTTATGGGAATGAAGATGGAGTCCCTCATCAGTTTCCAGAGTGTTGCCTCACTAGCACCCTGGAGCCTGTGAATAGTGTTTAAATCAATGGTCAAAGTGGAGAGGGCAGCTTAGTCCTCATTACTCCCCAGGACTAATTGACCTCTTCTGAAAAGGTGCATTCTTGATCTGGTGAGACTCTTCCTCATCCGGAAAGGCCAGTGAAGCAAAAAGATCTAATATGAAAGGGTGGGGGTGAGGGGTCAAGGTGGCATTGAAGGGAGAGAAAGGTGCAGAGCATTCACTAAATCATTTCCACCAGAATAGAGGAGAACAAAGGCATCACCATCCTGAGAGCATTTGTTAAGGACTCAAACAGATCAAGCGCTGTACAGAGTCTGGTGACCTTTTCCTGCCCTGGAGACTCTCAGTTTTGTCATTTTGATGAATCTCTAAGTTGTGTTCACTGTGAGTATCTCTGATAGAAAGTAAGTGATTTAACATAAAAGGTCCTTTGAGAGAAATGCATAAAAATGGAGTCAAGCTCAATGCTACTCCAAAGCATTCCATTTATTTTTAAATGTTCCCCTCATCTATCTTAGTTATTACACTTGAGGTGAGCATAGCATAGCATATAGAGTTGTTGAATCCCTGTGTTGTATACCTGAAACTAACGTAACATTGTGTGTCAACTATACTCAAATAAAAAATAAATAAAAATAAACCATCAAACAAGTTGTAATTAAGAAGGAAGGAAGGAAGAGAGAGAGAGAGAAAGAAAGAATAAAAAATTAAATTGCAAGAAACAAAAAACAAAAATGAAGTTGATTCCTTTTTGAGTCTTCTATTGGTGATGTAAAGCTCAGAAATTCATGCTACCACCCCCTAAGAGCCAAAACATTTATTCAATGTGTAGGAATCAAACCTCAGAGGAGTCATGTTGAATATTCACTTTGATGCCTCCTATAGAGTATGTATAAAAAATATATAGACTACTGTCAGATCATCTATTTCCAAATAAAATCAATCACGTTGCTATCCATTGTCAACCTCGTACTTTTGTCAGCATGGTAATAATACCAAAGTGAATCAGAATAGAACTGATTTAAGAATTGAGACTCTGTTAATCTGCAATTTGATGTAAGTTTTACCTGCAGGCTGTCCACTAAACCTTACATCTCTAGCCATACAACTTGTTCCCAAGTCCTTCTCGCCCTTTCTTTAGCGAGAACTTTTGTTCCTAAAAATTTTCAAGAGTCAGAGTTGGCACTCTACAGTTGCACTGTCTAATTCGGTAGTCACTAGCTACATGCAGTTACTTACATTTACACTTTAAAAAATTAAATACAAAAAAAATTAAATACAATTAAAATTTAGTTTCTTGGTCACACTAGACACCGTCAGAAGCTCAGTAGCCACATATGGCTAGTGACTACCTTATTGGACCTCACAACTATGGAGCATTTCCAACACCACAGAAAATCCTTTAGGATAGCAATGATCTGTATGTAATCTTATCTGTAGAAATGTGAATCTTCGAAATGCATTTCCTTAGTATAGAGAAAGCACACTCACATCTAAATATCCAGACAAAGTGAAAATGTAATGGGCATATTGGCACTTCATTTCAATTTCTCTTTTGGAGAGTGGTCATCATTGAACAAGGACTGCTTCTCTTGATCCTTAGTTATGGTAACCAAGACCCTGAACAAAAACCATTTTGGTCAGTAAAGAATTATAACTGTCCTTGTATAAATGGCATAGTCTTCTTGTTACTCAGAAGAAAAGATCCTATGACTGTGACATTTTATTTCCTTGCCTCTTAATGGTCATTCGAAAATCAACCTTCATTTCTCTTCAGTTACAGAATTCTACCAAACAGACATGACAGGTTTTCTAACTCTAGAACTGCAAGTAAAAGAACTGGCGGAAAGGCAAACAGGTCAGGATTGGATCTTGTAATTCCTTCTCAGATCTCTGATAATATTGAAAATCCACATGTAACTGACTCTCCTGTCTTATTATGTGAAACCAGCATTACTCTAATACCCAAAACCAGAGAAAGATATTATAAGAAAACCACAGACCAGTATCTCTCACAAATATAAAAACAAGAACCTTTTAAAAAATAATAAATTGCATCCAATACTATATAAAAATGATAATCCATCATGACCAAATCCATCAGAAATGCAAGGTTGGTTTGATGTTTGAAAATTCATGTACTTCAGCAACCTAGAAAACAAGAAGCATATGATAATCTTGATAGATACAGGAAAAAATTTAATGAAATTCAACATTTATTCACGATAAATAGTTTCAGCAAAACAGAAATAGAAAGGCACTTCCCCAACCTGGTAAAGAGCACCTGTAGAAAATCCATAGATAACATCATACTTAACAATAAATGCCGGCTCTCACCACTTGTATTCAGTCTCGTAGTAGAGTTTCTACTCAGTGCAACAAGAAAAGGAAATAAAAGGAATTCATATTGGAAAGGAAACAATGAATGCTTTATTCTTAGATGACATAATTGTTTACGTTTAAAGTCTCAAACAATGTAGAAAAATGATATTATATCCAATAAATGAACTTAAGTAAGTTTTAGGATACAAATCCATCATACTAAAATCAGTTGTGCTTCTATATACAGTAATGAATAATTAGAAATTGAGGGAAAAAACAGTATAATTTATAACAGCACCCCAAATGACATTAACAACATAAATCATGAAATTAAATACTTTCAGACACAATTCTAACAAAATATGTACAAAAAGACCTAAATAAATGCAGAAATATATATGGATTCATGAATTGGATGACTTGGTATTATCAAGATGTCAATTTTCTACCCAAATTAGTTTATAGATGCAATATCATCTCAATAAAAATTTCAGCAAGTTTTCCCTAGAAATAGACAGGTTGGTTCTAAAGTGTATGTGGAAAATAAAAAGGATGAGAAGCCAAGACAAAATGGAGGATTCGGGATACCTGAGTTACTATAAAGATACAGTAATCAAGACTGTGGTATTGGCATAAGTTTGGACACATGATTTAATGGAATGCAGTAGAGTCTAGAAATATATCTACATATATATGATTAACTGATTTTTTTATTATGTTCAGTTAGCCCCTGTATAGTACATCATTAGTTTTTGATGTAGTGTTCAATGATTCATTAGTTACGTATAACTCCCAGTGCTCCTCACAACACGTGCCCTCCTTAATACCCATCACCTGGTTACCCCCCTCCCCTCTGAAACCCCCAGTCTGTTTCCCAGGGTCCATAGTCTCTCATGGTTTGTCTCCCTTTCTGAGTTCTTCCCCTTCAGATCTCCCTCCCTTCTCCTGTGGTCCTCAGTGCTATTCCTTATGTTCCACATATGAGTGAATCCATATGATAATTGTCTTTCTCTGCTTGACTTATTTCACTTAGCATAATCCCCTCCAGTTCCATCCATGTCAATGCAAATGGTGGATATTCATCCTTTCTGATGGCTGAATAATATTCCATGGTCTATATGTACCACATTTTCTTTATCCATTCATCTGTTGAAGGGCATCTCGGCTCTTTCCATAATTTCCTTATTGTGGACATTGCTGCTATGAACATTGGGGTGCATGTGGCCCTTCTTTTCACTACATCTGTATTGTTGGGGTAAATTCCTAGTAGTGCAATTGCTGGGTCACAGGGTAGCTCTATTTTTGTTATCTTGAGGAACCTCCATACTGTTTTCCAGAGTGGCTGTACCAGCTTACCTTCCCACCAACAGTGTAAGAGGATTCCCCTTTCTCCACATCCTCGCCAACATTTGTTGTTTCCTGTTTTGTTAATTTTTGCCATTCTAATTGCTGTAAGGTGGTATCTCAATGTGGTTTTGATTTGAATTTCCCTGATGGCTAGTGATGTTGAGCATTTTTTCATGTGTCTGTTAGCCATTTGTATGTCTTCTTTGGAGAAGTGTCTCTTCATGGCTTCTGCCCATTTTTTTGACTGGGTTATTTGATTAATTGATTTTTGACAAAGAAACAAAGACAATTCATTGGGAAAGCATAGTCTCTAGCAAGTGATGCCAGGAAAATTGGGCAGCCATATGCAAGAAAAAATGAACCTTGATCTATACCTCATATAATATAAAATATTAACACCAAACACATCATAGAACTAATGTAAAACACAAAACTATAGCACCGCTAGACAAACATAAAGAAGAAAATCCTGACTTTAAACTAACCAAATATTTTTTAGAAAGGATATAAAAAGCACAAACCATAAAAAGAAATATGGATAAATTGGACTTTGTAGTAGTCAAAACTTCTTATTAAAAGACATTACTAAGGAAATGGAAAGAAAAAGTTTGCAAAAAACATAATTGAAAGAGGACTGATATCCAGAATCTATGAAAAGATTCTCATCTGAAAAAGAAATCAATCCACTATAAAAATAGGCAAAAGATGTAAACAGATGCTTTATTAAGAAAGAAATATGAAAGGCCAAATATGCACATGAACAGATGCTAAATATCACTAATCATTAGTAGAATACAAATCGAAAACTAAGGGATACCATTTCACACCTGTTAGAATGGCTCAGAAAAATACAGTGCCAAATGCTGGTAAGGAAGCAGAGCAACTGATAGGAATGCAAAATGTTATGGCTACTTTGAAAACAACTTATTAAGTTTTCTATAAAATTAAACACACTTACCATATGATCCAGCAATCCCATTCCTGGATATTTACCCAAGAGAAATGAAAAGGTATGTCTTCACATAAACCTGTATGTGAATGGATATACAAATCGTAGTAACATCCATACAATGGAATACTACTCAGCCAGTCTGAGGAACAAGTCACTGATAAATGCAACCGCATGAATGAATCTCAAAAGCATTATAAGTGGAAGAAATAAGACACAAAAGGCTACATACTGTAGGATTATGTTTATATGATATTCTGAGGAAAGGCACAAAGAAATTACCAGTGATTTTTAGGAGCTGAAGGTGTCGGGAGTTGGATTCAATACAAAAGTGCTTTAAAGGTAATGGAAATATTCAGTATCTTGATGGTGATGTTGGTTACATGACTGTAGACAATTGGCAAAATTCACAGTACTGTATACCTAAAAAGGATAAAGTTTACTATATGTAAATAGTACCTTAATGTGCAAACAAAAAGAGAGAAAGAGAAAACTTTGAGCTTGTTCTAGATCCCCTCCCACATTTTTGGATAACACTTCAGTCTTGAGGGTCTGATCTTACTTTGTCACCAAGGAAAATTCGGCTGACCAAAGAGAATCTGTGGGTTGCCAATACACTATATGTATTTGCCAGCCTGGACAGCAAGTCTTTGCCTTTATCTTAGGTTGGCCAAGCTCTTCTGGTAGGACCTGTTTCACTGAGATTGAAACTATCTCATTTTATAGCTGCTCTCTGATGGGCAGTTTCCATTCTGGAAAACTTACTCAACAATAAGCCAAATTTTGCCCAGTTTTGATGCAATTGTAACTAGAGATATAAATACTGCAATGAAAGAATGCAGGAAATAAGTAAGGTACTTAGGTAAAATATTCGACTTTCTATTCAGTTCCCTGAACCGAATAGATGTTCTGCTGGTCAGTGTGTTTTTATGCCTCCCTGCAGTGCAAATGCTTCAGTGCAGACCTGTGACGTCCTGTACTTCTCCACCTAGCCAGTCAGCATTGTCCTTCTCCCCATAATGTACATGATCAGGTTTGCTCTCTCTTTCCTCCACCTGATAGTACTTTTCTTCAAAGGCAGAACCAATCTCATTCCTTTTTGAAAGAAGGTGGTACACTGGTTTCAATCCTAGGTTCTGGTACCAGAATGCCAGGTTCAATCTTGTTTACTACTTCCTAGCTGTGTGACTGGGCAATGACCCAACCTCCTGTATAAAATGAGGATTGACAGGACCTACCACACTTGCAGAGTTAACTCATGAGGATTAAATGACCTACTTCAGGTGAAGGGCTCAGAGATGTTTCTGGAGATGATGCCATGTCACACATGTTAGCTTTATCATTAGTGCCAGCAGGTGTACTATGGAATCCGGATAAATTCTCTTCCTAGTGCATCTCTTCCTAGTGCAAACCCAGACCTAACCTGAAGTCACCTTTTTTCTCTGCACTGTGTTATAAACGTTGCTACAGCTGGAAAAATAGATCATGTTTCACAGCCTTTCCACATAGATATGGAGATGTTTCATAATAAGACAAATTCAGTTTTTTGTGAACAGCTAAATATGGGTAATAGTTGAAATCCAATATAAATCCTCTGTAAGCTACAGAAAACTCCCAGTCTCCTCACATTCTAATGCAGGGGGTCAGATTTCTGTTTGCCATTCTAGGCATGGCTCTCAAAGAGGCTGCCCAGACCTTTTCCGCTTTCTGGGCAGGATGGACATGGTGGGTGTGGAGAGGGGCTTCAGCATGAAACCATGAGTAGTTAACAATCTAGAGTGTGTGTGTTTGTGTGTGTGTGTGTGTGTAAGAAAGAGAGAGAGAGAGAGGGAGAAGAGGAAGAGAGAGAGAGTGGGAAGGAGGGAGTGAGTAAGGAAGGGAGAGAGAGGAGGAAAGAGAAAGGCGAGGGTTGGGTTTTTTTTGTTTTGATTTGTTTTGTTTTGGCAAAATTGCTCCAGATTCTGTCAACATGACTTTCATTCTCCTCATGGTCACCACCAACATTGCACAAGAGATGAGAGCAAAATGCAGTCAAATCTGGGTCCCCATGCATGCATGGTTCCCATAGATGCTTTTGCTTTTATTTTATTATTTTTTTAAAGATTTATTTATTTATTTATTTATTTATTTATTTTACAGAGAGAGAGAGAGAGATAGCGAGAGAGGGAACACAAGCAGGGGGAGTGAGGGAGGGAGAAGCAGGCTTACCGCTGAGCAGGAAGCCTGATGTGGGGCTCAATCTCAATGACCTGAGCTGAAGGCAGATGTTTAACAGCTGAGCCACCCAGGTGCCCCAGTGCTTTTGCTTTTAAAGTTGATGGAAACTTAAGGTAAGAATGCTCCAGCTTATCCAGAACTGAAATCTAGTGTACTTGAGATAAAAAAGCTTGGTCCAAAATAAATGAATTGTCATTTCTATATCTTCTATTCTTCTTTCTTGCCCTCTCCTCCCCTCCTCTCCTCTTGCCTTCTTGCTCCTCCCTCTTCTTCCTCCTTATTTCCAGGAATGGAGAGAATTTTTAATCTTATTTAATCAAAGAATAAGATAGCTTTGAAAGTTCTGCTTTGGTTGCTTTCATTTTGAGGAATGAAGTTTGGCGTATATTCTTCCTTATTCAGCGCACTTCTAAAATGTAGATATCCACCACTAAAGGGCATCGCATGACAGTATATATGCGCAGACATAGACATCACCATTGTGAAATAGCAGGTACCATGGAGAATAGAGCAATGAACCATTTCCTCATTTGGAAAGAAAATACCCAAGAAAACCCAAGCATAGAGCCCAAAATAGCTCTACTTCACTTTTGAGCACTCTTGCGTGGAGCTACTTACCCAGGGCCAGGACAAATTGGTGCCAGATGCCTTGTAGAGATGCCAATTTCATGGATTTTTCACTCTCTTTGTGGGAGGATGAGTTAATAACATGTACTTGCCTGGTGCATACTTGCATCTTATTTCTGAGGCTGTACCCAAGTATGGCAGCCTTCATGTGAATAAATAAATCACACTGAAAATTGGAAAAAAATGTCCAGATAATATCAATGCTTCAACTGAAAAATACTGATTGATAAGTCCACTGTGCTTAGGCGTGATATTTTATTACAAAGAATATCAGAGTTGCAGTATTAAACTGGTGGTTTTCAAGCTTGTTATTATAGAATTCTATTTTCCAGATGAAATTTTACCTTGAACCTTAATACATAAGAGAGATAGAGCTGTCCTGGTTATCTTCGGGCGGGGGCAGGGTGCTGCACATTTGGCTTCTTCCTTGGCCCCCACTAGAGCTCCCTCCAACCCCTGTACCTCCACTGAACCATGGAGCTCCTCAGTGTGAAAAGTATTGACTAATATACAGGTTATTACTGAAGCCTGGATGATAAGTCAAGATGCCAGTAACATGGAGCTGCTCCTGGCTTCCTGGCTCCATGCTGTATGACACCTTGCAACCCAGCACCATTTGGACAACACATGCCCACTGTTCCTCAATAGGAAGCAAACGTTTAAACTATTGTGACCAAGAATGTAAAGCCATTGATTGAAATAACCTTCTTAGAGCCAGCATAGCCCATTAGGGCTTTCTCCTTCTCCTATAGATTCAGTATCTTGGGATCTGAAAACAAGAATATTCTGTAACAGGAGATTTGGTTGGGTTCACATGCCTAGAGGAACTTGGATAGTCAGTCTTGCTCTTTATGCCCCTTTCCTGCTTGCCTTCACCTGCCTGGCTTTGTGAAGTGGTGAGTAAGTAGCATGGGGATATGCTCCAGCCACCAACGACATGAAGCCTGCCCACCACCCCCAGGGCCTTCAGCAGCAGGCTGGCCCACAGTTATTGTGTCTCAGAGAGTCAACTAAGCTAACAAGGCGTGTGTGTGTGTGTGTGTGTGTGTGTGTGTGTGTGTATAAGTAGCATGATTTTTCCCTCCTATTAAAAATTAACAGTTTATAATTAACATTTATAAAATACAATAAGCGTAAAGAAAGAATCAAGTTACCACTCTGAGAAGCATTTTAAGGTATATATCCTTGGACTTTTTTCTTTCCTTTCCTCCCTTCCTATTTCCTCTCCTCCTTTCTATTTCATTTCAGCAAAATAGGATCGCACTGTAACTCCCTTTATTACCTCCTGTATTGTGAACATCTTTTTGTGATAAATACATAATATATAATTGTTAATGGTTTAGAAATATTCCTTTGTGCCATAACTCATTTGACTAAATTTCTACTTTTTAACATGTTTTCTGCTTTTATAAAGAGCACATCTATTACTATTTTCATTCATAAATCCTTGTATATTTCCCTAGAATTAATTCCTAGAGGTGGAGTTGATGGTTATACAAGGTGAAAACTTTAATAGTATCATCAGATTGCCTTCCCAAAGATTTCCCCAATTTTGTTCCGGAAACCACTATAAAAAGCACACAATTCCCTAGACCTTCATCAACTGGCCAATTTAGGTTAGACGTATAGTGCCAAGGACACTTGGGCTGGCCAAGCAAAAATATCAGCATGATGAAGCTGAGTGCAGCATATCCAGGAAATTCGATATTGCATTCAAATGGCATTTTAGTTTTACTGAGAATTTTTTCAGATGTGTTATGTGTCAGTTTTCAAAAATTAACATAGCAAAAATACTCAAAGGAAGAGCGCTTGTTTGTTTCCGTTTATCCCCTGAAAGAATGTAAGACGGGGCATGGACAGACCACAGCCTAATTTGCCACTGCATCCCTGTCCCTGGGAAGGGCTTGTTGATGCTGCAAAGCCTCTGTGTCATAAGTGTGAAGCAGCATTCATTGTCCAATGCAGCAGGTGCAAAAGGTGGGGGGTAGGGGGTAGAAGGGCAGCCCTGCTCTTCTTTTCTTCCAGAGGGAGGGATGGGGCTGGGAAGTAAGGCGAGCGGAGGTTGGACTGCCTGCTGGCCTTGCTGGCCTCCTCTTGTCCCTACTTGGTGGCCTGAGCTAAGGTTGGTGGACAACAAGGTGAGGGTGGCAGACTCCTGTGTCCCTGCCTCTCCCTCCTCAATAGTTGTCCATCAAGGAACTGGAAAAAAAAAAAAGCCACATGGCACCATCCTACCCGTCCCTGCCTTCCAGAGCCCTGTCTTTCCTGTCTCTCCTAGTCTGCTCCCGGCCTCTCCTCCCAACATCTTGTGTGAGGATTAAGTGAAGCGAAGAACATGTGCTTTGTGGAGAAGGAGCTGAATCAGGTGTGCAATGGGGAGTTCTTCTGAGTGTGTCAAAGACCAAACGAGATCGGACTCAAGGATTCCAGGCCCCCTGATCTCAGCAGATCCCTTTGGGCATCTCTGTTTGGGCAGGGCCCCAAAGAAAAGACAGGGTCTGAGTTGGGACTCAGTCTCCTGAGTCCTGGATTTTCTATCCTTCAGCCACCTTCTGCCTTTACTCCACTCTTGTACAGACTTGATGGTTGCCCACAAGCTCAACCCCTTTCCACCATGACCCTCTCTTCTCTGCATCACTGTCCCTCAGACTCTCAAGCCTGACCTTGATCATGCCTGTTTTGTCCATATACCCAGGTTGCTGACAGTGGCTGGAGCAAGCCACATAGCCCTGCACATACATGGACGCCACTTCAGATCACAGCGGGGCACTTAGCACTCCCCAGTAGCCTTCTGTTGGCTACTGTTTTCCACTCTCTACAGAAGGATTTCTAAACTTTCTCCACCGTCCTTAAACATTTGCCACTTACTGTACCAGCCCCACCTGCCCAACAGACATACACTTCTCTAGTGAGTGGCAAATGATCCCCTTTCCAACATTTCTCAAAGTGCTAAATAGAATCATCAAATAGGAAATCCATTATTTTGATGAATTTACCTAAAATGAACTGGGGGAGAGAATGTGACAAAGACAAAGAGGAAAACATACCAAAGGAGAGAAAGGTCCCCTGAGAGAGGAAGAAAGACAACTGTAAATCCTCCAACTTCTCAGGCTTCCCTTTTAACCCATCCTTCTTTCAGGTCTTGCTTGTCTGTTATGGGGCAAGGGCTCCCAAGTAGACAGTGCAGACAGTCCCCTTTCCCCATCACCGGGCAGTGACAAGATTCCAGCTAGGTGCCCACAGGATTTATCTTTGTTATTTCTTAGCTGATCCATTTTAGACTCATGATGACTGTGGTCAAACTGAGTTTTCCACTGAGATTTAATTAAAATTTTTTTTCTGGGCTCTGTTCCTTGGGGCATGCTTAGATTCATGCTCACTGGCTAAGTTTTTGGGGGCTTTTCTGCAATACCAACTTCTCTCAACTTTGGACATAGCACATAGCCACAGAAATGTGTAGGGAAAATCCAACGCATGGTAAAGAGCCAGCATTTGACAAAGTCTTTATATGTACAGGGACTTGGGGAGAAGAGGCCTTTTTCCTGCTCCTCAGGGGATGACCAGTTGCAAGAGTTAGGCTCTGTCAGCATTGGTGGAAGGCCCATCTTAACCTTCCTGAAAGGGGTAGTGGGCCAGGCTAATGGGTATCCGCTGTGAGTTTGAGAAGTGCACATGCATTCACTTAAAGCAAGGTGGGACCCTGCCAACTTGTTCGGATTTGCTGCCAGTTGGCAGTGAGACTGAATCCTCCTTGAGGAAAGCCAAAGAGAGCAGAAGGCCTGGCCTGGGGTTCTGGCCCAAGGAGTGAGCAGTAGCTTTCATGTATGGAGTGTCTGAGCAAAAACAGGCCAGGACAGGCCTAGCCCCTCACAATTCACTTCATGGTTTTCTGCCAGGGACTATAATGTTTTCCAAGGCAACACTTTGCATTTGTCTTTGGTATTTTTAAGGTGCGTGTGTGCGTGTTTGCTTCTGGTGCTAAGAGTATGTGTTCATCAAAAGGAACCGGCAAAAGCATTCTCCTTTTCTCACTTTGCGTGCTTGACGCTGACCTTATGTTCTCCTGAAGCCTCTGCCACACGATCTCTTCAGTCTCCTTCCTGTATGATGATTTCCCCTGAATGATTCCCATGGGCGTTTTTATGTCAACAGCCTGGAATGTTTCTCTCCTTCCTGGGAAAAGTTCTTTTGGTCTTAGTGAACTCAGAGGTGAAAAGAATTTGTAAGAATCGGGGAACCTGCTTCAAATCACCTCCTATTATAACTTCTCACGAGGACTGGAGAGGAGGTTAGAACATTTCCCTCCAGAGGGTGCCTGGCTGATTCAGTTGGTTAAGCATCCGACTCTTGATTTTGGCTCAGGTCATAATCAAGCCCTGCCTTGAGCCCTGTGTCCGGATCCACAGTCAGTGGGGAGTCTGCTTGAGAGTCTTTCTCTCCCTCTCCCTCTGCCCCTCCCTCCCAATGTGCTTTCTCTCTAGAATAAAGAATAAATAAATCTTAAAAAAAAAAAAAAGAACACCTCCCTTCAGTGTCCAAGGAGGGAGAGGAGCAGGTTACCTTTTCCTGCCAAAGCCACGTGGAGCCAGACAGAGCCATGAGCACACCTGCTGTAGTGGAGGGTCAAATAGAAACGTTACTGCTAGAGGCTATCTTGGCACATTCTGCTTGTCTGCACTGCAAGTATATCACTTCTCCGCATAAGCATCTGGCAAAGGAAGATTATCAGTCCTGCTCAGACAAGTCAGTCATTTTCCCAAAGCTACACATTTTAATGCGTGGCAGAGAGTATGGCAGTGGGTCTTGTTTTGAGATAAGTGGTATTGTAAGGTTGTACCTGGCCACATGGGAGACAAATAGCCCCTGGAAACCATGCAATATCCAGACCTAGCCAGTCCTTAAGGTCCAAAGCAGAAGAGTTCTTGATCTGATCTGAGGTGGTGCCGGAAAGCTCCAACACTACAGACATGAAGTTCCATCATTACAGTCATTCTTTCATTTAGTGGGTTTTCTTCCATTACAGTTGAAATATCTTTTTGCATATAATCCTTTGGGCAGTCGTTTCTACCTCAATATAAATTAATTTATTGAGTTTTATTCTATATAACAGCTAATTAAGGGCTGATTTTTCTTTCCTTCATGCATTTATTTTTTTAATCAATATTAATTCAAGGATAAGATACTATGTAAGTTGAAAGAGGAATAAGACCTATACTCTGTCCTAAGTGAGCTTGCGGTTTAGAAGGAACCTAAGTCATCATAAGATAGCATACAGTAAGTTCTGTAAGAATAACACAAATAGATTTTAAAAATTGATTGAGAGCAAGAATGGTAACAAATATCTGGGTAGTTCAGGAGCACACATCAGAGAGCCAACACGTGGGATGGGTGTTTTTGAAGGATGGTCAGGATTACAAATGGAACTGATGGTGCTATAGAGGCAACAAGCTGGAGAGATAAAAGAGGAAGGTATTCACAGAGGAGGGAAAGCCATGAGCAAAGATGGGGGGGTAGGAAACTGCCACATTTTTGGAGGAATTCCAATTGTTCAATTTGACTTAAATATAGGGTGTGTGTGAAGGAGTAATAGGAGGTGAGGAATAAAAAGGTATAGTTGACCCTTGAACAACATGAGTTTGAACTGCATGGATCAACTTATACACAGATTTTTTTTTAAGAAATATAACAGAAAAATATTTTGGAAATTTGCTACAATTTGAAAAAAACTCACAGACAAACCGTGTAGCCTTTCTTAGAAATATAAAAAAAATTAGGAAAAAGTTAGGTATGTCATACATGCATAATATATATATAGAACCTAGTCTATTTTATCATTACTGCCATAAAATATACACAAATCTATTAGAAAACGTTTAAATTTATCAAAACTATGCTCACAAATATAGATCATGCATGGCACCCTTTGCAGTGGAGAGAAACGTAAGCAAACATAAAGATGCAGTGTTGCATTCGTAACTGCATAAGACTCTAGTACGTTAACTGTAGTACACACTGTACTAATGTAATAATTTCGTAGCCACCTCCTGTTGCTATTGCAGTGAGCCCATGTGTTGTATCTGCTTAAAATGCCATGACACTTGCTAATCATCTCCATGTGAGCAGTTTATCCCTCCAGTAAATTGCATACCATAGTAACAAGGGATCTCCAACAGTTCTCTTGTACTTCACATCAGTTTAAGTGCAATACTGCAAACAATGAATAACACCATGGGACCCACATGAAGTGCTACTAGTGATCAGGAAGTGTTCTCAAGAAGCAAAGATAAATCATGACATTGCCAGAAAAAGTTGAATTGTTTGACAGGTACCATAGATTGAGGTCTGCAGCTGTAGTTGCCTGCCATTTCAAGATAAATGAATCCAGGGGCACCTGGGTGGCCAGTCGGTAAGCATCTGCCTTTGGCTCAGATCATCATCCTGGAGTCCCACGAATGAGTCTCCCATCAGGCTTCCTGCTCAGTCTGGAGTCTGCTTCTCCCTCTGACCCTCCCTCCTCTTGTGCTCTCTCCCTCTTAAATAAATAAATAAAATCTTAAAAAAAAAAAAAAGAATAAATGAATCCAGCATAAGGTCCATTGTAAAAAAAAAAAAAAAAAAAAAGGAAATTTCATGAAGCCATCACTGTAACTTGCAACTATGCCATCAGGCATGAAAACCTTGCACTTTTTGTGAAATACCTTTTTATTTCGTGTTGAAAATGCAGCTTGGGGCACCTGGGTGGTGCAGGCAGTTAACTGTTTCCCTCTTGGTTTCAGCTCAGTCGTGGTCTCAGGGTCATGAGATCAAACCCTGTGTTGGGCTCCACGCTCAGCACCGGGTCTGCTTGAGATTCTCTCTCCCTTTCCCTCTGTGCCTCCTGCTCATGCTCTCTCTCTCTCTCTTTCTCAAATAAATAAATAAATCTTAAAAAAAAAAAAAAGAAAATGCAGCTTTTATGTGTGTGCGGGATTGCTGTAAGAAAGGCATACCTATATACACTAATATGTTTTTAAAAAGCAAAGTCATTATATGACAACTTAGAGCAAAAAGAAGATGAAGGCTCTTCTAGACCAAAAAGAAGATGCCAGTAAAGGATGATTTGGCAACTTTAGAAAGGACTTAAAAAATGTCAAGAGAACAGGGACAGCAGGTTCTGCTGACCAAGAATCAGGAGATGAGTTCCCAGATCCCTTAAGAAAAATCAATAAGGAGAAAGGATATGTGCCTGAACAGGTTTTTAATGCAGACAAAAGTACCCTATTCTGGAAAAAAAAAAATGCCACAAAAGTCACTTACTAATAAGGGAGAGAAGAGAACACGAGGATTTAAGGCAGGAAGGAAAAGGCTAACTCTACTGTGTTGTGCAAATGCAGTCAGGCTTGTGAGCAGGACTGCCCTTATCCCTAAAGGTGCTAACCTTGAAGGAGAAAGAGAAACATTCGCTGCTAGTCTTTTGGTTGGACGATGAGAAGTCCTGGACAATAAGAACCCTTTTTCTGGGTTGGTTCCACTGATGCTTTGTCCTTGAAGTCAGGAAGTGCCTTGCCAGTAGCAGACTGCCTTTTAAAATTCTTTCGATATTGGACAGTGCCCATGAGTTCAGCACCAAAGGTGTTGAAGTGGTCTACTTATCCTCAAACACAGTGTCTCTAATTCAGCCTTTAGATTCGGGGGTCATAAGGACTTTTAAGGCTCATTGCACGTGGTACTCTATGGAAAGAATTGTCAATGCTATGGAAGAGAACCCTGATAAAGAGAACATCACGAAAGTCTGGAAGGATTATACTATCGAAGATGCCATCATTGTTATAGAAAAAAGCTGTGAAAGCCATCAAGCCTAAAACAATAAATTCCTGCTGGAGAAAACTGTGTCCAGATGTTGTGCATGACTTCACAGGATTTACAACAGAGCCAATCAAGGAAATCATGAAAGAGATTGTGGATATGGCAAAAAAAATTTAAAAAAAAGGTGGGGATTGAAGGGTTTCAAGATATGGATCTTGTAGAAATTCAAGAGCTAATAGACACCACACCAGAGGAATTAACAGAAGACGACTTGATGGAGATACGTGCTTCTGAACTAGAGCCAGATGATGAGGAGGACGACATAGAAGAAACAGTGCCAGAAAACAAACTGACATTAGACAACCTGGCAGAAAGGTTCTGATTATTCCAGACTGTTATTGACTTCTTCTTAGGACATGGACCCTTCTGTGATATGGACACGGAAACTAAAGCAAACAGTGGAAGAAGGATTGGTACAGCATAGAAACATTTTTAGAGAAATGAAAAAGCAAAAAATTCAGACAGAAATTACTATGTATCTCCTGCCTCCCCTTCCACCTCCTCCACCTCTTCTCCCTCTGCCACCCTGAGACAGCAATACCAACCCCTCCTCGTCCTCCTCCTCCTCACCCTACTCAACATGAAGACAACGCGGATGAAGACTTTTACGATGATGCACTTCCACTTAATGAATAGTAAATAATCATCCTGCCATATAGTTAATAACCTTATCTGTTGTGTATGTGTACGAGAACCTTCATGTAAAAATCCAGTAACTGTGTGGCAAGAGCTGTATGAGACAATTTTGTGTCTTATCATCATCATCGCCTAAGTATTCATCCCGTAGAACATTGTGTGCAAGACTCGTATGGAAGTAGGTAGTCTGTCTTTGCATAAGCATGAAGAGAGTGATATTTAATATAAAATTAGTGATGTGTTAGCTTTCTTACTGTTTTATAACTTCGGTTTCAAAGAATTACATTACTGCACGGTACTTCTCTCTCACTCTTGTAATTAGAGAAACTGTGTATCAGCCAGTGTTTATTTAAAAAAATTTAACAATATTTCCAATACTGTATTATAAATATGGCCATAATACTGTATGCTATAAAAATTTTAGAATGATTATTAATTAGTGTATAGCCTAGGTTACCGTGAAGCAATAGTATTGTTTACACTGGGCTGCCATAAACCAATCATATTGCTGCTGCTTCATTATCAATGCATGAATCATTACACCTGTAAGTAAATACAAATTTCTTTTTCACGGTATCTTTTCATTTTTGATGTTTAAGTGTAAATAGTATGCATAACATTTACAGTGTTTTGTATCATATAAGACAGTATTGATGTAGGTACTAACAGATAATTTGTCTTGTAAACAGGTGATGAAAACTTAGTATTGATAAATAGAGTAGAATATTGTAAATGTATTTTCTCTTCCTTAGGATTTTTTTTTTTTGAGGGGGGGAGCAGGGGGCAGGGGCAGAGGGAGAGGGAGAGAGAAAATCTTAAGTAGGCTCCACCCCCAGCTTGGAGCCAGGGCTTGATTTCAGGACCCCAAGATCATGACCTGAGCTGAAATCAAGAGTTGGGTGCTTAACCGACTGAGCCACTCTGGCACCCCGCCAGGATTCTCTTAGTAACATTTTCTTTTCTCTAGCTTACTTTATGGTAAGAATACAGTAATAATACATATTACATATACAATATCTATTAATCGACTGTTTATGTTATTAGTAAAGCTTCTAGTCAACAGTAGGCTATTTGTAGTTAAGTTTTTGGGAAGTCAAAAATTACACGTGGATTTTTGACTGTACAGGGCTTGGTTTAAGGGTCAACTGTATTTTGAGGCCATTTTTAGAAGAACTTCTGTGCTAGGCCAAGGAGTATGGTATCTTACCTGACAGGCAGTGGGGAAACTTTGAATGTTTGTGGACAGGAGAGTGCCAGGACACAAAGTATGTTCAAGGAAGATTGATCTGGTGGGAACTGTGGATTGGAGTTTCCTGGGGGGGTATTTCTTGAAGTAATCAAGGCCTGATGCAGGATGCTAAGGGTAGGAAATGAAAGGAGTGAACAGATGCATGAGATGGGCTCTTGGCTACAGAGTAGATTGGGATATGAGGGAGAGCTCAATGTTAAAGACGGCTGAAGCATCAAGTCTGGGTAAGTGGGAGAGCATGGAAGAGAAAGATGAAGCCCAGGAGAAAGAACGGGCTGAAGGTAGGAATCTGAGGTGTGCCATTTAGACACATTGGCTGGAGGTAGCAGCTGGCCCTCCAGGCCCAGTAGGTTCTCATGGGTGGGGAGACTGTTGAGTGAGCATGACAGGGCACTGGATGGGAGCATAAAGGAGAGAAAACTTGGCCATGCAGCGTGGAAGGGTTCAAAATTTGACTTCATTCCAAAATATTTTCCTTCTTTGATGGGCCCTATTCTAGGTGCTGGAATTCAGGATGAACAAGGACAGGTCATTGTTTTCATGGAGATTTTCCTTTTTATAGGGCAATTAATTAGGCCAAATTCTTAGGCAAAGTCCTAAACCATAGCTTTCCTTCACTAGTTATCCTTCTCAATGGGGAATAATTCCCCATCTGCTCCATCTCAGTCTGAAGGACTTCCAGCTCCTCGACCCACTGCCCCCCCCCCCCCCCCCCCCCCCACAGAAGTAACTACTCATCTCACTTCTGTCACTGTAGATTTGTTGTTTGTTTTCGAACTCTAATATACAAACAATTACACGTTTGCTCTCTACTGTGCTGTTGAATAGAGTAGTAGGTTCTTTTTTTTATTCCTGGGTATTTCACTGCACAAACACCCCACATTCTATGTGTCTTTTCTACTACTGGTGGACATTTGGGTTGTTTTCATTTTGGGGCTATTGAGAACAGATCTGTTGTGAACATTTGCATCCATGATATTTGAAGGACAAATGCATTCATTTTTTTTTTTTTAAAGATTTTATTTATTTATTCGACAGAGATAGAGACAGCCAGCGAGAGAGGGAACACAAGCAGGGGGAGTGGGAGAGGAAGAAGCAGGCTCATAGCGGAAGAGCCTGACGTGGGGCTCGATCCCATAACGCCGGGATCACGCCCTGAGCCGAAGGCAGACGCTTAACCGCTGTGCCACCCAGGCGCCCCCAAATGCATTCATTTTTTGTTGGTGTTTACCTAGGAGTGGAATCACTGGGCAGTTGTTAACTATTTATTAAGCATCTACTTTATATCAGGGTCTGTGCTGGGTGCTTGATATTAAATGTGAACAAAACAAACATGGTCCCGGGGCGCCTGAGTGGCTCAGTCGTTAAGCGTCTGCCTTCTGCTCAGGGCGTGATCCCGGAGTTCTGGGATCGAGCCCCATGTTAGGGGGAGCCTGCTTCTTCCTCTCCCACTCCCCCTGCTTGTGTTCCCTCTCTCATTGGCTGTCTCTCTCTCTGTCAAATAAATAAATAAAATCTTTAAAACAAACAAACAAAAAAACAAACAAAAATACATGGTCCCTACTCTCATTAAGTTTACCAACCAGTGGAATTTAACATAAATAGTCACACTGAATGATTGAGGAAATAAGTACTCTGAAAAAAAGGAAGATGCAAGATACACTTTAGACTTTGCCAACACCCAGAGGGCAGCGTGTAATCTCTAGGGAGAACCATAGGGCCTGAGCATCAACACGCTCCTTAGAGCCAAATGACTGGTGACCTGCTGCTCTCAGCGCTGGACTAGGGGGTGGGTTTTGAGTGGGGCTTGGGTGCAAGGAAGCGAGGAGTTCAGCGTGGCTGGCTGAGGGCCCTGCAAGCCCAGTCCTCAGACCTGGGGTACATTTCTGGCCTTGATCTCTGGTTCTGGAGGTGGTTGGGATAATTGAGAGTTTATGCCCCACTCCCCAAAGACTGGTTTTAGCACATATGCAACCTGTATTTTAATATTATTCCTTCTGACTGGAAGCATTTGGAAATGGTCCTTGCCCCTGGTTTTAAAAGGTGGCATTATTTTATGAACATTTAGACATTGATTAATAAAATTCCGAACCCATTAACTAATGGGGGAAATGCCAAACTTTTTTGTGTATCCAAGAAAGTAAATGCAATAAAAACTATCCCAAAAGGTAAGTTAAATTATATATAGCCTTTGCGTTTTTTTCTCCTGATGGCCCCACCAGATGTTTCAAAATGCAGGACACAGGCCTTTTTTCAGTTTTCTCCGGGGAAAGAAGAGAGAAAACTTGGCTCAGAACTACTAACTTTCAGGAGGAAAAAAAAAGCTATGGCGGTGGAAAGTCTGTTGGGAATTCCCACGGCGCTGTTCATAAATGTGGAGGCAAGAGGGGCAAAACCGTTGGTTTTGTTTTTAACCCGCTTTTTCTTACTCACCCCCACCCACCATTCCCAGAGCCCTGTCAGCAATTTTGCTCTGAAGCTTGCGGATTTCCCATCAGGGCGCGGCCGGGGTTGGGGGCGGGGGCATCTTGTTTCTTGCTCCTGGAGCCGCGCGGGGCGGGTCCTGGGCAGGGCCTCGGTTTCGGGGTCCCGGTGGGGTACCCAGCCAGTGCCGGAGCCTGGTCAGTGAAGTGTGGTGTCATCACCTCCCTTCCCGAGCTGCCCTCTCAGGCTCTAGCTTTCTTTTGTAAACGGAGATCTTGATTTCTCGACCCTCCCTCAAGTTTTCTGGGTCTGAAAGGAAATAAAACAGCTAAAAAAGAAAAAACAAACAAACAAACAAACAAAAACCCTTGAGGAACAGGATATGTGGAATCCTTCCGGACCCTGGGGTCTCATCCAGTTCCTGCGATGGTGGGGCCATCGCTGCCACGAAGTGGAAGCTGGGCTTGCGGAGAACCACCTTCCCGAGGGAGTCCCGCGGGGATCCCTCGTGGCTGGCGGTGTGCCAACAGCCTCTTGGCGGGACGAGCACATGGACCGACCTTTATTCCTCAGTGTTGACCTTTCCTTTGGGCAGCGCTCCCTATTCTGACTGTCTGTCTGGGAAGCTTAAATAATCATACAAACGCATCAAGCCCAGCAGCCGGTGATGACCCTGGAGATGGCTGGCAGGATGATCTGGCTTAATGCAGTCAGCTGATGTGTCCGCGCCACTGCCCTTTTGTTTTGTTTTGTTTTTTAAGTAGGTAGGGAAGTTTTAAAAAGTAACACCTCCACTTCCCCCTCAGCTAGGAAACACGCGGATTCTTACAGGGAGTCCTGGATAGGGGCAGGGGAACAGGCAGAGAAGAGGAGATGAAGACAACCAAAGAGGCTCGGGTGAGACAGGCTGGTGAGAAGGAAGAAAAAAAATTAGAGATTCTGCTGCTAGCTAATTTTACGACCTTGGGAGAACCCTTTAACTCCCCTGAACTTGGGAAAAATGAAGAAACTATACAGCCTCTTGCTTAAGCAGGTGGGCTGTAAGGCCAAACCCTGGATTCTTCTTTACTCTACTACTTACAGCTGTGTGAGCTTGAGCAATTAACTGATCCTCTCTGAGCTAGTTTCCTCACCATTTAAATGGGAATGTCAGAGTTGTCATGAGATTTAGACAAAATAATGTATGTAAAGCACTTAGCAAAGTACTTGGCACGTATTAAATGTTTAATACATTAGCTATTCTTATCTATCTCCAGGGTAGGCTAATGGAATGCACACAATATTTTTATCTTTATCTCATATATATAATATATATTTTTATGTTTATGTCATGCATGCTCGAGTTCTTTAATATATAATGACTTTTCATGAGAATCCTAATATCTTGCCTTATTTGTTTTAAGGTAATTATGGGCAAATGTGTTAAGAGGAAAGGGAAATGAACCAGATAGTGATATGCTATTGTTTCCTACACAAATAAAATAATTCATTGTAGATGTTAGAATTTAACACTTATGACATATTTTGAAGATTGTTATTTTCTTTCTCCATCCTTCTATTTTTATTCTAGATTTCTGTCCTGGCACAGCCTAGTGTTGCTGTTTTAATAACCCAGAAATCTCATTGGCTTAACACAAGTTTAATTTTCATACACATGATATGTCCTGTGTGAATTGGCAGAGGCTTGCTGCACATCAGTCTCTCAAAAACCCAAGATGGAGGCTCCATCTTGATGTGCTTCCATGTTCACCACTGTTGGAGGAAGGGAATGTGCCAAATTATGCACTGGTTTTTAAGTTTCCACTGAAGTAACACCAGGGCAGTTCTCTAAAGCTGAACTCTTTCATTAAGTTCTAAGTCTCCCTTTTCTAGATGTGATTTTTCTTAGTTTTATACTCACCCTTTTCTTGAGTTGGGTTTTGGAGAAAGTATGGTAAAAATAATAAGGCAATGGTGATTTTTTCCCCATCATTAAATGAGGGCCCTTTTTACTCTCACAAGGGATTTTGGCACCAGTGAGAGGAGGACGTATTTTATTTTCTCAAAGTTTCTCCCCCTTCATTCATTTTCAACATGTTGTTTTCGTAAATTCCTCAAGGAAATCCTCAAGGAAAGAAATCTTCAAGGAAAGAAAAATGAAAGAGTCACACTCTGTCATCATCACCCACTACAAAAACTTGGTTGGCATATGGTTATCTCCCACATTCAACCCAAACTACTAGTGTGTGGTAGCCTAGGCAAATGAGATGCTTTCAGGGGTCTGACCCACCTCTTCATTTCATGTACATAGTCATAATGGCATGGAATGGGTCACCGTGATGGGAGAAATGGACATCAGCAAAGCAGATGGGTCATTCTCTCAGCAAACATTAATTGAGTACCTAGTATGTGCTGAGCACTGGGCCAGTTCTTCTAAGTCACCAAAGTGATTCAGTTGGACTCTGATCTTAGCAAGGGAAGAAAGCAAGTTTGGGTTTCCCCAGAGAGCAGTCTGACACAGTGTGACCCTATGACTCTCCACCTTTGTGATGTACACTCTCTGCTCAGGCAGATTCATCTCCTGGTGGATTCTGGAAGGATCCCAGACTCACCATGCTCACTGTTGCTATCTAAACTTCCGTTCCTTCCCTCCCTCCACCAAGGCTCAATGTCAATCCAGATCCTACCCATCTTTGGAAGTCAGCTGAAGACTTACACCTTTCCCCAGCTCTGTAGGCTCCCCAAACTCATCCATCTCCTATCTTTAGAAACTCTATTGTACATGCCATCTCTGCTATTTGTTCAGACAACTATCTAACATGCTTTATTACTTAACCTTTTTTTTTTTGTAGGAGGGGGGTCTAGTATCCTTATATCAGGTTTCTTTAAGAAAAAGATCTTGTTTCTTGAATTGATGGATAAAAAGTGACTACCCGATAAAAGGTATCCAATGGTTAGATTCAATATGTCTAACCTTTCAATAATAGATGTTTGATAAATACACATCAAATATAAGTAAATTCGACCTTGCTCTTTTTTGTTTTTCAAGGAAGATGGAAAGAGAAGCTGTGGCTGCCTTTCTTCCTATGGCTTTGCCTCCTGGCTTTCTAGCTTGGGCACATGAGAATTTTCAAGGTAGTTTAGGCAGTTGTAAAGCAAGATCACTACAAGTCAGAGGAGGCTAACCACAATTGTGTCTAAACACTGACATCTGGGATGCCAGGTCATCAGTTCTTTCATTTGCCATCATCTTTTTCAGGCACTTTGGTGGGCTAAGATCATAGTTCACTTTTTTAAACGACTAAGATGTGGAGAGAATAAGACGGATGCAAAAGATGAATTCAAGCAAAATTAATTATAAAATTATATAAGAGGAATTTGATTTCTTCACTAAAACCTATTATAAAATGTGCATAGTTTTCACAAGGGAAAAAAGTCTTTGAGTCAAAAAAGTGTAGAAACGAGGGGGTTGAAGTGACATGCATCTTGACCAGTTAATTTTGCAGCCCGTTCTTAGTTCGGAGTGGCTCCCTCTTAGCCTCCCATGCATGAGGATTTACTGGTGCCCTGATCCCATAAGTTAATTTTCTTCCCCTCACTTTCTTTTGGGCACTATTGTCTAATGGAGTTAGGCTGAAATAACACAATTTGTCCCTGTCTAACATGCAGTGTTATGTCTGAGCCTTTTGACTGAGCAGAATAAATTAGTGTCTTGTTTTATTAATAGTACAAGTTCAGAAGAGTAGGTTTATTTAAAGTGAGAGATAAGCTGCATAGTAAGGGAAAAGCCTGAATGAAAATGCCACTTGTTGAAAGAAGTTGCTGAGTTTTCTGCCATTCTCCCACTGGGCCAAGCTTCCTCCTTACCGGGATCTATCTGCAGGAGGTTTTCAATATCCTAAGCAAGAAACCTGATCATAATTTCAACTCCATTATATGCCTTCCTCCTCATTTCTGTAGGCTTAGAGGCAGTGGAGGAAATTATCACTTTTCATTAATTATTTGGGGAGTTGTGATCTTTTCTTCTTGGAAGTCCCCATCTTCGGCTCATCAATTCCTCCAACTTTCCTGCTTTTATGCTCCCCCCTCACTCAGTTCATTTGACCCCACACAGAGGCCTCAGAGAGGCTTCCAGTGGCTCTGCAAAGGAGACCTGAGGGTCTCACCTTCTGTTCTATAGGCTAATCCTTTTCCTATTATTCTTGTACAATTCCCTCTGCTCTGAGTCTGATTTCCCTCAAGGCACACCTAGTCTCATAGTGTTCCAGACGCTCGTTTCTTCTTCTCACACTTCTAGAAACTTCCCATTTCTTTATGAGGCCTTTCCCAACTGCTCGGGAACAGAATGGCTCTCTCTCCTGGAAAGTCATCGAAGTAGCTTCCCTGCCACTCATTACTTCTTACCTAATAAGAATGATAATAGTAATGATAACAGCAATAGCTAACACTGACATAGCACTTGTATGCCCATCACGGCCCTAAGCACTTTACGTAAGCTAACTGATTTAATTTTGGCCACAATCTTTTGAGGTGGTTTGATGGTTATTTATTTTTTTTAAGATTTTATTTATTCATTTGACACAGAGAGAGAGAGTGCACAAGCAGGCAGAGCAGCAGGCAGAGGGAGAAGCAGACTCCCCAATGAGCAAGGAGCCCGATGTGGGGCTCGATCCCAGGACCCTGGGATCATGACATGAGCTGAAGGCAGATGCTTAACCAACTGAGCCACCCAGGTGCCCCTGATGATTAATTTTATGTGTCAACTCGGCTGGGTGAGGGTGTCCAGATATATAGTCAAACATCACCCTAGATGTTTTTGTGAGGGTGTTTTTCATGAAATTAACATTTAAATCAGTGGACTTTGAATAAAACAGATTGCCCTCCATAATGTGGGTGGGCCTCATCCAATCAGTTGAAGGACTGAATAGAATAAAAATCTGACCTCTCCTGAGCAAGAGAGAATTCTGCCAGTAGGGGGTCTTTAGACATGAATTGCAACATCACTACTCCTTGAGTCTCCAGCCTGCTGGCCCACTCTGCAGATTTTGGATTCGTCAGCTTCCATAACTGCATGAGTCAATTCCTTAAAATCTCTTTCTATATATAGAAATAGGATATATACATGTCTTATTAGTTCTCTTTCTCTGATGAACCCTGACTGATACCAGTGTGTATTTTTATGATTTTCCTATTTTACAGATGTGACAACTAGAGCACAGAGAAGTTAGGTAACTTGCCTGAGGCCATCAGTACTAGTAAGTGGTATAGTTGAGATTCTGTCTGACTCCTGGGTGTATACTTTCCACCATGAGATTAAATACATGCCTTTTATATTGTATTCAGAGTTGTTTATCAATCTATTTTATATATACATATTTATTTTTTTCTGGGTTATTTATGTTTTCAGTTGTCAGTTTTGAGTACGCTGAATCAGCCCACCTGGTGAATGTGACATGTAGAGTCCCAGCCTGGACTTTGGGAAGAGTTTAGGGCAGTTGCGTGAATGCTGTTCACTGTAAAGGCAGTTAGTGATTCAGACTGTCTGCTTCTTGACCATTTTCCTCTCTCTTTTTTTTTTTTTTTTAAGATTTTATTTATTTATGTGACAGAGAGACAGCCAGCGAGAGAGGGAACACAGCAGGCGAGTGAGAGAGGAAGAAGCAGGCTCCCAGCAGAGGAGCCCGATGTGGGACTCGATCCCGGAATGCTGGGATCACGCCCTGAGCCGAAGGCAGACGCCTTAACGACTGTGCTACCCAGGCGCCCCTCCTCTCTTTCTGATCATTATCTCAAAACTAAGTAGGATGCCAATATTTCACTACTGGACAAAATTTTAGGCTGTGTTTTAGGAATTATACTTTGGTTTCCCTAAGGACATATTTCATAATAAAAGATATTCAACATTTTAGAAGAGTTGGGTCTTTAGAGCTTTAAGTGTATATGATAGCTTTCTGTAAATTGTAAAGCATGAGCACTAGTAGGGGTTAAAATCCTCCTTGTTATTCGGAAGTGAACAGAATCCCTCCAGGAAATAGAGCTGTGCCACCAAGTGTGAGGAGACTCCAAGCTGTGGAAACGGTGTCCCGCACCCCCCCACCTTGTCTCTGACGGAGTCTCATTTCCTTGGGGTGGAAGTGTAGGAGCTGGTTTCCTAAGGTACCATTCACGCTTGCTCTTCCTTCTGCATTATCTCAATGGAATTGAATTTAAAGTAAGTCCCCAATGAAGGCATTTTGTTTTGAAAAATCAGTGAAATCTCTGTGACTTCAACAGCTCTGTTGGCACCTTTGTTCTTGGAGCAGTTTTCATTTTCCATTGGCACCATGTGATTGTTCCCACAGGCATTTTCTTTTATTTTCTGAGGTACCAGGCAGAACCAGCCGGGTAGAATGGGCTCCCGGCAGGAAACCTCTCTGTCTGTCTCAGTGTCTATCTGTCGGTCTCTGTTTCTCTCTCCCCCATACACACACACAGAATCTTCTTTAAGCAGTTCACCACAGCACCATTTTCAGCCTTTCAGGCTATCAGGCACCGGAGTGTTTAAAGCTTTAATAGGCTTAGAGGTGACTCTAGAGTCTACCAACATCTGCATTCATCTGTAATTTATGACTGCCTCTTATTTAGTTGGTTTAGTAAATTGTACCTAAGAGTATTCTTTGAGACTTGGCAGCCTGGTGTACAGTTTCACGATTCAGCTGTGTTTTTGCCAACTATTTGCACCCCCCCCTTCTTTTGGATGACATTCTCAAATACTTAATTTGGAGCTTTGGTCTGGAACACACTTTATCAGACACCTTTGGCATGCCAAGAGACCCCTTATACATTCTGTTAAGGCTAACTTTCCACATGCTAACACATTTATTTCTAAATCATTTTTAAAGTCACCACATTTCCAAATAACAGAAGGTAAAGTGTGGTACATTTAGACCACTTGGTTCTTGTGGCCTCGCTTCTCTCCCCAACCTCCACCCTTCTTCTCTGGATTTTAGTTGAGGGGAAATTCTTCTCTAAGCAGAGAGGTGAGGGTGATGGTGCCTAAACAAAACATAAAATTAATATCCATTGCAAGAGACATTTAAAAGGGCTTACTTTGTTATGAGGTATGCGAGGACATGCTTTGGCCTTACTTCATGTGCTCAGTCTAACCATGCCCAAAAGATTAAATCAAGGCTATTACGGGTATAATTTATTTCACTTTCAAGTCTGTCATCATGCGTGTAGATTTGGGATATTGTGTTTTCCCACTTTCAGGGGTAAGGTTTATATCTGGCAAACGCAGATTTAAGGCCATCTATGAAAAGTCCCTGAGGCAATTTGTTTATAGTTTTGCAGAACTTGATTTTCTAGCTGAATCAGTGACTAACTTACTACTCCCTTTTCCCTTCAGTAAGCATTATGGAGAGCTCAGCTCTCCAGGGCCGAACTCCCAATTGTGCTGTTGCTTCCCAACAAGAGAAGGTGTAATTTGTCTGTAGTATGATTAATACTCTGTAATCATGTAATCTGCTAGGCAAATGTGATCTTAAGACAAAATTTGCAATGAATTAGATCCTCCGCTCACACCATTAATCTTCTTTTAAGGTCTGAGGAGGGATTAGTGGTTAAAATAAATCTTTTAACATTCTTTTTTATGAGTGGAGAATAACCACCTTAACCCTTTGCGATAGGGGGACGGGAATTTAGGTTTAAGCGTGAAATATGAACTTCCCTCTAAGTTTGCTTCAGGACTCACGTCTTCTCCATCGCATTACACAGTGGGCCAACTGAGAAGTGTCAGAGGCCACATGAGCAGTCTGCTCTGAACCCACCCACGTTCTGTGTCGCTGCCTCTCACTCTGTCTCCCGGTGCAAAGATGCCTGATAGAAACACAGTTTGTGCGTCCTGGTGGCCAAGGCATGGCCACTGTGTGTCTAAGATCCTTGATTCTTTTTGAATCTGATCCTTTTCCTCTTGTGCATCCCTCCTGCACACCAGGACCAGAGAAATTGTCAGGAGACCTTGACAAAGAACCCTCAACGATGCTTGAATAAGAAATAAATGGAATAAGCACATTTTCCTTCTACTCTGTGGCCCCCAAACCGCAAGCCCATATAGACGCTTCTGCCACCACATGTTTATCTATAGCCGTGAAGGCACAAGGTGCCAGGGTCGGCCTCCCTGCATGGTGTAGCCTGTGTCTTCCAACCATAGGCCTTCCAGGGCAAGACATGCAAGAGGGAGGCTGACTTCAGTGGTATTTTTTGTGGCTATAGCTAATGCAAATATGTAATTATTTTGTTAAAAGTGCCCCTAAACCTCTTATTTTGCTTGAAAGTAAGTGAGTGCTCAAAGATTAATGGAGACATGTCAAAAAGTCAGCTTGAAAGGGCTCCTACTGAATGATATGGGTTAATTTAAGCATAATAGTAAATAACAATAATAATGGATTATAACACATTGAGTAAAATAAAAATCTGAGTTCATACTGACACAAGTAAAAATAATGAATAAAGGAAAATACATACTAACTGATAATTATAGAAACCAAACAGTCAAAAACAATAAAATAGAATGTCATATAATAAATATAGAAAGAATGATGGACAGAAAATTAACAATTGATACTAAAGCTAGCATGTGAAAGTTTGATGAGAAACAGGATGTTTTTGTGATCTCAAAGCGTTTCTCCAAAAATTACTTATTAATTGCATAGGGGAAAATAGTCACTTTACAGTGGAGAAATCTGGTAGACATCACCTTATCCAGGGGATCAAAGTCAATGTCACCTGTAATGGGACAAACTAATAGCACGTGCTTCCTAATATGGTGCACTGAGAAGGGCACAGCATCGCTCTGGGACATTTCTGCCAAAAATGCAGAAGCAAACATCCTTCAAATGCAAGCTGAAGAATGTTCAGTAAAATAACAGGCCTGTAGTCTTTGAAAGTGAACGCGTCTATAAAAACAAAGGCTGGAGGAGTGTTCCCAATTAAAGGTGACTACGGAGACATGACCACCAAATGCATTATGTGTTTCTGGAGTGAATCCTGGAATGGCAGACAGTTGGCTATAACAGTACATTTGGGGGAACTCTGACACACTTTTAAAAAGGGCTGTGGATTAGATAATAGAATTACATCAAAATTAAGTGTCCTTATTTTGAAAATTGCACTGTGGTTTTGTAACAATGTCCTTGTTCCTAAGAAATATACAGCCGTAAGGAGTAAAGGTATATAATGTTCTGCAGGTTACTCTCAAATGGTTCAAAAAATGATGTGCATATATATGTGTATTTGTGCATTTGTGCATTCGTGCACATATATATATATATACACACATATGTACATATATATACACACACACGTACACACATATTTATCTATTGACCTATCAAAAGAGAGAATGACTGGGATGCCTGGGTGGCTCAATTGGTTAAGTGTCTGCCTTTGGCTCAGGTCATGATCCCGGGGTCCTGGGATCAAGTCTTGCATCAGGCTCTTTGCTCAGAGGGGAGTCTGCTTCTCTCTCTGCCCGCCACTCCCCCTGCCTGTGCTCTCTCTCTCTCTGACAAATAAATAAATAAAATGTTAAAAAAAAGAAAGGGAGAGAATGATAAAGCAAATGGAATAAACAATTGTTGACTCAGAGTAAAGAGTATATGGGGTGTACCTTGTTTTGTTTTTACAACCTAAGTTTCAAGTCATTTAAAATAAAAAGTTACAAAAAGTACTTGTAAGAATAAACTCGATTAAATTTGATATCAACAAACAACTTGGGAAACTCACTGCTCTTCCACACTTGCTTTCTATCTGAACCTACTGGCTACTCTCGGCCTGGCGCATATAGCCAGGGCAAGGAGTCTTTTACTAGAACTCTGAGTTGTTATACTGAGACCACATACTCATCTCATGCAAGTAAAACAAGGGTGAACATCCCTGGCACCACTTGCTTCCCCGGCCCCCGCAGTGAGGGAGAAGATCCTACCCCAGAGGAGGGAGAGTTCCTACCACCCAAGGCAGGGCGTCGCGCACTGATGGCAGAAGTGGGAGCACCCTCTGATGGTCTGTGGGCCACTGAGGAATGTGGGGTCTAACTTGCCCAGTCGGGGAAGGCTCAGCAATCATGGCAGGAGCTTGCAAGAGCAATCACAGAAGGGCACAGGTTCTCCAGAGAGAGGACTTGGGGGGAGGGGTTGCTTACAGCCCCAGCTGGTGCTGTCTTGGCAAGGGCGAATAGGCATTCATCAAGCAAAAGTTACGCATGGACACAGGACCCAGCTGTCCTTGCAGATGTTATCTCCAAACGCAGTCATGCTCAAACGTCGCTTTGGTACCTTAACTCAAACTACTGTTTTCCACAAAATTAAATGACCTTACTTAGAATTTAGCATCTAGAGGTATCAACAAACTTAAGAGTTATTCTCGATCAGAAAGAATGTGCATAGCTGAAATGTAGTATTGGCTTGGCCTTAGGCCCTACAATAAAATATTTTCCAATTCACTGGTTATTGTTGGGGAGACACAACATTGGCAGTCCAGATCACTGTCCACGTCAATCGCTAACATTGAATGTATCCGTATAAGCTAGGGTGAACATTAGCCGCTATTGTTTGGGGTGTGTGTGGGCGGGTGGGGTGGGGGAGGGGCGGGGGAGCAGATTTGTAGTCAGGATATAGAAACGAGAGAATTTGGGGAATCAAGAGATTTTCAAGTGTTCTGGAAAAAGAGCTAGCAAATTTTACCTCCTGAATATATTTCACCTCTTTTTCTAGAATTTGCTTCCTTTCATAAAGGATTCAGAATGATTTGCAATAAGACAATCTTCAGTATCCCTACAGGTAATAATAATGGCAGTGGTTTCTCTTCATCCGGCCTTCAGGGCATAGCAGGAACTAGGCTGTATGTACCGTTGAATCCTCTCAGCCAGCCTAAGAGATAGCGCCGGTTTAGGAAGAGGATTCAAATCCTATCTGTCCATCATTCCATCTGCACTTAACTGTGTACACATTAGAGAGAAGCCTGTTGGTGGGCCCCAGTTTTAGATAGAATTGTGTCCACCTACCCGTGGGAGCAATGCCGCCGGAAAGCTGATTCTCTGCAGATTTTCTGCTGCAGAATTAATCCCCATTTTGCTGTCATATCATGGATAGACATTCATTTTATTTTGGCAAGAGCACTGTATTTAAACACACAAACAAGCATTTCCTTTCTTTTCCCTTGAGATGCAAGCATTCCATTGCAAAGTCGGCAACAAAAACTGCCATTTCCAGAAACCGATTTTTAAATAAAGATGTAACCTTCAAATCTTGATGGGCAAACACTGTATAAGTTAAAAATAGAAGATTTAAAGATTAAGTAACTAAAATGGAAGGGGGAAAAAAAGAAAATCAGTCTATATTCGTTTCCTTCCACAACCTGTGTGGCTTATACCAATAGAAATTTATTTGACAGTTCTGGAGGCCAGAAGTCCAAAGTCAAGGTGTCAGCAGGTCATACCCTCTTTGAAGGCTCTAAGATCCTTCCTTGCCTCTTTTAGCTTCTTCTGGTGGTTGCTCATAATTGTTGACATCGCTTGGCGTGTAGATGCATGGCTCTGGGGTCTGCTTCCCTGTTATGTGGCCTCATCCTCTATGTGCCCATGTGTCTGGAGTTCCCTCTCTTTACTAGACTACCCGTAATTGGATTAGGGCTCACCATCGTCTAGTATGTCCTCATCTTCCTGAGACTGCAGCTCCAAATGAGGTCACGTTCACAGAGCAACGACCGCGTCTGCTGCACGCTCCATTTATATTATGGCACCTGCTGTCCAGTCCTTTCAGGTAAGGAAGGGTGGACATCCCATTGACCTGAGACTGAAAGCCACAGCTGAGTGTGCACTCGCCCAATTGGCACTGTTAGTTGCATATTTGCTTTTCAGAAATATAAGGCAATCTTTCGGGTAACAAAATAGGTAGCTTTCAATCTAGCGACAACACATAGCAGCGCCACGTTCGTGGGGTTGAGTCTGTAAAGAAGAGTCGAGGAGACACACTTACATAACAGATCTAATCATCTCATTGATTATTTTGTCAAATTCCAAGATTTAGAGGGGAAAAAATCTACCTCTGTGTTCAGCCCCCTGATTGAACTCCCTCCTGTGCTTATATTAATATAATTGCTGAGTTGTCTTAAATCTCTCCTGAAATGATACATCCTTTGGCTCTGCTGATATGGTATAAGGAATTGAGTATTTTCAAGTTTGTGACTGAACACGGGTTCGGACTGAATCTTTGAATCGTTGATGCCACCCTTTTTGCAAGAGTTGAATCAGATATGCTATCCCATTTGCTGCTTGGTATTCCACTTAGGGGATGGTCCAAACTCCCTCTTCTGTTGTCTATTCACGGCACCTCTGTCTCTTCTTGTAATCGGGAATGTTCCCACAGCAGCTGATCCTCAGTAGATGCATTGGGGAATAAAGCTCCAGGGCCACCCACAAACAAATCTGGGTGAAACTATTTATTCCAAAGAAATACTTCAGACACGTGACCGACATAAAGCTAACAAATACAGAGTCAGTGTTTTACTGCAAACTCTTGTTTAATAGATTGAAAACATTCAAATCCAAATGTCAAGAAAACAAAGTTTTACTCTGACTCAAGGGCCAAGGCTTATATTTTAATGTAGTTAGTGATGAGCGATGGTAAATAACTCTCAATTTTCATCTCTGTTCACCAAAGGAACACTCTCATGCCTGTAACCATGGGTTTGGCCCTGAAGAGAAAACTTCCCTAAACGCTGCACTGGGCAGCAAATGGTAACTTAATTTATCTTTTGGAAGTCCAACAAGTCCCTGCTGCTATTAGAGGAGCTTGCTGGACGATTTGTAGATTGCAGGACGTGTCCAAAGCGCTGGAATCCTGGCCTGGTTTAGATTAGGAGCTCCCTTTCTTTGTATTCTTAGAGAGCCCATGGAGAACACCTAATTTTTCTCTGCCTCTCATGTCAACACAAGTAGAAAACCTGTCAGAGATTAAGCCAGTCAATGTCACCTGGAAGATCAGTACTTTTGGAATGTTTAATTTTCAGGGTGTGAAAGAGGAAGGGGATTAGCGTGTTCTCGAGCAGCCCCTGAGTACAACTGGGGGTCCCAGGAGAGTCTCCAGAGGGTCTCTTCCGAAGAATTAGTAGAGAGAGAGATAGAGAGAAAGAGGGTGCGGGGGGGAGTGACAGAGGGAGAAAGGGAGAGCGAGCACGACAGAGCGAGTGCTGGAAACCAATGAGGGGCACAGGGGAATGAGAAAAACCCTACAACACCAGGGAGCCAAGTGGTTGTGGCTTGATGTATCCTGCATCTTATTTTCTATGATTTTTCCAGAAAAAGCTGGCAATGAGAATAGAAGAACTGCAAACAATGTAGTATGCCATTGCCAAGATTTAAATACAGAAGAAACATTGTAAAGGACCATGTACAGTATCAAATTACCTGCAAAGATGAGGAAAGTAATGACTTACATTCTCCATCCTCTGCCTGGTGACTCACCAAAGTGGAAAATGAAGCAGTCGGAGATTAAAGTTATCCCCCCGAAAGCGGGGGAGAAGAGTGGCCACAGGAACAGCCGGCCCAATTAGCCAAGTTAAAATGGGACCAGAACGTTTGTGACAGGAGGTGGTAGCCAGATGTTGTGTGTTTTCTTCTGTTCTCCATAAGCTTCAGTGAGGAAAGGTCCAATACTGGCTCACCATGCTTTGTCTGGGCCATAGATATTTCAAGAAGCACCTAGTGTGCGCCGGGTATCACGTGAGCGCATATAGACGGTAATTACTGTGCATGCACGCTCAGTGAGCACACGGTAGAGAGGCCTCCCTGGTGCTCTCCTTCTAAAGGCCCCTCTCTGTGGTCTTTACTTTTTTTTTAACAGTCTTATTGGGATATAATTCACACATCCTACAACCCACCCATTAGTATTTTGCTTATATGTTTAAGTGCTTGCTCAGAATCTGTCTCATTTAGGAGAGAGAGCAAGCTCTGTGAGGGTAACAGCCACGCGTGTTTTATTTATCAGTGCACACTAGCGTGTTTTGTAGCAGACACCACCGCCACTCGATAACGAAATATTTTTAATAAATACACGATGAATGAATAAAAAGAAAAAATAGATTTCTAAGGCTTAGGAACTGGCTTTAATAAACCACACGTTCTTTCAATTTTTCTAAAATCAGACACGATTTTTAAAATTAGGAAATACCAAGGAGAGAGGAGAGGCCTTCGTTGGATTGGAGGAAAATAATAGACGCTAAAAACTCTATTCCCTCCAAATACTTCTCCCTTGCTCAGATGCTACCATTTGACCCCAGCTATGAGCAGAGAGGGACTTTGGTGGGGAAGCCTGTCACCCTCTTTACATGCTTAAGGAAAAGAAAGAATTCTGACCTACCTCTGGAAGCTATTTGCTTTTGTGTCCTCTTTGTCCTCATTGTGCAGGTTGAATAGAGTCACCTCAGCAGGTAATTCCTGAGTGAGGCTCAGCCTAAGACCATGAGGGCAACAAAAGATACAAGAGGCCTGCCTGGCTTTTAGTTCACCATTCGAATGGGATTACAAACCAAAAATACTTGATCTAGAGAAAAAGAAAAAGTACTTTGAGTTTTAATACAAGGTTCTCAGGTCAGACTTTGGGCATGGAAGAAATTGAGAGAAGGAAGTGATGAATGTGCACTGGCCGGTCGGAGGAGTGCAGGGGAAGGGAGGTTTCAACTGGGTCTTGGGACAAATGAGACGAGGAGGGAAAGCAAAGTAAACGTGAGAAGGCGTGAGCTGGTTTAGGAGGCGCTGTGGGCCCTGGCCTTGCTGGAGTGGGGAGGCCAGGCTGGGGGAAAGGAGGGGTACTGGGATGGAGCCTGGAAGTCCTGGTTCTGCATATTCATGCTTTGGTGAGAGGAGGTGCAGAGATCCAAAGTCTTCCTTGGCTTTGGCCACCATAGGAACACCATGCTTCTCCACCCTTCCAGCAATGCTCCCTACTGGTTTTGTTTTTGTTTTGTTCCTTCCAGAGCATGCAAGAGAGGAAGAGTCTTGCCTCCAAGGACAGGGATTTCTATAGAGTAAGACTTGCAAATCTCAATTAGTCACATTCCAGAAAGGAACAATGGTATATCCTGTGTCCTTTCCAGGCGAGAAGGAAACCACCTCAGAAGTTCTCCATCATGTGTTTGGCACAACAAGGTCTTTTTAAATTTATCATTTGCATTAAACATTTTATGTCATTATTGGGGTGTGGGCACTTGGCTCTAGGAAACTGTTTAAGATCACCTTATCTTCTTTATTTTTGTAAGATTTATTTATTTATTTGAGCAGGAAGGGGTAGAGGGAGAGAGAGAATCCCAAGCAAACTCCCTGCAGAGCCCGATCTCATTACCCCGAGATCGCTACCTGAGCCAAAACCTAGAGTCGGTTGCTCAATCGACTGAACCACCCAGGTGCCCCTAAGATCATCTTTCCTTCTTAATCAGAGTGTTTTTACTCTTGTGACTAAGGAAAATAAATAAGTAAATAAATAAATAATTACTCCTAGTATCAGTAAAGGGTACTAGTTGTCATTTTTTTTTTTTAAAGATTTTATTTATTTATTTGACAGAGAGAGACAGCCAGCGAGAGAGGGAACACAAGCAGGGGGAGTGGGAGAGGAAGAAGCAGGCTCCCAGTGGAGGAGCCTGATGTGGGGCTCGATCCCAGGACTCTGGATCACGCCCTGAGCTGAAGGCGGACTCTTAACAACTGAGCCACCCAGGCGCCCCTAGTTGTCACTATTTTTAAAATGAGAGACAGTGACAAATTTCAGGACAGACTAAGCAGAATTTCCAGGGAAAGATTCAAACCTGAAGGAAACACAGCTTTCTCAGCTTGTCACCTCTCACAGAGTCTCGGCTTGCCTATTTTGGTGGACACGGAGAGTTCATAGTGAATAAGGACTAAAAATAGACTTGGTTTTCCTTTCCACAGAAACAAGTTATAATATTTAAATCACTTAACTTTTTAGATTTGCAAAATGAGGTTCCCTAGATCTTCAATCGAATTACTTCCTTCAGCTAAGTTTTTTTTTTCTTCTCTGTAGAAATCTGCATCTTCCTTGTTTTCCTCAAAGACTTTTTAAAGTGTTGATAAAAATCTAACAGAAAGAGGAAGTTAAGAGAAATAAATGTTGTGCAGATGGTATGTATGAAAGCGTTGTGAATAAAAGCTGGTCATAGTTAGCCCTCAGATTTTAGCTCTAAGATGTTTTAAGAGTGTGTTCTGAGCCCTTCGAGTGCCATGAAATGAATATGGCCATTTATGAGGCGGTTATAAGACCCTTCAGTGATAGTTTGACTCAGAAGCTAATGTTTAGGATTGTTAGCTTCCACCAAAGATTCATCTTTTTCCCATGTGGTTTAAAATGGACTCTTCCAGGGCCAAATCCTCCAAGTTCAGCTTTTCTTCTCATTTTCCATTCTGGGGTGTGTATGTGTTCCTTCTTTTTATTTCGAAATTTGTATTTGGTTTTCTTTGGATCTTAACCTTTTCTTTCTCTTCCACTGGCGAGCACTTTTAATTTTTAAAAAAAATTTACATATTTATTTATTTAAAAAAGAGTTTCTTTATTTGTTTGTTTATTTATTTAAGAGAGAGAGCACACACGCGTGTGCGAGGGGCGGAGGGAGAGGGAGAGAATCCTCAAGCAGAATCCCTGTTGAGTGAGGAGCCAGATGTTGGACTGGACTCAGTCCCACAACCCATGAGATCATGACCTGCGCTGAAACCGAGAGTTGGACACTCAGTCCAAATGACTGAGCCACCCAGGTGCCCCTGGCAAGCACTACTTAGAAAGCCTGTCAAGCTGTCACCATGTTCTCCTTATTTTGTTCTGTCGCTTCTCTCCCTCTTCTTATTTCCTCCTGCCTCTCCGGCTGTGACTTTGCAGGGTCCTGCCAGAGGAAGCCTCTTTGCATGTCCTTCCAACTCTCTGAGCTAAGTAGCTACTTTAGAACCCTTTCCCCCTTCCACACGGACTGCCTTCTTTCCAGAGTCATTCTCTCCCACAACTTCTCGAGCTGAGATTCTTCCACTGCCCCTGTCTTACCCTCAACTACCTCCCCTCTCAGTGGCAGAAGTATAGTCCCTTTCTCTTCACCTCTGCTTTGCCCCTCCTGGGATTCTTACACGAAGCAGGTCTTCTATATGGAGATCCAAGCCTTTCCAGAGAAACTGTTACAAATGAAGGTATTGCATTCCTTACCAAAAGCTCATCCTCAGAGAAGGCATAGCTATTTCTTGTTTTTTAAAAATGAAAATTCAACAACCTTATTGCAAATTTTAAAGTGTAAAATTATAAAGCTAATCTCTACCATGGGAATTTGGAACCCCAAGGGACTGCAAGCATTATTCATTTAAGCCAGGGGTTTGCAGACCTTTTTTTTTTTAAATGTCAAATCTCTTTTTTGATCAGAGAAAATCTTATAGAGTGAACCAGTATCAACTCAGATTAAAATGGAACTGCTTTGGTTAGGTCTTCTGTGCCTTTTCTACACCTCCCACCCCACTCCTTGAGGCCCTGGGGAGTTTAGCCCATTCTGGCAACTTAAGATGAGAAAACCAAATCTCAAAGTCAAGGGGCTAAAGCAGAGGGCCGAAGGACTCCAGTCTTCCTTTCCAAATGAGTGGAAATGTAGACACACACTGACTCTAATCAGAGGGTTGCAAAGTTTGCTTATCAATATGGGAAGTACAGAAACTAAGGCTCGGTATATTTAAACCGTGACCTATTTAAAAGAAATATGCTAGCAACAAGAAGCATATTTAATTAATAAAAAATGTGTTTCCTTTTTTGGTCTTTAAGAGGAATCCTGGGTTAACTGGTTCTTTTCTTTTAAGATTTATGTCTTTATTGTAGAGAGAAAGAGAGCTCGAGTGCATACGTGAGCAGGGGGTGGGGCAGAGGGAGAGGGAGAGAGAGAATCTCAAGCGGTAGCACGCGAGCACAGAGCCCAACTTGGGGCCCGGTTTCATGATTCCGAGATCATGACCTGAGCTGAAATCAAGACTCGGACGCTCACCGGACTGAGCCACCCCGACGCCTCTTTGGCTTAACTTTTAAGACTCATCTGTTAAACAAACATCCAGAAAAATTTGGATTGATTGTTCTTTTTCCACTCAATAAATTCTTCCTAATGAGAAAAGGTTTCAGAAAAATTCTGTCCACCATACTTTGAAGAAAGCAATCATAGCCTCTCTGTAGTTGAAGTTGGCATTGAGAAAACTTGTTGTGAGTGTTTGGAGAGGAGGAGCCTCTTCAGGCTCCTCCTTCTCTTTCTGCTTTTCCTCCTCCCAAGAGTGAGAACAGGAATCATACAAAGACCTTCCAGTCAGGGAGGAGGAAAAAGGTGGGGCCACAACATCCCTTTAACGGAGATGGTTATAATAGAGATGGTTCCTATCTGGGGCTGACCGCTTTCTTAAACATCAGTTCGGAAAATCTTCTTTTCCCCCCCATCTGAGTTGTGAAACATTTATTCATTCATTCTAACAATATTGAGCACCTATTATACAAGTATTGTGCCAGGCTGAAAATATAAGTCCACGGAAAGACCTGACTTGCACGCTGCCCTGTTATAGAGAAGGAGTAAAGTTATTGGGAAGGAGCACATATCATTAAAGATAGTTAGTGGAAGATAATACACCGTTATGGACTACACATTTGTGTGCCCCCCAAATTCATATGTTGAAACCTTAACCCTCAATGGGATGGTATTAGGAGATGGGGCTTTGGGGAAATAATTGAGTCATGAAAGCAGAATCCTTATGAGGATTAGTGCCTTTATAAAGAGATAAAGGGACCAGAACTCAATCTCTCTCTGCCATGTGAAGATACAGCAAGAAGGTAGATATCTACAAGCCGAGAAGTGGCACTGGACTTGGGGAGTCACCAGACGTAGGATGTGTTTGTGCCCTGATCTCAGACTTCCCAGCCTCCAGAACTGTGAGAAATCAGTGTTTGTTGTTCAAGCCACCCAGTCAATGGCATTCTGGTACAGCAGCCAAAACTGACTGCGACACAGACAAAGTCAGAATAAGATCGTCTGAATCACAGGCAGTTGTGGTACTTGTACTTGCTTCTCTATTGTTCCATCGGGGAGTAGAGGATGCTCTTTCATTTTGTGAGACTCCTCTGGCCAAATTGTAGAAAGTAAACCAAAGAGGATGCTCAGAGAGAGGTGTGGCTTCTCAGGAACACCTTACAGGATTTGGATAAACCAGATCCCGGGCTATCGATGTGAGCATTTGGTGGGCACAGCGTGCAAGTTATTTGAGGTGTCTCTGTACTTGCAACATGGTGGCTAATGACGATCTATTATCCGGGGGCTTTAGATAAGATGTTATAACGAAACAAAACAAAATAAAGGAAAGGAAGAAAAAAGCAGTCTTTTTTTTTTTTTTAAAGTCCTTTCATGTGAAATTGAATGGGTTCCTGGCTGAAAACAGCTTTCAGGGAAAGAATCAGTCAACATGCTTAGCAACGGCCTGTGTAAAATAAAATATGTAGTTGTTTTTACAGAGCTCTTAACTAAGCCTTGGAAACTGGAAAGTCATTTAATATGCTCTCTGGGAGAGGGGATTCTGTGGTGCTAAGAGTAGGATATTACAATTTCCTCAACAAAGAAAAAAAATGTGCACATAACACCTGTGAGGCAGAGTGGAAATCACTTACTGGGGCCATAAAACTGTACTTTATAGTCCAATTGTTTAGCTTAAGGTAACTGTCAGTTCGGATGTGCCTCCTCGGAGCCAATACTCTTCTGTGGGTTGCAGCATGACTCGGGATGCTCATTCCAGCCCTGATCTGTGAGTGGAACAGCAGTTTCTTTTCAGCAGTGTGCTCATGTGCTCATCCAGAGCCCAAGGGAGATGTGGACTGAGTTATTCGGAGTGCCAAGAATAAGGGGGTGATGGGGACTCGTGTTTATAGAACCACTTGTATTCAACTTTAGATGAGTTCTACATATTTTTAGGTGTTGGGGGGAATTCTGCTGATAAGCTCCCAGATAAGCATATGTAGTAAACACACAATAAATGTGTTCCGGAGGGGGGGAGGGCCACTTAATATGAAACAAGAGGGAGTGTGTATGGTGGAGCTTAGGGAAAGGGCTGGAGATTGAATCGTATTTTTAAACCCACTAAGGAAGCTTGCTCTATAGAGGAATTAACTGTATTTTTGTAGAGTAAATACATCAATATTCATCTTTTAGTGTATCTTTTTGTGTAAGTCCTGGTCATCACATGTTGTTACAGGCACACTTGAAGTGAGGGAACAATATAGAATAGCTTCATATTTGTAAACAGGCTCTGGTAGATTGAAAACATTTACTTCGAAATTCTTGAAACAAACTCAGATTTTCTTTTAAAAGAGGAGCTGGGAAGGAGAACGGGGGAGGCAGTTGGATGCAGGCCTTGCTCTCAATGGGGTTGTGCTGGCACTCTGGAGAAGCTTCCAGAGGCCGGTGGGGTGGTCTGCAGGAGGTGAGACATCCAAGTCAGTGCAATTACTCATTAAAATTATGGGGAAATGCCAAAAAAAACCAAAAAACCAAAAACACCAAAACCAAAAACAAAACCAAAAAACCAACCACAGAGGCATTCTCTCCATGGTGGGAATCTCTTCCGCTTTATTCCAGGAGATTGAGCCTGCTGGATGTGTACTCAACATTTGTATTGTCCAGAAGATCCACCATAACCTTTTCTTTCCTAGACAATGAGGTCCTGGTAAGTAGGAGCTGGGCTTTGTGCTTCTTCTGTTGCCCCCCTTGAATCCTCTTTAAGAAAAAGGCCCTGGAACCAAATCGCCCTGGTTGAACTGTGTAACTTTGAGTACGTTGCTTAATTTCTCTGTGCCTCAGCTTCCTCATCAGTAAAATGGGCATACTAAAAAAAATTTTTTTTAAAAAGATTTTATTTATTTATTCGACAGAGATAGAGACAGCCAGCGAGAGAGGGAACACAAGCAGGGGGAGTGGGAGAAGAAGAAGCAGGCTCATAGCGGAGGAGCCTGATGTGGGGCTCGATCCCATAACGCCGGGATCACGCCCTGAGCCGAAGGCAGACGCTTAACCGCTGTGCCACCCAGGTGCCCCAAAATGGGCATACTAATAGTATGAAATGGGTTAATATATCCAAAGTGCTTAGAACAGTGCCACAAAACAGTGGTAACTGCCAAATAAACGTGAGGTGTTATTTTCAGTCAGACTGAGGTTCTAGGCAATCAGGTTTTCCCTTTATTTGGGTCTAACATATGGACATCTCGAATGTAGTGTGTATGCATTCCCTGCTTTGTTTCAGAAGTAATTTCTGATGGCATTTGTGTCCTGGCTTACAGGATACATTTCCATAAGACATCCATAACCATCTAGAGTTGGAAGACAGATCCCATGATTCATCCCAGTGTACCCAAATCACTTGGCCCAAACCAACTCATCCTTTTGTTCTCCAAAAAGTCTGAGTATCTAGAAGGCAGTGTCTGCGCAGATGAACAGTCTCAGGCAATGGTGTTATTGAGGGTTTTCATACTATTTAATTATAGGCAGAATTGCCCTCTGGCTCCGGTCATTCAGAGAAAATTCCATGGCGTGGAAACATAAAATCCTATTTCTTTTCCAAGGATGGAGGTCTTCTAAAAAATCTGCTTGTCCAATACATATATATGTTTTTCCTTTTTAAAAGTTCTCTTGGCTGGTTTAGGTAACTTGATTTATTGAAAATGGAGGCTATTTATTTTGCCCCAAAACAGCCCCTTTCTTTTATGGAGCCCAAGATGGTCTCATGCCAGAGGTGGGGAACTCTTAGACCTGGATTGTTTCAGAGGTAGGGCAAGACAACAGGACCGTCCTCAACCTAAGAAGGGAGAACCAACATGAACAATAGGAGTAATCTGAGTTTTAAAATTTTTATCAGTAAGTCAACCCATCTTGATATCTTAGTATATGGGTAAGACCCTATGCTAAAAGCTGTAAGTTACAGGCTGTGTCCTCAAGGAACATAAATCTAGCATAAATGCTCTCTTTTAAAGTAATCACTAAGTGAAGTTTGTGGCAGGGCCCCGTAATTTGTGCTGTCAAGGTCCCGTTGCAAATCTCTGCCTGAAAGCCAAGGTTGATGCAGAGAGGTGAGAGCCCTTCAGTCAAAACATGGAACAAACTCTATTGCACAAGCAAATGTGTTATCATATTTGGAATGCAACTGGCTTGGGCTTGAGCTATCGAATGTCCGAGTTCTCCAGTCCAAATAGTTTGGGTGGGATGGCTTTGATTCAAAAGGCTCTTTTGCTAATTTTAATTAGGTAGAAACACAATTGAAGATGAGTTATTCACTGCTTGTTAACCAAGGAAGATGGCCCGAAGCACCACTCAGTCCCCAAGAATTTCTCAAGTGCTCTTTTCTGGCTGTGAAAACGGTCTTTCACATCCAGGAAAAATATGGAGGGCTTATTTAGGGAAAACTATGCCTAGAAACTGTCAACTTTAGATCACTAGAAAATGTATAGATATGAAAACAAATGGTCTTAATATGATTATATGCATTTTCTCTTTGGTACGCGCACGTATGGATCTGTGTGTAATCAGGGGACCTCCACCTCCAAACCAGCCCTTCATTAGACTGTCATGAAGGATAAAGCCTAGAAGGGGTAGGGGAGGGACAGGGCAAGCGGGGGGCGGGGGGCGGAGAGCAAACAAAGGGAGGGCAGGGAAGGTGTGTGTGCTCATGCATAGCAAGTTGGAGTGTTACCTCTTGGCTCTTCTCACTCCTTCCCTGGCTCTCACAACTCTTCCATGAGCATGAGTCGTTTCTAGTTTCCCCAACACCTTATATCCCGGAGTGAGAATGGGACAGCTGACAGCAAGATGAGCTAAGGCTCCGCTGGTTGCTGTCCTGTCTTCCCATCTGGCAAAAACTCAAGGAGGAATATATGATGGGGGAGCCCAAAGAGGGAGAAGGCGAAATGGAGCAAGAGGGATAGACATGGACATTTGTTCGTGCATTTATCCATTTATTTAACCCAAGGTCCGGATCAAGCATTGTGTTAGGCTTTGGCAACCCAAAATCAGTTCACCTATTTATCTGTTCATTTATTCAACAAATATTCGTTTCATGGCCAGTATGTATCGGACACTCTTTTAGGCACTAGAGCTCAGCAACGAACAAGACAGGAGGCACTGCTCTTGTGGAGCTTGCCCAACAGAGCCTGGGGTGGAAGACAGACAAGCAAACAGACTTGACACTCAGGGTGCACCGATCCAACCTTGAGGGTTAGGAGTAACTTTCAGGATGAAACGAAACTAAGGTCTAATGGATGAGAGCATTACCAAATGAGACCATCTTTCAGCTGCGTCTTCAAACTGACCAGTAGGCCCTAATGTATTTCTTCTGGAGGCTTGCACGTCATTTATTTTTCCCTAGCATAGGACATTTGGGGACTTCTTAGACCAAGATAAAGTACTCTCCCTTCCATTCTTTTTGCAATTTGATAATAATATTGTCACATTCTTTCTAAAAATAAAATTTCTGGTACGTACCCAGATGCGTGACATCATTCTTTTTGAAACTTGGGAAGAATTTTGGAAGCAATGGACCCGAGAATGTAGAGAAGGTTCCAGCCACTTTATGAACTGTGATAATCATTCTTCATTAAATTGCCTCCAAGGACCAGATGCTGCTGAGGCGGTGGGGATAGAGCAACATTTATGCACCACAGGTGGGCGTAAAACTTGGCATGGCCCCTCTGGAGAAAAACGTGGCAGTAGTTGGTCAAATTAAGGCATTCCATTCCTGAGTGGTTGTCCCAGATAAATTCTCACAAGTGTCAATGAAGAGAAATGTGCGAAGATGTTCATTACAGTGCTGTTTGTAGTCGAAGGTAGGTCGAGGCAGTCACCACCCAGGACACATGTGTTGAATATATGTCATAAAATGCTATGTAGCTGGTAGAAGCAACAGGCAAGCTATTAAGCAGCAGAGGCTGAGTGACAATTTATAAGAAATGTTACGAGATGTATAATACCACTCAGATAAATGAAAAGACATGTAGAGAAAAGTAGCTTATGAATCCTATAAGCACATACACAAACAAGAGGGTGTGTATTAAACATTACGGTGATTTCCTGGGGTGGGGAGGGAAAAAGGAGAAGGGAATGGAAGCAAAGAGAGAACGAAGGAGCAAACGAACGAAGTGAGTAGCCTTTCTTGGGCCAGTGTAGATAACGTGCCGTGAACTGCAGTGTGATGAAGTAATATTTCTAAGTAGATCTCTAGAAAAAGAAGAAGGAAAAGAAGGAAGGGAGGAAGGGACGGAGGGAGGGGACAGAGAAATGAAAGAGAGTGTGGGGAGCCAGAGTAAGGTAGAAAGGGTGGAAAGGAAGGAAGGAGGGCAGAACCATGCTGTCACCTCCCTCTGCTTGCTGTCCTAGGATGGAATCTCCCTCCCTGACTCCCACCAGCCTGCAGGGCCGGCCAGGACAAGACAGTTAAAACTCACCACCTTGAGGAGGCCATTAAGATTTACAAGGCAGAACAGAAAGCTTGGGGTTTAGTAACGCCTAACAGGGTAAAGAAGAAACGTGGGGGAAAAAGGAGGTATGGGTCCTGATGATGGGGACAGGGGGTGCGAAGGAGGGACCCAGGTGGGAAAGGGAAAAGGGATCCTTGTGGGGTCCATCTGCCCACTCCTCCTGGAGAAGAGCCTGGCGCGGTGAGAAGGGCAGCCACCTGACCACCAGCCCGGGTGGACGATCGCACCTTTTTTGGTCCTCGTACTGTCCGAGCACTAGCTCAAGAGAGCCAGGCCACCCCAACCCCTAAGGAGTGGTTCTAGGCAGCTGGAGCGGCATCCGTGGAAAGGAAGAGATCCCCTCAAGCCCAGGGTCTTGTGAAAGTGACAGCCGAGGGTGACCCTGGGCCCTGCAGAGGGAAGGAGCACACAGCTATTACACAGCAGCACCTAATTCACCAAGATCGGTCCTGTGTCGAGATCTTATTATTCGACACTTTATAGGAAATCACAGAATCACTGAAGGGTGCTTAGTGGCCACTTCTGATGTTTTCTAGCTGAGAAAGCTGAGGGCGAAGCAGGTTCAAAAGCCCCAACTTCTGCCTTCCTATAATAGCCCTTCCTAGGTCTGAAAGCGGAATATTCTTACTGTGGAGGTTGGCGGGGTGGGGGGTGCGTTCCAATCTGAAGAGAGTGAGCAATAGGAAAAGGAAAATGCCTTTGCTTCCAAGATTCTGTTTTGAGATAATTATTTGTATTACTTTAAAAAGGGCGGAGACTAAAAATACTTGACGTATCAGCATGGTCAATCTTAAATTGATTATTTTTCAGGGTTTTCCATACAACACCGAGAATGAATTAAATTTCCATCCCTGAAAACATCTGACAGAAGAAATTCAGACCTTACATATCATAGAATGAAAAAGAACCTGAGCACGGCATTTGCTCATTTTTCCTTCAGAAGGAGGAGGAAAAAAAAACCTTTCCTGAGAAATATTCCTTGAGATCTTTGAATTTCAACATCTGTTGGGCAGCTCATTTTCATAATTGGGAAAGTTGTTTTGTCCCTTTGCTCTCCCATTCCACCTCTGTCTCTGCTCTTTTATTTCCACAGGAGGGGAATAATTAGCTCCTAAAAGAGCTAACAAAATACATTTTATCCTACCTGTTTTACTTTCCAACTTTGGATTCATTCCTTCCTCTCCCAGCAAGCTCAGTGAAACATTTGTTTTTAATAAGAAAAATCGTTGTTTAAATCAGTTTAACTTTTTTTTTTTTAACCCAAACTCACAAGTTCATTTCTGGCACTTGCTTCTAGTTGAGTCCGTGTATTTATTATCGTCTCAGATTAATAGCCTTTTAATTAGCAGTTATTAATATAAAATGCAATAGTTATCCTCTCATCCAAGAAAAGAGAAAGAAAAACTCATATATTTTATTAGTAATTTTTGGCCCTCTGCCATTTGGTAGCTAAAATAAATAAATAAATAAAGGTCTATGTTACAGCACACACACATTTGTTATATTACATTCTGGAGTGTACCATCTGTATTTGTCTGTGTACTCAGGAAAATTATATATTGTTCACCTGGGTAGCAATTTGTGTTCTGGCCGATCTTTATTTGCTCTCGGGGGAACCTATTTAATATAATTACATTTAATTGATATTTGTGGTGGTGGATTAAGGAAAAAAGAACCGTCATTTAATATGCTTGGGTTTTATGGGTCTTGTGTTTCTTGGCTTGGTTTTCAAAATACGTGAACCACACTTTTTAAAGCTAGGTACTTGGATAACTTCAGTCCTTTATTAAAATAGTACACCAAAGTGGTAGAGTTTAAAACGATCTAAGATCCTTCTGCTAAAAACGAGGAAGAAAGAATTAAATCTTTATCCTCCCAAATACTCTTTTCTAATTGTGTCGTCTAAAGGTTTACATGATTGAAATATGTTGCCCATGATTTAGCTGATAATTTGGCTCATTTCCAACCCCATAGAAAAGGAACAGTGCGCTGCTGGAAAAGGCAGGGCACTGACTTTTCTACCTTTCTCCCACTCCCAACTGTGCATTTGGTTTTCTTCTTATGTCAAATGTGGTAGAACTTTCCTTTCTCTGTCTGCTGTCAATGTACAACGGATGATTTATTTAACTGATGGCTCTAAGTGTCATATCTGGCAAAATGATATCAGGTTTGTATTGCTGTTTAGCTCATAAGGTTGTTTGTTGATCTTTTAACTCCCTTTTAAATAGAAGCATGCCTAGTGAGTAATGCAGCCACCAGTTAAATAAACACTTTAATTATGTATGAAAAGGTAATTAAGGTAAGTTAATGTTGACACATGATAGCTGTTATGACTTTAAGTTGATATACTGAGAGCTGAAGACAGAATCAGGTTAGGTCAGCAGCTGGAAAGATTAGCGTATTTATGTCTAAGCATATTAATTTTACTTGTAATGGGAAAAATAATTATTAAATGAGACTCCATGAAACACCAATGTTTTTTCTGACTTCGAAGAAAAAAATGTCCTCTTTAAATGATAAGGTCACGTATAAATGACGAGTTTCTAGTTAAAGGCAGGATACTTCACATAAAGTGAGCAAGTCATTTCCCTAGGCCTGTTCTTCTGTTAAGAGCACTGACTCATTATCAGGGCCATTTCCCTAAAAGGAACATCCAGTTGATCTCTCTCTTTGTTTCTCCCTCTGTACCCACAAAAATGCATAAGTGAAAGAGTCTTATCTAATATCTCAAAGGCACTGATGGAAATTCTCTTTGTTTCTCTCTCTGGACCCACAGAAATGCATGAGAGAATCCTAATATCTGAAAGGCAATGATGGGAATCCATCCATCACTCTGGTCCTACAATTCTATTTGCCAAAAAGAGAACAGAACAAGAGTTCACAGCTGAGTAATTCTAACCCCGGAGGTTGAGGGACAGCGTCAGGCCTCCTGTGAATGGAGAGGGGTGCTGGGAGCTAGGGGATGTGGAGTTCTAACTCTTGGCTACTCTGGACTTCTGGCTCCATCTTTGTAGAAGGAGGGAATGGACAGAGGATTCCTACAAGCCCTTCCAGCTCTAAGTTTACTTGGGATTTTATTTATTTTACCTCTTTATTTGCCACGTATGCAGATCCCTCATTTTAACATAGTTTCTACATATAAACTAATAATTATTCTATTTCTGAGAGAAGACGTCTAGAACAATTCCTTATTAGCTCTCGTTCTCAGGGGACAGCCGGAATTTCTCCAGCTGACGTCTATAAAACATGCGCATCATTAAATATTAAATTATCCATCCCTTCCCCATGACCCACCACCTAGTTTCCCAGATGAAGAAACTGAGGCCCAGAGAGGTCAAATGACTTGCTCAAAGTCTCACAGTTGTCAGGAACTAGTCCCACCGTCCCAGGCAAGAGGCTTTCTGCCAACCAGCTGCGCCATAACTACTCAATTACTCAATGTTGGACAATTTCACTTGGCAAACTAGTAATCCTGAGAGCTGAATGAGAAATTGACTCCTGACATTGTTTTTCAGTTGTTGGATGTTTCAAGCTCTTTTGAGCATTTTTGTGGGTTGAGCGAGGGAACAAGGAGGGAGGGGAGAGGGAGACAGAGGAACAGACAGAGAAATTTTTTTCCACTGGAGAAGGTGGGAGAAGATTTCCCTTCCTTGGGTAGAAATAACCTTGTCTTTAGGGACATGAGAATGTAGTTCTTGTTGCCTCCCCACCTCCTTTCGAGGGCGAGTTCCTTCTCTAAGAAATCAACAACCAGAAGATTAGGGCAATGTCAAACTGTTCCTTAAAATTCCCAGGTGGGAAGACCTGTTCCCGAAACTTTAGTGTGCGGTAGTTTCCAGCAACAAATTCCTGGGCTGCCATGTCATTTCGCATTAAACCACCAGTTTGTTGGCTTGAGATGACAGCACGTAACGCATCCAAATAATTTTTCTGTCAAGTCTGTTCAGAGAGAAAGCAGGACTGAAATACGGGAAAGCAAGTTTGAGAAAGATGGAGTTCTTTCTGATGGACGGAATGGGACATTTTCTCCCTGTTTTTAATTTAAGCTTCTGAAACCATGGCTCTTCACTCTGGAAACTGACACATGTCCAGGCTTGAAATGATCCTGTTTAACATAAATAAGGGTGAGAGAGTGACGAGGGTGTATTCAGTAAAAGGTATCAAAAGCCAAAACGTTCATGGGCAAGAGAGAAAAATCACCCGAACTTGACAAAATGCAACTTTGGATGAAGGTTGTCCTTTCTTTGGTGTGATCGCGGATTAGCTTCTGTTCTCATCCTCAATAACCTGAGTTGGGATCGCCTGAACTGAAGCACTAAAAGGGCACAACTGGAGATAGAAACAATGCTAGAGTAATTTTGAGAATCACTGAAAGTTCTTTCCCTGGTTGAAAAAATTGGACAGATCCTGACAGTTCGTCCACTGAAAATGGAAATCATAATAGTATGCTGATCATGGAGCATTATTAGAGGGCTAAATATATTTAGGTGGGAAATGTGGAATTTGAGGTCCTTCTTCTGCCTTTTTAGGGGTCACGTGATCTTGGAGGAGTTATCATTGTGCAAATGATAATTATTTATAGCATGTTTTCCATGTGTCAGAAACTGAGCTATACTGTTTTGTGTATATTATATAATGTAATCCTCAAAATCGCCCCAAGAAATAGGTATTCTTAACCCCTATATCATAGATGTGTAAACTGAGGCCCAAGTTCATCTGCTTATGAAATGACAGATTAAGATTTGAACCTAAATTCATCTGATGTCAAGACTGATGCTTTTAACTAACCACTACTCTCTCCGTAATAAAGTTCTTTGTATGATGTCGGCTATTATGTAAGTTAGTAATTCTTGTCAAGTAATCATTTTACAGTCATCTTGTGCGGTAACTTCAGTTATTTTAAGTAGTGTCCTCAGGGTACAAGCACCATTTATTTGGCAACAAACAATTTTTGATGATAAAAGCTACCATCTATTGAGTGCCTAGGCTTGTGCTGGGCCCTGCTCTGAGCACCCGAGATGCTCTGACGTCTCTCATCCCCACAGCACCTTTGCGAAGCAGCTGCTATTATGATCCCCATTTCACCGATGTGCAAACCAGGACACTGAGATCTTTAGTAATTTGTCTCCCTGCTGGTAAGGGGCAGAACTGGGATTTAAACCCAGGCAGGCTGGTGTAGAACCAAAGGGTATGATGTCACCTCGTTTGAAGCATGGCTCTAAACACTGGATGGGTGAATTCACAAAAGGAGGTCTTGCTTACCTGCCTAGGGAGCCAGAACCCTTGTTGGTTCTGCAGGTTGATGAGTGGGAGCTCTTCTACAGAGATTCGTCCAGGACATCTAGCCACAGGGAGTGTTGTTTTCCCCCCAATAGTCTCCTGAGGGTTCCCCAACCCTCATTAACCAGCAGATCCTTACAAAAAACCCCTGAGTCAGAGTCTGCCCAGGCAGTCCCACCTGTTAATCCTCCTGACTGTTCAGGACTGCGCTCCTAGCCTGGTCATGGCCTTGACAAGCTGGAGGCTTGTGGTGTGAGGGACAAGACAGAAGGGAGGCCATGAGGAGGTAAACCCAGTTCATAAGACCTGTGGTCGGGTTCCACCAAACAGCTTTCTGGAGAATCTCTGCTCTGATCTCCATAATGTCCTTGGAACTTCTCCACGATGCACAAGGTAGGATCCCCCAAAGTCTAGAAACAAAGTCGTGTTATAGAGTCGTCAGTGCTCTTAATTATAAAGAAGGGAAGTTGTCTATTTTAAGCTATCGAAGGCCCAAAATGAACTTCTTAGAGGGCTACTGAGTAGTTCACAGAATGGTAGGAAGGCCAGCAAAACCGACTCAGAAATAGAAGAGGAAGCAAGAAGGGGTGCACAGAGAAATGGCCTGGTCGTGTGCGGCAGCCACTGCCGGTGGACCCCGCCCTGTGGCTGGGCCCAGACCTGGAGGCCACTGCCCCACCGGAACTCTGCAGTTGCCCTTGTCCTTTGTGTCACTTGCCTCAGATTCAAAGTCAGGCCGCAGTAAGCAATTGGAGTATTTTCAAATACTATAGAGTAGAAGTGGCTGGAGGTTAGGAAGAGCAAAGCCTGGCCCCCCGTTCAGAGGTTGGGCAAGCAAAAAAGTGTTACAACTCTCCACCATGCAATTACCAATCTAGTTATTGGGATCCAAATTTGCCACGTTTAATCCTGAGTAAACTCTGTTGGAACAATGTCTCCGTTTTATAACTGTGGAAATTGGAATTAGGGAAGGTTAGTGACTTAAACCGTTTCATACAAACTCTAACATCAGAATCACCTTTGGCAAGTTGCTTCTCAGCTCGAGGCGCGCCCACTTAGGCAGGAGGAGTCGTGCTTTTGTTCAGGGATGGCCCGGATGGAACCTCATCTCTTCTCTCAGTAGAACTAAGAGCACAACTGTCGCTCCAGCATCTTCGCCGTTCTGGCAGGAGCAGAGCCTGAGGTGTCTACAGGGGAAGGCGGGTAATATGAAGTGTAGTCTATAAAATGCACAATTTATATCTATATATTCATTTGCATCTGGTATGCACACAGCTGTTAAATATATTCCCAAAGAACAGAAACATTATCCATTTCCATAATTTTTGAATTATAGAAATATTTAGTAAAACTGAAAATACAGCAAGCTTTTATAGGCCGTTAGAGTGATTGAAAGGCCCTGACAACTTCTCATAGTTCCCAGTCATGGGAAACATCTGTGCCGATCTCCTTGAGGGAGCAAAGATGTGAGAACATCGTGGGGACCGGAGGGAGCTGCTTTCTGTGAGATTTCAGAAAGCTCTGAGACCAGACAAGAACCACCGAGATCGAGTGGGAAGACTTTGAGCTGAAGCCAGATCACCGGCAGGCCCTGGTGTGGCACAGGAAATACTGACAACACCTTCTAGTCAAACCTCGCCTGACAGGGCCGACCTGACAGAGGCCCGCAGAACGTCTTCCCTGAAGGGGACCAGAGTGGGGAGGTTGCCAGGATTCACATCTCGGGAATGTGACTATTTTTTTTCAGCAAGCTTTCTGTGCTGTGTCACATTTATGAAAAGTTACACATTACACATTTTCCTAATTTGTTTTCTTTGTAAAAAGAAAAGCAAAAGGACAAAGAGAGAGACCACGTGGTCCAGTCAGAAGCCAGAAGACATGTTGGAGAGCTGGCCCACCACTGACTAGCTGTGTTGATCTTGGGCATATAGTTACTTAATTCTTCTGAGTCTTAGATCCTTGCCTACCTCACAAGATTAAGTGAGATAAATTTTTTACAAACGCCCCGTGTAACTTAAAGCAATATTCAATGGTGAGGTATCATTCATAAGTGGAAGTGTGACTAATCCCCACTGAGCTATGATTTGAAACATGTTTCTTCTAAAATTCAAGTGAAGTACTCAATAAACATGCACAAAGCACGCAATAGATCCATGTATCGATCCCCAAGCCCCACGATGGTAGGAAAATACGGGGCATTTCTTGTAAAGATAATGGAATGGACTACATCTAATTTTATTCCTCCTAAAACCCAAATAAAACAATAGTGAAAGGATTTGCTAAGGGCATAAACGCCTGAGGAAGGGACAATAACCCTTATGACAACAACCCAACTTATGAGGTTGGAAAGCAGTTCAATGAGTGGTAAGGGAATTTTTTAAAAATTGAATAATAGTAGGTAACAAGGAAACCAAGGAATCCACAAAACCCCTGCTTCAGAGTCCTCCAGAGCCTTAGGAACTGACAGCTCCTGGTACCCCTGGAAGCAAAGGTGAGACGCATCTAAGATAAGGAGGAATGGTGGAAAGTCTATTTGAATAGCAATTGGCATCCAAGTCTCTTCTCCCACTGCACTCAGCCTGGACACTTCCCTCTTACCTAACCTAAGAATGGAGGTCCCTGAGGAGGGAAGACAGAGGGTATCTGGCACATTGGAGGATTAAGTGAATCTGTGTGTGGGAGAGCAAGGACCCAGCTCTCTTTCTCCAACGGGGGGAAGAGATCGCAGAACTCACTGGGCAGCCAGATCCTGGCCACTCTGTAGAAGTTAGGATGAGTGTTTTATCCAGAGTCTAACCAGCCCAAGACATAAAACTTAAAGATACAGACTTGGGAGGTTCTTAATAAATGACCCAGACATATTCATTTAACCAATATGTACTGAAGATCTTTCATGTGCTAGACACTTATTCTAAGTTCGAAGATTCAGCAGAAAAAAAAAAATAAGAAAGGAATCCTTTCCCTCATAGAGCCCAAATTTGAGAGAAGTGAAAGAGACAATAAAAAAAAGTAAATGAATAAAATATATAGTATGTTAGATGATGCTAATTGCCATGGAGAAAAATAAATTAAGGAAAGGGGACAGCAAATGTCTGGAGATGACTATAAACAAGGCAGTCAGAAGAGGGCTCCTTGAAGAGGGGATGACCAAGTAAAGGCCAGGAGTTGCCGAGGGAGTGGGCCTGGGAGTTCACAGGGGAAGGGCTTCCCAGGACCATGGCTTTGGTGTCTGGCATGGTGTCAGAAGGGCCAGAGGCCAGGGTAGCAGGAGAGGCATGTGTGTGAGGTCAAGGAAGTCAGGATGAAGTCAGAGGATCCAAGGGCTCATGGGTGGTTGAATAGTGGCCTCCAAATATATCCACATCCTGGTCCCCAGAACTTGATGTTGCCTTATGTGGCAAAGGGGCTTTGCAGATCTGATTAAGCTAAGGATCTTGAGATGAGGAGACTCTTCTAGAATTATCCAGGTGGACTCAATATGATCATAAGGATCCTTATAAGTGAAAGAGGGAGGCAGGAAAATCAGAGTCAGAGGAGATGGGAAGATGGAAGCAGAGCTGGTAAGAGGAGTGATGTCAGGAAGGGGCCAAGAGCCAAGGAATGCAGGCAGCTTCTAGAAGCTGGAGAAGGCAAGGAAACAGATTCTCCCTTAGAGCCTCCAGAAGGAATGCCGTCCTGCTGACACCTTGATTTTATGAGTTCTGAACTCCAGAGCTGTAAAACAATAAATTTGTGTTGTTTTAAGCCACTAGGTTTGTGGTAATTTGTTACAGAAGCCAAAGGAAACTAGTGCAAGAGGGAAGGGAGAAGATCCAGTGTAGTCTTTTATTTCATAAAGTAAGAAGTTTAAAAAACAAAATGACCTTATTTTTAAGGCAAGTAGGAAAAAAATGCCTGTAATCAAACTCTTCTGAAGTGTAACTTATTGCCTTGGATATGATAGCCTTAAAATATTAGTTAGTATGAAGAAATTTAAAGCTTTTAAGTAATGTTTTCACATATTTTCTCTATAATGTGTAAGAATCTGTTCTCCCCATGAGCGTCGGCCAAATAGGACTGGAAAATTAAAATTGCTTATCCTTCCAACGTTTTCCCTTGTGCTCCCATTTCTTGGAGCTGATCAAGACGGTATGTGCTTCGGCTCAGAGGGGTTTTTATGGTACTCAACGGAGATGACTAAAGCTCAGGGCTGTAGACACCTACCCAAGAGGTAGCACCTGAGGTTTGCAGAACGGGTGAGTGGAGGGGAGTCATGGCTGGGAAGGCTTCTGCGGCTGCCCACTTAGGGAGGGAGATTTCTGCAGACTGAACGACAGGGAGAGCTGTGAGAGAGCAAACAGACCAACGTTGCTGGCCTTACTTTACATGACCTCCAGGAAATAAGAGCTTTTGCATTCTTGGCCCTGTGATGGAGATGGAGTGAGATCACCTTAGCCTTGGTAGGAGATGGAGGCTGGTAGCTGGTCTGGAGGCGGGGAGAGGAGTGTCTTCCTAGGGACCAGGAAGGGGATGGGTGTGGGGTGCAGCGCTCGTGGGCAGTGCTTTGGAGCCAAATGATACTAGTAGAGAGGGACACTGGATACGCTTAGAGGATGCTGAGGGGACCTTCGCTGGCCTATGGAGTAGACTTGGGGAAGGAACATCTCAGAAGTCACTGGGGCAGTAATGCCTGGCAGACAGAACAGGACTAGATCTCACCAGCTGCTTCCTGGAGGGGTAGGTAGCAACGGCTTAAGGTCCACAGCTTTTGCCCGTATTCCAGGCTCCATGTAAGCTTTTGGGAATCTCACAGCCTGCTAGGGAGGGGGGCTTGTAACACCTGCAACAACTCTGGCTCTTGCAGTAGATGCTTCCAGGTGGTTGTGACTTTGTGCAGTTTCATGAGAGCAGGGCCGGGCAGCTGAATCCTATCCCTGCCTCTGCCACCAACCAGCTGGATGACATCGGTTAGGTCCTTGACTTCTAAGGGCCTCATTTCCCCACCTCTGTTGGTGGAGGGACCGAGACAGAAGCCCTCATAATTGCCAATTTGAGCTAAGTGGAAAACTACTGTTGTATCCCTTCTCTCCCGAGCAACCCCACCTAAAGCAAAACCAAGTCAAACCACCAAATAGCAACATCACAATGTGAAAAAAGAGAAGATAAAATAGTTTATAGGTTGCAGAGTCATCCTAAAGGCCCTATAAAATATAGGAAGAAAAAAAATCATGTAAGGACAGTTTAGAAAGAATGAGAACCCATCAAATAAAATTGTCACCACGTCTCATAAAATCTGGTGAATTTTATTACTTCCGACGCTCCCCAAGTATCCAAAGTGGCTGTGGAGACCAAGTAAGCTATTTTAAAGGACCTTTCAAGTGGGGTATGGAAAAAAAAAAATCTTTCAAGTGGCAAAATCCAAAGTGCATAGTTTGGAAAAACAATTGGCCTCGAGTTGAAAATGTGATCCTCTTTGTAGAGCCTTGGCTTCTGGCTTGCAGAAATTCCCTCGCTTTCAGGCCTGTCGGCCATTGCTGCAAGCTGCCCGCAGACCCAGGTCTCAAGCCCACTTGAGCTGCTAGCACTTCAGGTGCCCTGGGGGTTAGAAAAGCCGTGTGTTCCAACGTTGCCAATAAGAGATTTGAAGCTTATACTAAGAGTTCCAGAAATCGAGAGCTGTGTGAGTATTATGTGAAGCACAGGGAAGAACTATGCCTTTTAATTTTTTTTTTCACCAAAGGTTGATGCTGAAACCAATCCTTTAAGGCTCTCACAAGGAATTAACCAGGGCCACCATCCCCCATGTCCCCTGTTGATGTCTGCCTCTTGTGGTGGGGACCTGGGATTACCTGGTCTATTGCTTCTGGGTCCTGCTCTGGACTCCCTTGCTAGTCTTGCTGCCCCCATGTGGTTGCTTGCGGTCACCCCTTCCGTGAGCTTCAGGACCCACAGCCTGCCCAGCTCGATGCACCATATCCAGTGAAGATCTTTTTTTTTTTTTTTTTAAGATTCTATTTATTTATTTGACAGAGAGAGAGACAGCCATTGAGAGAGGGAACACAAGCAAGGGGAGTGGGAGAGGAAGAAGCAGGCTCCCAGCGGAGGAGCCCCATGCGGGGCTCCATCCCAGAACGCTGAGACCACGCCCTGAGTCAAAGTTCAGACGCCCAACAACTGAGCCACCCAGGTGCCCCTCCAGTGAAGATCTTGCCGGCACTCAAGTCTTTTGCATTTTAGTGGTGCTCTTTCTTAGATAGCTACTTTCTTGATTCTGGATTTTGAGAAGCTGGGGCAGTCTACAAATGAGAAAAGCCTTATTGCTCTGGGATTTTATCTTGGAAGAGGGCATTTACTTAATTGTGAAGCAGCTCATTCTTTGTGGCTGCTCACGCAGATAAGAAATCCAGAGCCTAATCTTTGTTCCCATTATAGACTCCTTGATTACTCTAACCATATTTTATTCATTTGTGTATTGATTCATTTAATTAGCCAAGAAACTCAGTAATCAAGATAAATGTTTTAGTATAATATTTCTAAAAAAATAAAAATGAATGCCAACAATTCATGATATCAAAATTTTAAATTAAGGTGGGATCAGTATTACTGTTCTTCCTCTCGACTTTGGCTCCAATATGTCCTGGCACAGCAGTGTTACTTATCATCTGTGCAGTGTTTTTTTACATCACTTCTGACACCAGATGTGGGGTTTTGTCCTCTGACACCAAATGTTTGTCATTTTTACATACCAATTCTCCAATTCTCCAACACCATTGGGGTGTCTAACAATTCAATTCAATTCAATTCAATTCAATTCAATTCAATTCAATTCAATTCAATTCTGACCCTAACTCGTGGAGTTAGTACAGACCCCACAGGTCAAGGGCTCAGACCCACAAGACTGCCCCACTTGGGATGCCAGCTGCAAATGGGGTGACCAAGTTACCCACACTTCTGCCTGCTGACTACCAATTCAGGGGTTCCCACGACTCCCTCCTGAGGCCCCATAATTTGTAAGAATTATCTGCAGAACTCAGGAGAGTGCTTTATTTACTGTTACTGGTTTGTTGTAAAAGATACAACTCAAAACCAGCCAAATGGAAGAGACGCGCAGCGTGTTGGGGCGGGAGGTGTGCAAAGCTTCTGTGCCTCTCAGGGCACGCCAGCACCTCCATGTGTTCGTCTACCTGAAAGCTTCCTCAACTCCATCTTTTAGGAGTCTTTACGGAGGCTTCATTAGGTAGGCATGATTGATTAAATCATTGACCATTGGTGATTGGATTCAATTTTCAGGCCTTTCCCCTCCCTGGAGTTTGGGAGGGTGGAGCCGAAAATTCCAACCCTCTAATCACATATTGTTCCCTCCAGTGATGAGCCTCATTCTGAAACTATTTAGGGCCCAGTCAAGAGTCACCTCATTAGGATAAGGTCAGGTACAGGGTTGAAATGGGCCCGTTATGAATAACAAACGATGCTCCTGTTACGAAATCCCAAGGGTTTTAGGAACTCTCTGCCAGGAATCTGAGACAAAGACCGACATGTATAATTTATTGTACCACCCTGTCTTTATTTAAAATTTTAGTATTTTTTATGATTTTTTTATTCATTCTGATTTTTAAAAATGTTCCACTAAAATATTATTTATTGTGTTTACTGAGATTTTTGGCATCCCCTTACATTTGGTGCCTGGCGTAAGCGCCTCATTCATCTCACTCTAGACCCAGTTGTGCTTCTCAGCCACCCATCTTCGGACCCCGAGAAAAGTAGTGATGGCGAGGCCCCTGAAATAAGGTGTACACATGTCAAATAATATCATGACCACTATTATATAGAGATCAGGTAACCTTAACTATACGAATCTGTGCAGCTCAGCGGAATCAATGAGCTGGGTAGACATGTAATAGTTAGAGCCATAAAAAGAAAGGAGAGGGAGGGCTGCAGCCTTCCAAGTGTCAGATAGAGGTATTAAACAGAACACTTCAGGTCAAACTGCCACCTCATTTATGCTCACGGGCTGGGAGCTCTGGAGTGTCCAGTTACACTAAGAAGTGGGATCCAGCCTCAGTTACCTTGGAGACTTTGGATGTAATTATCTCTTGGGACCTTAATTGCCTTTCATATAAAACCTGAAAAACTTGGGTTAGCCATTTCTAGTTTTTTTTTTAAAGAGCTCTAAATATTTATAACTTGATTTTGTTTTTCCCAAAGAAGGTAGGTCTACAAAGTGAATTTCTAAAAATAAGCTTTCTAGAATTTCTGAAAATGTACATCTTTGTTATTAATGATGGTGAGTTTAGAAAATCAGCAAAGTATAAAGGAGAAAATGAAAATTTTTTTTTCTTCTACTTCCCGGGGGTAACTGCTGTTGATATTTTGGTAGTACCTAGTCCAGACACACACACACACACACACACACACACAACCTGTATATAACATATACACTGATTTTGGGAACCTTTATAGATTTCGAGCAGGGGTGGTGGCTAGAAAGATGATAGTTAAGGAAATCATTCATTCAGGGCTTTGGGTAAGCACTGCATTAAGTTTAATCTTCACTGTAATTTTATCTCCAAGTTACGTATGAGGAACCTGACGTTCAGGAAGGTTGAGGGCTTTCCCTAGGTCACATACCTAGGGAATCAATTCTCAAGGCAGGGTGGGAACCTGAACCCATCCGCAGCAAAAGCCTAGATCATCCCCAGCCCGCCTCCCTGAGAAAGGGGTATGGAGATAAGAGCCTCATTCCACGAACGGGTAGACATTTTTACTAGAATGAAATATAGTGTGGCACTTTGAGAATTCAAATTTAGATAAAGTCTGTAAGACATTCAAAAGGGTTTATTTTTCTCCTCTATTTCTAGAGAATGCCTTTTCCTGGGCAGACTTAAATTCAGGTTTTGGCAAAAATGGCTTCATGGAATTTTTTTCTGAATAGAAGGAAGGCAGTTTTCTTCCTTTTTTTTTTCTTTTTTCTTTTTTTTTTTTTTTATTGAATTTGGAAAGCATACCTAACATTGATACTGATTGGCAGAGATTAAGCAAAGCTTTCTTTTCTGCTTTAAAACTAGAATTCAAAATGCGTTGCTGAAAGCAGAGTCAAAATGAATACTTCGGTAAATTCACTAGTGTTCAGGTGCTATTCAGGTTCTGAAATTAGGCATTTGAATCACACATTGTGAGGTACTGCTCTCACGGCTCCTTGCAGAAGAAGGAGGGGACACGCGGGAATTAGCCATCAGCTGGCAGAAACCCAGGGGGACTGTTTCAGGAACTGAAATGCAATCTGCTTGAATGCTTGGGTTAACTCTATCATGCAAAGAGAATCTAGATTCAGGAAAGAACAGCATTCCGTAGGCCGAGCTGAAGTATGTGAGCCTACCATGGGCATTTCGTGAAAAGTCCTTACCAAATCTTAACATTTCAAAAAGACAGAGAATTGAATAGTAATGGTGACTCTTGGCCCTGGCTGTGTGGCACTCCAAATCAGCTTCTTCCTGCCTACGTCTTGTGTTTCCCATCAATGAAACCCAAGATATAAAACTTTCTGCTACCTTCCCAACTCTTAGCCTCACTGGTATGTTTTGAAAAGATAGTATCTGCCCATAGATTCACACAGTGAATTCCTAGAAAGAATATTGCATAAAAAATCTCTGGTATTATGCTCTTCATTCCCTCCTTGCCCCAATGCTAGAACAAGCGACCCACGTGGGGAATTTGGAGGAAAAATGCCTTTCCCTTAACCATCCCCTTTTTGGGGTCTCTGATTAAATTGCAACTTATTCCACAGATGGGAGAGTCGGGCTGGTTATAACTTAATCTGCTTAGCTGTAAATAATCTTGCCCATGTCCCAATTTCTTCATCTGCACATTGGAGCTAATATTTACGTTGTAGCTCAAAGGGATTTAGTCAGGCCTAATGAGATCAGTTGTGTAGCGGGTTTGGCGCTTGTTGGATGGAAGGCTTTATATAAATATGCCGTCATTTTCATTAGGATTATTTTCGTCATAATTTTATGCTAAACACAGCTGTGGCAACATATGTTTTAAAGATTTAAATAAACATTCCTAAATTTGTGAAACCTGATTCACTTTTGCCCAATTTGGCTAAATTTGCCATCATTTTGAAAATTCTGAAGGCAAGGCTTTCAATTCATAAAGCCTCTCCCTTATAGCAAGACTTTATGTACTGACAAGCATAATTTTCTTTTGTAAGCTCATTAAAAACACGGCAAAATTGTCCAATGTGATAGCCTGGCAATTTGGAGGCGGGGCTCCCTCCCAGGAACTACGTGAGGGGACAGTGGCTCATAAATGCCAAACTTGCGGCCATCTCAAAACCCACCTGCCACGAACACAAGAGCTTGATTTCCGAAAAAGTAGAACAAATAAAAGAAGCATAAGTAGTTTCTGTTTGTTTGTATGTTTAACATGGAGATCAAATCATGGCCATGTCTTTAGTAGTTCAAAATATTGGCTGCAGGCCACACATATCTTGGGCTGTATTAATAAATGTTTGCTTCCCCTTTCCCCAGGATTAAGTGCCTGGTGACCCAGCTGCACAATTTAAATGACCCAAAACATTGAATCAATTGTGCCCCGGGTGTGCTATGTGGAGGTAGACTTAGCCATGATCTTACCAGCAAAAAAGATTGAAATCTTCTTTGGCGCTTTCCCCAAAGACTGATGGTCTTCGATGGCGTTTGAGCAGTAGGACCGCAATTCCCAAGTTTCTTTTGCTGAGATACAGATAAATAAGCAGATAAGTCAGGACCAATTTGAAGACTGCCTATGGCCTTTTCCAGTGTGCCCACAACCTAGTAAATTCAGTGTCAAGGCAGTGATTAATCTGGCTCGCAGCCCTACTGTCGACTCCTTGTTTATCTTTATACCAACTTATCTTCATTCTCAACAGATGGTTTGAGCTGGTGAGTGCCTGCCTTAGTTTTATAACATTCTAGGCTATTACCAGTTACCTCAGAGTTATACATTTTCGAAATATTTTTATTTGACTAATTTTTTAAAAAGATTTTATTTATTTGAAAGAGTAAAAGACAGCACCAGAGCAGAGTAAGAAGTAGACTCCCCACTGACCAAGGAACCCAATATAGGGCTCGATCCCAGGACTCCAAGATCATGACTTGCGCCAAAGGCAGACGCTTAACCGACTGAGCCACCCAGGGGCCCCTATCTGACTTATTGAAAAAAAAGTACGTGCCCTAGAGTGCTTTGAGGAAGGATGATTTTTCAAGCCAATATTCATCGTTTGGGAGAATCTGGCATAAATCTATGATGGTAGTGATGACCAGATTTAGAGCTTTACGTTAATTGAAGCTTTAGGGGTGCTTGGGGAAATGGAGACCCCCCAAAAAACATGCTTAAGAAGGTGAGGGTGAAACATTCTTTCTAGAAGACAAAAGAAAATATATGTTTTGCTTTTCTCCATGATGTTAGTGCTATTTTTTTCAGCCATAGAATCTCAAATCTTATAAAAGCTCATTAGTTTTCTTATGACTTATTACCTCAGGAATGAGTTTATTTATTTATTTATTTATTTATTTATTTATTTATTTATTTATTTATCAGAGAGAGAAAGAGCACAAGCAGGAGGAGTAGCAGGCAGAGGAAGGAGCTGAGCAAGGAGCCCGATGCGGGGCTTGATCCCAGGACCCTGGGACCATGACCTGAACTCAAGGTAGATGCTTAACAGACTGAGCCACCCACGTGTCCCAGGAATGAGCTTATTTTTAAACAGACTTTTAAAAGCAAATCACAGACACACACAAAATCTCATTTTATGGGTTGAAAATGCAGCCAGATTGTCCACCTTATCAAATTTGTTAGATGAATCTGGTAGCGGTGGTCCTTAGAACTGCAACTTGAGGAAAACTGCTTTAAATGCCTTCTCTTCTGAACCGATCCATACGAGAGTAGCTGGAAATCAGTGCTCTCCAAGAAGACACCAGGTCTGCTATCCTCAGCGTGGTGCTCTCTGCACTCTCTCTTTGCTCCCCAGCCCAAGAAGAGGTACTGGGGGCAAAAATATGCAAGATATCCCTGTGGATTCCAAGAAATATTTCCAAGAAATATCTGGGCCAGCTCTTTGGGTAGGGGGAGGGAGGGGAGCTAGGTCTTACAGTTGTCCAGGAAGTAGGGAATGGAGAGCCACTGTAATGTTGGTGTTTGTGTGGTATGAACCCACTGGTGTCATGGTCGGATGAATAATGCCACCCCCGAAGATGTCTACGTCCTAATCCCTGGAAACTGTGACTATGTTACCTTACACGGTAAAAGGGACTTTGCAGATATGATTAAGTTAAGGATCTTGAGTTGGGAAAATTGTCCTGGCATCTGGGTAGTTCCAATATAGTCACAGGAGTCCTTATAAGGAGGCAGGAGTGTCAGAGAAAGGGTCAAAGGCAACATGATCATGAAAGCAGAGAGAGATTGGAAGGTGCTGTAATGCTGAGCCCCACAGAAGATGAGGCCGTGAGTCAAGGAATGCAGGTGGCCTCCAGAAGCTAGAACAGGGAAGGAAATAGATTCTCCCTTGAGCCTTCAGAAGGAAGGCAGCCTTGCTGATCCAATTTGGTTTTATGACCTCCAAAGCTGCAAGAAAATCAATTTGTGTTGTTTAAAACCATTAAGTTGCAGTCATTTCTTATGGCAGTCATAGAAAACTGTGTTGGGGTGGTCCCCAGAAACCACCCTTCAGGCTAATGATTCACTAGAAGGACTCACAGGACTAAGGGAGGCTGTTACATTCATGGTTCTGGTTTATTACAATAAGAGAATACGGATTAAAATCCCCAACGTGAAAAGGCACATGGAGCATTCGCCACCCGTCGTATGTCTGAGATCAAACCCGTACAGCTGGCCCGGGTCTTCAGGCCCACAAAAACACTCTTATTAGGAAGAAGATTCCAAGGCTCAGAGGTTATCTCCCAGAAGTTGGCCAAAGGCCAGTCCTGAAGACAGGCTTTTCTTAGAAATGTGCAGAATTTGGGCACACCCAGGCCTACCGAGTTAACCCTTTCCTGCACAGGAAATAATACAGGTACTTAGGCTGTGAGGCCTGGGCACATCCAGGTTATAACTGTGGGTTAAATGAACATATTCGTACTAAGCATTTACTAGTTCAAAAAACCATGTGAATTGTTAGGTTTCATCAATGAATTAGACCCAGTCGGAAAGCTGACCACCTAATGGAGGTGGCAAACTGTTAAAGGAATGATCCAATATCTCCTAGACCTGGATAAGGATTTAAGAGCCTTTAACTGGGAGGTAAAATTAGAATGACAGTTGGAACGATTAGGTGGGAATGTAAATGTAATCATGACTCTTCTTCATGGAATCCCAGAACCGAGGACACCTTCAAAAATCACGTGGACGTGGGGTACCTGGGTAGCTCAGTCGGTTAAGCGTCTGCCTTTGGCTTGAGTCAGGATCCCAGGGTCCTGGGATCGAGTCCTGCATGGGGCTCCCCGCTCAGCAAGAGTCTGCTTCTCCCTCTGCCTGCCCCTCCCCCTTGCTCATGCTCACTGTCAAATAAATACATAAAATCTTTAAAAAATTCACGTGGATGCATTTCTTCTCTGAGCCTCAACCGAGAAACCAATTAGCACCCCTTTCTCAATGAATACAGAAGTATTCAGAGGCAGGCATCAAACCTCCCCTCAATTTCCTCTTCTCAAGGCCTAGAACCTGGGGTGCATTCACAAATTTTATTTCCCAAACTTGTGATCATGTTGGGGCTTCTTTATCAAGTTTTCTCCAGCTGGGACACATTCTCTGTTCATCGTTCAAAGCGTTGGGACCCTTTAGGGTCCAAGTCATGCACAGTCATGGGAATCAATTTCTTTTTCTCTTACTTCAGGAAATCTTTATTCAGAAACCAGACTCTTGGCAACCCAAATAAGGCCCCAGTTAATACCAGCAAAATGAGGACGGGATTTCACAGAGCAAGAAACAACAACAAAAAACAGCCCTAGATTCCACATTAGAAGCTGTAGAAGGATCATTCTCCACAAGTAATTTTTTGGGTTAGCTCACCAGCCAACCTGAAGGAAATGTCTCTATATGGTGTACAAAGAGCAACAACGACAACAACAACTAGCACTTATTGGATGTTTAATATATAGTAAATACACATCTTATTTTTTTTAAAGATTTTATTTATTTATTTGTCAGAGAGCGAGCACACAGCAGGGGGAGCAGCAGGCAGAGAGAGAAGCAGACTCCCCGCTGAGCAGGGAGCCCGACGCGGGACACAATCCCAAGACCCCGGAATTATGACCTGAGCAGAAGGCAGACGCTTAACCGACTGAGCCCCCCAGGCGCCCCATACATCCATGTTTTAAAGTAGTAACTCATTCAACCCTCATAACTATCCTAGGAAGTTGATCGTATTAATATCCCCTTCTATATATGGGGAAACTAAGGCACAGAGAAATGAAATAACTTATCCATGATCACGTAAGCAGGAAGCCGAAGGACTCAGAGAAGCAAGAGGAACTAAGAGAAAAGGAAGAAGGGGAGGCAGGAAGGGGCGCAGCACAGAGGTGTGAAGGCTTGGCATTGGCAGTGGTGGTAGCAGAGGCCTAGCACTCACCTGCAGAGTAATCCCTTTGAAGGAACAAGAAGAATATTCATGGGTCTGGGGGAAGGTGGCCGGGGGAGAAATCTATGCCTTAAGAACCAATGTCACGGGCATTCTGAACCAAGGGTGCCCCAGACACTGAGAAAGCAGCTCTCAAGGAGAGTTTGCTGCACGCAAGGTTGGTAAATGAAACCAACATGCAATTCTCTCCCGTCAGAGCAGCCGAACCTCAGCCTGGGCTGCTGGGGGCCAACTCTGTGCCTTAGGCACACTTGTTCTTTAGCAATCTTTGGTTTAGACCTCTATTGAAATGCTTATGGCTGCAATGCCTAACTCATGAGGCTGAGGGTCTTAAAGAAGTTGCTGTGTAGAAACACTTTAAGTTAGAATGTAATTACTGTCGTTATTGTGATGATTCCAGATCATCAGTTCAGAAAGACAAATGGAATGAGCAAGCAATTGGGAACGAGGAGGCTCACTCTGCTGTTAAATACCTGGGTGTGGGTCCCTGGGCTTTCAAGCCACCGTCCCAGCTTTGCACAGTGCTTAGCACGCCCACCGCCACACACTGCATACTCATCTCATTCCCCTGGACATTCAAGCCACAGGGGAGGCATTAATGAAGTGGAAACATTAGAGAGATAAAAATGAGCTGGGGCGGGGAGCGTCTGGGTGGCACAGCGGTTAAACGTCTGCCTTCTGCTCAGGGCGTGATCCCGGCGTTATGGGATCGAGCCCCACATCAGGCTCTTCCGCTATGAGCCTGCTTCTTCCTCTCCCACTCCCCCTGCTTGTGTTCCCTCTCTCGCTAGCTGTCTCTATCTCTGTCGAATAAATAAATAAAATCTTAAAAAAAAAAAAATGAGCTGGGGGAAGTGAGAAGAAAAAAAAAATCTCTCAAAACCTACAGAACCCTTCAGCCCTTAAATCTCAAACTTAAGCCGCCCCTGCTCTTAAGAAATGTAAACCAAAACATCACTAACTCCATTTTGGCACAAAGAGAAAATGACTTCTGGTTAGTATGTTGCTAATAAGTAGCAGAAAATCAATCATACTGGCCACATCTTTTCCCTCCTATCTCTTCCTGTGAGATATTTAAAGACTCGTTCAACCATGCACTCTTTTTCTGGTAGGCACCAAGACAATATCCTCCACATCTGGGCATTTCATTAGTGGTATGTTTCAAGTGTCAGTGCAGTCTATTAAGCTCAGAATTTGAATTCTAGAAGTGATTCTGTGGCCTGGACCAGCTCATTTCCGATGTCCATCCTTCATATCTGCAACGAAGAGGGGACCGAGGTCTCCGGGGATGGCTCAGAAGTTATCAATGCCAGTGGGGTCCATGGAGCTGTCCACAGGCAAATGACTAGATGTGGCTAACATCTGAGTCATGCCACCACGCTCCTCTCACCAGGGGCCAGGAAGATCGGTCCCAGGCACTGCTGTTCAGTGGTGATGACGGAGCTGAAAATAAATCCTGCGGCTTCTCAGAACAATAGCAGGACAAACCAAGAAAACCAAAAAACCAAAACAACCAAAAACAAAACAACCCTGGGATCCAGTTTGAGCCCCTGTGTGAAAACTAAAGGCATGTAAACTTTAAATGTGTTTAAAATATTAAAATCCATTAAAGTCAAAAGTGCAGAAGCTTATGAAGGAGGGAATATGCAGGCGGTTATTTGAACTCTTCTGTACAAGTCTGGCTGATCACCTGCCAACACTATCACTGATTTCGTCCCAGCCCCACACTGGGTTCCAGGCAGTGGCTCTGATCTGAGGAGCTAAAGCAAACAGACTCAGAGAACGGTTCCTTCAAAGTCAGCCAAACATAGTTTATGGTAAATGTACCTCCCAGGAAACTACACAAAGACATTTGGATGGAATTCGGCATGTGTCAAAGTTCCATGTAATTAAATATAAAATTTACAATATAGCATGTTTAGGAAATGCTGTCATTTTGATTTGTGTGCCTTTGATGGTTCCCATGCTGGCCATACCCCAACGCAGTTGACATGAACCATTTTATAGATGAGTTTCTTGGGAGATATAAGTAATGTTTGCCATGAATTCAAAAAGCATTCCTGGAGGGCCTCTTACAACCTATCTTCTCTCATCTCTTCTGATTTCTTACTATTAATTTGTCTTCTACTTGTAAGCTATTGTCTGTTTTGCTCTGGGATTCCCTGCACTCTGTTCTTTGGATTTCCTATACTCTCCGGTTTCTATCTGCCTCGCCTTTCTTTTCCATCAAGATATATATACCAGGGGCGCCTGGGTGGCACAGCGGTTAAGCGCCTGCCTTCGGCTCAGGGCATGATCCCGGCATTACGGGATCGAGCCCCACATCAGGCTCCTCCGCTGGGAGCCTGCTTCTTCCTCTCCCACTCCCCCTGCTTGCGTTCCCTCTCTCTCTGGCTGTCTCTATCTCTGTCAAATAAATAAATAAAATCTTTAAAAAAAAAAGATATATATACCAACTCCTCTCTTTTAACTTGTACAGTAAATGTGAGGCTATCGCTTTTTTAAAAAGCCGACTTGTGTAAAGGTTTAGAATCTCAGGGCATTATTTGACAAGGTCATTAAAGTTAGGACCTCTGAATCTGGAAATCCAGAATTATCGACTTGACATAAAGATTCCAGGCAAAGAGAAGACAGCCAAAAGTGTTAGATTAGTGGATTGGGTCACTTCTGCTTGTTATTTTAGGCATCAGAAAATATCAATCGTTAATGTTGCCAAGAGTTACATTACAGTCTGACTTCTAGATGTGATTTGCATTATATGTGTCTATTCATGAACACCAGTGGCTGTAATTAAAAATAATGTTACGGATTTTGAGTTACCTGAGTTTTTCCAGTTTTATCTCTGTTAAGTAGAAGCATAGCCTCATTAATATTAGTAACGACCTTCCTACTTGCCTGGTGATGAGGAGCGAGATATCTTAGAAAGCCCCATCCCGAATATTTCTGGGACCCCATAGGTGGTAGAGGGGATTATAAGCAAATCCTGGTGAGGGTCGCCACTGTGGAGAATCTCAGTAGGATTCACCAGACCCTGGCATCCCCGCAAAGGGGCTGCACAAATCTGGAACATCCTTTTCTGTGGAGCTTTCTGGAAGATCAGCCATACGTAAATGCCGCTGAACCTGGAAACTTACCTGGGGAGGGTGCTCACTTTCCCAGTGAGGAGGCTCTTCCTGTGTTAGGCTCGGCCATGGTTCTGCAGCCAAGATACCGTCTGGTTAGATATAAAGCACCGGGTTTCAAACTGCATTAATTTCCTAGGGCCGCCATAACAAAGTGCCACAACCCAAAGTGCCACAATCAATACACAGGAGAAATTTATTGTCTCCTTGCCCTGGAGGCCAGAAGTCCAAGATCAAGTTGTTAGCGGGGTTGGTTCATTCTGAGGGCTGGGAGGGGAATCTGCTCCAGGCCTCTGGTGCAGCTTCTGGAGATTTGCTGGGAATCCTTGCTGTCCCTTGGCTTGTAGCTGCTTCACACCGATCTCCGCCGTCACCTTCACGTGGTGCCCCTTGCATACATGCCTGTGTCCCTTTTCTCTATTCCTGTTTTTTTGTAAGGACACCAGTCAAATTGGGTTGGGGGCCCACCCAACTCCAGTATGACATCATTTTAACTAATTATAGCTGCAAAGACCCTTTTTCCAAATAAGGGCCCCTCCTGAGGGTTAAGACTTCAACATATGAATTTAGGGAAGGGGACACAATTCAACCCAAGGCACAAGTCAATATTTCTTTAAAGATTAAAGGCACAAAATAGTGACGAGACTCCAATACATGCCACAAATTCTCTTCAAATTCTCTCCTCTTCTGGTTGTATTTCTCTCCCGCTTTGCCTCTCTGCTTGTGGCAGATTGGAGAGAGTCTCTCCTTCACGCCCAGCCAATAAGCGAGACATTAGTGATCTAGGGCTGGTGCTCTATCTTTGATGGTAAAGACCAGCTCATTTGCAGCTAGCATGGTGGTTTTAAATATACACAGGATCAAGAAGAACAAAAAGTCTGGGATGATTATTTCTCGAGTCATTCAACAGGAGGTATAGTCCCTCTCTACATGAAGCAACTTCATATTTTTCTTGGAAGGAAAATTAACACTCACTGTGGCGAGGTGTGAGCAAACGGGATGCAACCCTAACTAGTGGTGAGATAGAGCTGAAATTTAGGGCCCCTTCCCCTGCCCCCTTTGTAATATCAGCATCCTCTCAGCTGGAAAAGCTAGGCAAACAAACAAATAATCAAGCAAAGCCTCCATCACCACTTGACCAAAGCTCGATATGCTGGCGGGTAAGGTGCAAGAAGGGGCGAAGGGCTTGCACTTGTATCTGCCACATCAGGTCAGGATGGAGTTTTCTGATGGGGAAAAGTAAAGACAACACAGAAAAAAGACTGCATTTGGGCTATTGGGAGAGGACAGAAGAGGGCTATTGATATGGCAGAGAGGGGTAAGGAGCAAAACGGCATCCATGTGGAAAGCACGAGGCCACAGCTCCCATTGGGAAGCCCCTCTTCGTGGCCTTACATTTTCTCTGAGTTTCAGAGCTTTCTTTTGCTCCTTTGCGCTTAGGGGGTGGAATGGCTTCTCTCTCTTGCCAATTCCTGGGGGCTTCACCATCCCTTCCAGCTCCCCTAACACTGTCAACATTCTTTGTACAATGTCTCATCATGAAACTTTCCATCCATCGAGAACGCCATCCAGCTCCTGCCTCTGTGCAGGCCCCATGTCCCCAGGCTAGCTGTCGGCTTCCACTGGACAGAGATCAAGTCTCGCTCACCTTTGAATTTGCGTAACACTGACCATGAAGCCTGTGGAAAACTCTACAGGGACGGTGAGGGCTGGAAAGGAAGAAGGGTGGGAGTGGGTGGAAAGAAGGGTCAGGAAAGGAGAAAGGGTGAAAGGGAAAATACACGGGCAGGTGGAAGGAGGGTGGAAAGGTGTATAAAACAGCAATGGAGACCCGACTCATTTCCCAGAATTGGGCTCGGGACTATTAGGGTCAAAGCAAAACAGCCAGAAAGAACTGGGGCCCACGCTGCTGTCTCATGGGAGCCTGCACAGAAGACTCCTTCTTATTGACTGGCCCATCTGCCTCCCCAAATGCCTTTCCTGCCGCCTGTGGTGACCACATAATGCTGAGGGGGCAGCTTGAACTTCTTTGAACTTCGAGGCTCAGGGAAGCTCCACTGGGAAGGGCCCACTCAGTGCTGCACAGACTCCGGCCCCAGCAAGCTGGGCTGCTCTGGGAGAGCAGTCACAAGCCCTCTGACTGCACTCATTATGCTCCTACTGTATGCAGAGTATTCTGAGACTTAGGGATGGGAAGACAAGTGAGTCCTTCCTTTATTTGTCTTGTTTCTCTCCTGTCTTTAGCACCAGGGGTTTTTACGTCTTGCTTACTGCCCTACCCCCGGCACCTGCAGGAGGTCCCCCGCAAATTGTTTTTGAATGAATAAATGGCTGAACGCTGGACGTCCCCTCACCTCCGGAGAGCAGCTATATTGAGTTTTCTCGGTTCTTCAAGGTGCCAGGCCCATGACATTTCCTAAACTACCCAATGGCCAATCTGTCCCAGTTTCTAGCCCTGTTTTGCCTTTGTTACGATTTGTGAAACACATTTGTCCTCTGCTGTTGAGGTAGCTTTCCAGTTTCGTGATTAATACAGAAACAGCAGGGAACGTCTTTTGTTGTTCACCTCAAGGAAAGAGCACCAAGACTACACCCACAGCAAAAGAACACGAAACTGTGAGACCGTCCTCGATGCGTACTTACGCTGTGCTTCATGTTTCCTATTGTTTGAGACCAGCTTTTTTCAGAAGGAGACCCAGGACAGGCACTTCATGTACCACAGCTCTGAAGCAGCTTGAGGAGAGGACCCGTGCCTTTGGCCCAGCGTTGCTGGAGCATTCCAAATGTGTGGTTCCATTTTATGAAGAGACAGACTGATGCTAGTTAGGAAATTGGTTTATTTTCTCCAGAGGTTATATTGAAAGGTTTTTTGGCACGTCATTTAGTGATAATGAAAATGGCAAAAATAAATGTGCATTAGTCTATTTTATTTGAGATGGGATCAAAGATTCCTCCAACGTGCTGGACACACCATGGGCTTACCAGCAGAAACAGCAAATGAATAAACAGGAATCTGATGCAAATACCCAAACAGTGTGTATGAGCTGAGTTCCAGGAAGAGAATTCCCAATCCCTTTAATTCTGTTGTGCGCCATTATTTGTGGAGGTTGCCAAGCTAAGAAAAATAAAATACAAAGCGTCCACACTGAACTTCGAACACACCCTTATATAATCATTTTTATCCCACCAGCAGTAAAGAATCCTCACAGGACCCGGAGACCCACATTTCTAAGGACAATGCTTGACGCTGATGGATTGCTTTCTAAAATATTTTCCAAGCTACCTGGTCGAATGTTCTGACCACAAATCTGGCTCAAAACCTAGCCAGTCCTTCTGAGTCATCCCTCATGACTGTTCCCATCCGCACCCTGCACTTTGCTCAGTGGCTATGATTTCAGTTGGACTTTCTAATTCATCCTTTTGAGTTGATGTGATGCTCCTTCTACCTGCTCCGTGGACCCCGGATAGTGCCTCTACCGCTTTCGAGGGTCGAGACTCTGTGGTATTTCTATCCCGGAGTCTCAAAGAATTCTGCCTCCACCAGGAGCACGAGTGCAGCTAGAGGGCTTGTGGCTGCTGTCCCAGGGCAGCCCAGCTTGCCAGGATTGGGACGCTGAGCGGCACTGAGTGGCTTCTTCCAGAGGGGGTTCGGCATTCAGAAGGGAACTAGGGACACCGAGGGGGTGCACGATTTCAGGGGAATCTCTGTCATCCGTCTACAAAGAGGATATGGAAATACAGTGAAAAAGTGAAGTCGTTTATGAAGAACTTAGCCAAGAACTAGAGCCACCATCCCTCCACGTAGCCGACATTCTATGTATTAAGCCACAGTAGGCCATAGGGTTCTGAGGCCAAAGGAGCGGCCCACGCTCTCACTTCTGGTAGATGAACGTGGGTGAACCATTTAACTTCTCTAAACCGCAGATTCACCATCTGCAAGAGGGAGAAAACATCTTCATGGCCCACTGCCACGAAGCAGGGTCATAGTGAGAACCCATAAATACTGAATCTGCAAATTCTTTGCTCTCGTCAGAGCTCTGGCTGTGCTTAGCAAACACGGATCCCAAGGGACTTCCCTCAACAACGTCTGATTCAGTAGATGAGAAATGGACCCGGAGTCTAATTCGGTGGTTCTCAATCCTGGTTGAACATGAGAGTCATGGGAGAAGCTTCTGCCAAATGCAGATACCACAGGCCCATTCCGGACTAATTAAGTCAGAATTTCTGGGGCGGCGGCATAAGGTATTTTTAAAAAGCTCCCCTGGGTATTCTAATGTATAGACAGGTGGATAATCAACAGTCTAGTAAAGTCCATGCCACTGTGGGTGATTAAAATCACAAGTTGCTAGAAAGTCTCAACCACCTTCCTCTTAACTATCAGAGGCATGGAATGCCCTTGCTTCTCCTATAGCAAGTGCTAAGGGAGTGAGAAGTGGCATCTCAGGTGGCCAGGTAGACACACATTCACCTTTCCAGGTAGGTAAGAATCTCTCCGATTTTTGCCGACTTCTGAAGGAGAAAGCATTGTCTCTGTCCCTCCCATAATTAATCATCGTCACGATGAGGAGTCTGTCCTTTACAGGCACCCTCATGCCTCAGTGTAAGGACACGAGCAACAGGAGAGGCCCATCCCGCATGAGGTCTAAACATAAAGGTAAACCTAAGGACAATATGAACCAAGCATGCAACGGTAACAGCACCTTGCCTTACCTTTTGGTATCTTTGATTTGGAATAGACGTAAATAGGGAAGTGTATCAGCTCTGAAAACAACCCCAGATTCAAGTCTCCTGGAATCCAAAATCTCAAGTGCAAACTTAATGAAGGAAGATAGCCCCAGCCTATCTTCTATGCTACTGACCAAAAAGACTTGTTTGCAGACAGCAATGTTTTCTTAAAAAAGCCCCAAAAAACCAAAAACTAAAAAACACCCCAAAACAACACAGGAAAGATGGTAAACCTAGGTCAAATGATTGTGTCAAGTTTTATATTTAGCTACAAATATCAAATATTGAGATTCCCCCCTCCCACATACCATCTGTATCTTGAAATTCTCTTTATTTCATTTATTTTGTAACCTTTTCCAGATCCTTCTATAGGGGAAAATGTGAAACTTCACCAGGGAGTGTAAGAGAAGGAAAGTGATAACAAGTTCCTGTACTGGGGAGCAGTTTCTGGGAGCTGGCGAGTCTGGGGGGTGACTGAGACAGGTGGGGAGCCTGCGGCCTGGCTGGGGAAAGCGAGCCTCTGTGAGTGAGCTGTACCAGGTAGGCACTGGCTGTGTGTCTTCTTACCAGAACTTGTTTTGCTCCGTAACTGCAATATCAGCTGGAAATGAGAAGCTCCAACAAGGACCTGCCGGGACCATGTGATCTCGGAGGCTCACACCCAGGTTACACGCAACATCTTTCAACTCTTCGAATCCATTTTTGAATGGTCTTATTTTCCCTTCGTCATTACTGCATTAAATAACCATGTAGGAGAAAGATCTTAATCTTGGCATCTCAGTTCTGTGAGGCTTTATTTATATCCCCAGACCAGTTCCCATTTTTTTTACACTTTAAAAAGTGAGATAAGAAACATCTGATCTTTTGCAAAGCAGGGCAAGTATTCCATTTGGTTGCTTAAGAGCTGGTTTAAAAGGTCCCTCAGAACGCATTTTCAATAAAATATTTCTAAATGAAAACAGCTGATTTCTATTTTTCAGGAAACAGAAAAGAAAGATAAAAACCATTATGTTTAGAAAGAAGACATTATGAGGGGCGCCTGGGTGGCTCCGTCGGTTAAGCGAACGACTCTTGGTTTCAGCTCAGGTCATGATTTCGGGGCTGTGAGATCGAGCTCCTTGTGGGGTTCCATGCTCAGCGAGGAGTCTGCTTCAGATTCTCTCCCTCTCCCTCTGCCCCTCCCCTGCTCCCTCAAGTGCACACACACACTCCCTCTCTCTAATAAATAAATAAATCTTAAAAAAAAAAAAAGAAAACATTGTGAGAAATCCTTAATTTCACTAAGTCTCCAAAGCTTACCTCATTATTTGGAATATCTTTTAAAAATGTTATAAGGGGCTCACAGAGTAAACTATACTACTTCCTGAAGAGTCTTCTTGATGAGGTAGGGAATCCGAAGGGACTCCATTTTAGAAAGGCTCCATTTCTGCGGTTTTGCTGCTAGGCCCGAGAAAAACCCAGAGAAGTCATGCTCCCACTTCAAGGGGCTAGCAAGAAAGTTACTCTTTCTCTGAGTTTTGTTCTAGGTCCCGAACACCTGATAACACCTAAGAAGAGCCAGATCCTGAGCACGTTCCAGAACATTAGCTTCAAAAACTTCCGCTGATGCTGGCATCAATACCCCCTACATTCAGGGAGCTATAAGGTAATCTATTATTCACCTGCCACTCACCTTGGATTGAACCCTACCCCGGATTCCTGAAAGAACATGTATCCTGGACCCCCTTCCAATAGAACCCTGTAACCCCAAGTAACGAAGAGACTCATTCTCCTTTCCTTTCGCAGGCTCCCAGCCACTCTGTCTCCTATACTCTTTCTGTTACTCATGCTGTTCAATAAATTCTGCTTTTGCTTTCTCCACTCGAATTTGATTTCTATTCTGCACAAAGACAAGGACCCTCTTGGCTGGTCCAGCGGGACCCATTGTGGGTCCTTGGACTTAGGCTTTCTGCATTATTGAGGTCTATTATTTTTGGCTTATGCTGCTCTTGCTTAAAAGCTATTCAAATTATTATTTTGTGACCCCACATTTCTTCATTTTTGATCATTGCTCTGTAATTCTTATTCATTTAGAAGTTCCTGAAATGATTGTTCCTGGCATCTAAGTACACATTAACATACATACTGTGTTGTTTCTCCTTGCTTGGTTTCTTCCCTCCTTGTCACTCAGTAAATCCGTCAAGAATGAGTTAGAGCTAGCTGACTAGTTCACAGTTCTGCATTAAAATTAATGCAAAGATTTAGAAAACTCTATGAAAGACTGCTTTTAATACAAATAATTTGATTTTTTAATTTCTTAGGTGCAAATTGGTTTTCCCTACAAAGCAGCATTAGGCAAATCCAAATTAAATAAATTTATCTTAATTATATGATTATTTCTGAGGGAATCATTGTTGCTGTTTTATATTATTTCAGATTATCCTTAATAATGCCATTTTGTCATTTCCCTGTGTTTATACGGTCAGACTTAGGATTCAGAACCTGAGTTTTTGGTGGGAACTCTTTGATAGTGCTGGAACACCATATATATATATATATATATATATATA
>NW_024423453.1:42443046-42702966 GCF_017311325.1 Ursus maritimus
GATTCCTGAAAGAACATGTATCCTGGACCCCCTTCCAATAGAACCCTGTAACCCCAAGTAACGAAGAGACTCATTCTCCTTTCCTTTCGCAGGCTCCCAGCCACTCTGTCTCCTATACTCTTTCTGTTACTCATGCTGTTCAATAAATTCTGCTTTTGCTTTCTCCACTCGAATTTGATTTCTATTCTGCACAAAGACAAGGACCCTCTTGGCTGGTCCAGCGGGACCCATTGTGGGTCCTTGGACTTAGGCTTTCTGCATTATTGAGGTCTATTATTTTTGGCTTATGCTGCTCTTGCTTAAAAGCTATTCAAATTATTATTTTGTGACCCCACATTTCTTCATTTTTGATCATTGCTCTGTAATTCTTATTCATTTAGAAGTTCCTGAAATGATTGTTCCTGGCATCTAAGTACACATTAACATACATACTGTGTTGTTTCTCCTTGCTTGGTTTCTTCCCTCCTTGTCACTCAGTAAATCCGTCAAGAATGAGTTAGAGCTAGCTGACTAGTTCACAGTTCTGCATTAAAATTAATGCAAAGATTTAGAAAACTCTATGAAAGACTGCTTTTAATACAAATAATTTGATTTTTTAATTTCTTAGGTGCAAATTGGTTTTCCCTACAAAGCAGCATTAGGCAAATCCAAATTAAATAAATTTATCTTAATTATATGATTATTTCTGAGGGAATCATTGTTGCTGTTTTATATTATTTCAGATTATCCTTAATAATGCCATTTTGTCATTTCCCTGTGTTTATACGGTCAGACTTAGGATCTGTGTGTGTGTGTCTGTGTGTCTGTGTGTGTGTGTGTGTTTTCAGAAGGCACTTGATAAATCTTGACTAAATAGTTATCTTGTTCACTACTTTCAAGCCTGTTTATATCTTTTCTCTCATTTCTTCACACTCTTCTCATGAGGTAGGTAGGGCAAGAATGACAATCTCCCTTCTCAAGGATGAGGAATCCATGCCCCACAGAGGCCGAGAATCAACCCCAGGCCTTCTAGTAACTCACCCAGGACCTTTCTGCTTTCCATCATCCTCCTTCATCATTGGGCAATCTTGCCCCTCCCTTTGCCTCTCAGAGGCAATTATTCGGAGACATTTTTGGTTGTCACAATAGAGAGAGTTCTAGCTGCATCTAGTGGATAGAGGCCAGGAATGCTGCTGAACCCCTTTCAATGCACAAGACAACCCCTTCTAATAAAGAATGATCTGGCCCAAATGGCAATAGTGGTACCGTTGAGAAACTGTGCTTAACATGAGCGTGAAATATCTCCAGTGGTTCCCAAAGGTAATGCTCCCGAGGAACTAAGCTCGGCTGTGCCCAGCTGGAGGGCTGGCTGGCTGGAAGTGCAAGAACCCAGTGACAGCCTAGGGTCTGCCTCTTTCCTGGAGGGTGAAAGTCACCTGAAATATGAATGTATGAAGATTATTTAATTTCAATTTTTGAATGTTTTTTTTTCTTTCATCACAAAAATAGTGCATGCTCCATGCGTACATCTTCTGTCACTGAACTTCTTTGGCCAGAGACCACCAGGATCAGACCTACAGTACTACCAAGTTAGATTTACTGGTTTTCCTGCAGCAAGGGGGGCAGCTGGGAATCATCGCAGTAAGCCTGTGCTTTGAGGGCTTGTGATAGGATGACGCTTGGTTCCGATGATTTGATGGCACGTGCTTTTGCTCTGGACTGGGTGCTGTCAGGAAGTGGGAGAATGCAAATTCTTTGGGCATCTTAATCGTTTTTATCTAGAAGGTGGAAGAAGAGTAATTCTCATGCTGTAATTGGCAGAGAAGCCGCAGTCACTCGTGTCTGGCTGGTTGTGGTTTGCACAGCGATTTTGTTTTTGTCTGTGCTTAGACGTGTTTACAGAATGGTCTCATGTTTGTCTTACAGTATCACAGTCCCAGATGAAGGTGTGAAATTGTTTACGCTCCTCAGGAGAACGACGTTCAGTCATTAGAGCCAGTATCGCTCCCAGCTGATAGCTGTGGGGGGCTACTTTTTCTTCCTCGCTTAGAACACATGAAAAAAAAAAAAAAAAGACAAAGACCAGCAAATAAACCAGAAATACTATAATCACGCTGTTCTGAGATAAGCAAATTAAAATTTTTGTTGTAGAGTTTGTCAGGATTTTTCCCAGGCATGTGAATATCATCAAAATAATAGTAACATTTGTCAAATAAGGTTTTATAGCCAGTTTTTCACTTAGATATCAAGAACCTTTTCCTCATATTGACAAATATTTTCCTATAGCATGATTTTTTTTACTGGCTGCAAAGTGTTTCATGAGTTTAATGGCCTATCATTTATATAATTCCATATTGTTAAACATTTGCATTATTTGAAAATTTTTACTGTTATAAATAATGCTGGGACAGATATCCTTGATGGCATCTGATAAGGTCCTTGGAATAAATTTCTAGAAGTATGATCGTTGGATCAAAGAAGACCTATAACTTCAAGGACTGATAAAGTTGATGTAATCATGTTTTAGGATGGTGGCCTGGGTCTGCCAATCCTAAGAGCTGGGTTACGGTGATTATCATGGAGGTCTTCTTTGACAAGTTGTCTTTTAGTTCAGAGTCCAGAAAAGGACAAATGACAATAAAGACAAAGTTGTTTAATTAGAGGAAATCTCATTTGTAACTTAATGAGGGAATTTAGGAGAAAGATAATTTTCACCATGTGAGAGGTAACTGCAGTTTTTAGCTTCTTACAGAAAAATCTGACTTATAAATCAGGATAGAAAATCCCTGATATGTCTTCTTCCCCTACCCATGGAATGGCAAGTTAACTCCTTTTCTGTTTATGTGACAGAGGAGAGGGTGTCTTTGATTCAAAGCGGAGTGCAGTGGGGGACTTGATTCTTCAGAAGTAGTAAGGGTACATGTTGGATGAGGTTGAAGACTGGAAAACTGAATGGGAGGGTGGGGTTTTGAGTTTTCCTTTTTAATTCCTGTGTTTCTTTACTTTCTGTTGGTGATTTGTATTGGATAGTATCTTCAGTACAAAACTGAAGGCCAAGTAGAAATTAAAAGCATCTTGTTCCTTATTTAAAGGAAGTGGATTTAGTTTTACAACCGAGTATGCTATCTGATGCAAGTGTTTGATAGAAATCCATTCTCCAGATTAAAGACATTTCCTTTTTATGCCCAACTTACCAAGAATTTCCATCATGAATGAGTACATGTTGAAATTTATCAATTGTTTTCACATCAAATCTTTTCCCATTCATCTGTTAATGCCATGTAAGAAATCTGTAGGTTGGGGCGCCTGGGTGGCACAGCAGTTAAGCGCCTGCCTTCGGCTCAGGGCGTGATCCCGGCGTTATGGGATCGAGCCCCACATCAGGCTCCTCCGCTATGAGCCTGCTTCTTCCTCTCCCACTCCCCCTGCTTGTGTTCCCTCTCTCGCTGGCTGTCTCTCTCTCTGTCGGATAAATAAATAAAATCTTTAAAAAAAAAAAAGAAAAAGAAATCTGTAGGTTGTCTAATATTCAACCATTCTTACATCCTTGAACTAAACTCTACTTGGTCATGATGAAACTCTGCTAAATTCAGTTGACTAATTTTTGCATCTGTATTTGTAAATAAACTTAGACTATAATTGTATTGTGCTTTCTCATTTGGGAACTAACTAGCCTTTGAGAAAGTTTGGACAGCTTTCTTTCATTTTCATTTCTTTGAAATAGATTTGTAAAATGCAGATTTATCTGTTCCTGCAGGTTTGTGAGAACTTACTTCTAGAACAATTTCCTCCCACTTTCCCAACCCATTGTCACTCCCACTAATGGGAGAATTGATTACTTAGTCAATTTCTTTAATGGTTACTGATTTTATCAGGTTTTCTATTTCTTTTTGAGGCAATTTTGGTACAGATATTTTTATTGTCTAAGTTTTAAAAAATGAAAGAATGTATATTGCATTTGATATTTTCTTATGAGTTTTAAAGTTTTCTACTGTTTCCATAGTTACATTTCCTCTCTTTTTCCTGATGTTTTTTTGTGCATATTCACATTATTTTTCTCACTGACCTTGCCAGAGATTTGTGTGTTTTATTGGATTTTTCCCAAAGCCAGCTTTTTATGTTCTTAATTCTGTTTCTTTTTTTTCTTTTTTATCATTATTTGTTCCCATCTTTATTATTTTATTTCTTTCATCTACTTTCTATAGGTTTATTTTTATTTTCATTTTCTAGGTGCTTGGGTTTCATGCACTCATTTTAAGTTTTTCTTATTTAAAAAATTTATACAAGTACCACTTTAGCTGCTTCCCATAAATTTGTTTGTGAACTAATTTCATTAGCATCTGGTTCTAAATAACTCACATAGTGATTCCTCTTTATCTCATGAGTAAGTTAGGATTTGGATTTTAAATTTCTTAACATGAGATTTTTTAAATTATATTTTTATTTGATTTGTAGCTTAATAAATTTCTGGTTAGAGAATGCAGCCTGTATGATGCTGAATCTTTGAAATTTGTTAAGATATCTTTTGTGACCTAGAACATTGTCAATACTGCAAATGTGTCTGTTAGTTCAAGTTTGTTATTTTTCTCCAGATTTTAAGTCCTTGCTAACCTTTTTCTCTGTTTAGTCTATTTATTATCTTATTAAGATATCTCAAAATCTCCTGCTATGATTGTGGATTTTTCTTTTATATTCTTGATTTCAGTGCCTCTGTGTTCTGGGTACATTCCTTCGTTCTATCTTACAATTCTCTAAAGCACTCTTCAACCATTTCTTCTCTAGCATACAGGTGGTCTATTACATTTTTATTTCCTATGTATGTCTTCTTATTTCTAAGATTTCTGCACTTATCTATGGTTGTTGTTGATTTATTTTTTATTTATTTCTACTTTGTCCATAAATTCTAGATAAGGAGGAGAGCAAAATAATAAAAATATCTTAGACTTTTGAGTCTAGCAGACAAATATTAGCTCAGCTTTGCCTTCTCATTGAAGGACCATGGAGAAATAATTTTAACACTCAAAGCCTGACCATATTTATTGCTAAAATGAAATAATAATATTTGTTACTGTATTACAATCTGTAGTTACAAATTTGAACAAAAAGGCCTTGCTTCTTCTCTCATGAAGCTTTCAGTTACTAGAAAAGACAGGCATTGTGTACGTAGCTCAGTGTGCTCTGAGATGTGATGGACAAGCACTGCAGGAACACAGATAAAGCACAGCCTAACTTGTGTGGGCAGTCTGCTCAGGCTAGAGTCGTGGAGGAAATAGCATCGCTGCTGAGACCTGGATGATGGCGTCATTTAGGCAGGAAGAGGTAGAGTGTACGAAGGCCGGAAAGAAGCCCAGTGTGTCTGCAGGAGACAGCATGACGGAGAGAGCGTGGGGTGAGCCCCCCAAGCCCCAAGGCCCTGCTCTTATGTTTGTTAGTGTGTGTGTGTGTGTGTGTGTGTGTGTGTGTGTGTGTGTGTGAGACCCTAAACATAACAGAGAACATTGAAGATTTTTAACCAGGTGAATGTCATGCTTTTATTTGTGAGTCCAATCTCGGTTGATGAAGTAAAAAGGAGACCTTGGAGAGGAAGCCAGAAGATCAGTTAGGAGGGCTTTACAGTAGCCAGGGAAGAGATGACAGTGGCTGAGGCCAGAGCCGGTGTATGAAATAGAGAGATTTGAAAGAGATGAGGCCAAGTCAACTGCACTTGACGTTGAGTGGAAGTAGGAGTTGAGGAAAAGCAAGCAAGTGAAATCCTGCTGCCATGCATCTGTTTCCACCAGGTGTCCTGGGCGTCTCAGTGCTTGTGGCTGCTCAGTATTACGTCCTCTGCAGTAGGAAACGTATATTCTTAGCTTCGTGCAGATAGGGGGAAAGGTAAGAGGGGACCAGTTAGTAGGAAGGTGGCACATAGATCTCTTGAGCCAAATAGAGGTTTTACAGCCTAAACTTTTTCATAAATTATGGGTAAGTACAACTTCCCATGACTAAAGTTTCTGCTCCTTTCCCTCCATTCCTCCATGTCATAAATTTCATGGATTGAGCTCATAAAAAAGATCATTAAGAATCGTCCCATATATGCTTTCCTAGTGGATAACAAAGGATATAACTTTACTATACTTTTATTGAATCAGTTGGTTTGTTTAATATTCTGGACTCAAAAGTAGTTGTTATTTCTTTAATTACTGCCCATTCAATGTCAAGGACACCATGTTTATTAAACAGTCATTTATAAACACCTGGCATTTACCTGATTCAAAGGCTCCAAGTGGGGAAAGTGAGATGTCTTCTTGGTGCAGTGACTTCATGTCACTCTGCTTCTTCTATAGAATGTTCTGAAGGCCTTTGTTCCTCCTTCTTCAGTCATCTTTTGGCTAGGTTAGGGAAGAGGTGGGGCTGAAGGATGGAACAGATGGTAGCTCAGCAGGCAGAGAGGACCACTTAGGCTCATGTCTTTCTTCTCCGGTCAGGTTTTGTCTGGTAGTACTCATGTAAATAGAGCTGCTCCAGCCCAGGTTTCCAGCACAATGACAAAGAATGAAGTCTGCTCCTTCATAGAAATGGTGTTTTCCTGGCAGGCTCTGTACGAGAATTATTGAGGTTTTTCTGTGACCGTAGCAGTTCCACAATTTAGAGAACATCAAGGCCAATATCATTTCTGCTCTTCTAGGAAAGAGATTTTGGAGACTGAGTTAGATTTAAAAAAAAAAATACCAGAGTGAATATATAACTCTATTCACTAGGGAACTCCTGACTTTGCTCACAGCCACTCCTGCAACCTGTCTCCTGGGGAGAACACTGGTGAAACTGTCAGTGTTCTGGCAATGAGATCTTCTCTTTGGGATGTGCTTGCAGCTGGTACTCAGACTCTCATCCAAGGAAATAGCTTGAGAAAAGTCTGCTATGCTTCCATCAAAAACCACGATGGGAGAATCTATATATAGGGAAGTTATCTACCAGAAATTCTCAAGTGACAGGGGCAGACCTACCCCTTGAAGAGCAGTCTCAGAATCTGCGATAGTGACCTTCCATTGTCTTTGCCCCACCTATTTGAAAATCACTCTGTGTTGTAGGTGTTATCTAGGGAATTACAAATGCTATGGGAAGAGAGGAAAAAACGTGAGATCTCTAAAATGAAAGGTCAAGCAGTCCCTTACTTTTTTAAGGATCTATTCACTTCTAACCTTGGCTCAAATTAAACCACGGAATGCAAAATACTTTATCTACCCCAACTTTTGCTTTAACAAGTTTTTTTCAGCCTGTAGTGGAAGTTGTTACAAGAAACAAACAGATAGCATTCATTTTTTAATTTGCTGTACAAAAAAGATCAGAGCATTTTTCATTACATCATTTAACGCTTTTCTGCGTAAAGTTCCAAGTGGGAAATTTCTTCTGATATGTAGAAGATTCTTTTTTTCCTTAAAAAAACTGATTTGACTCCTCCTTTCCAGCAGGAGAATGATGTAACCAAGTGTGTTGCCCTTTTTGCCTTGGCTGCGAGGAAGTTTATATGCAGATTTTTAGCTTATACTTTTGAAGAAGTGTATGTGCAATCTTGCTTTTTGTTTAGGAACTTATATTTCTATTTTACTTATCTTTTGGTTATTTGGCTTTTCTGTAAGACAATTCAAAATTTCTTTTTAGAAGAAAATTATGGGTAAGTTAATATTTACCTTCATAGATGTGGTGTTAAGTACCTTCCACATCCAAGGTTTGCAGCAGCCCTTGAGCTTGGGACTTACTCATCCCCCATTCTAGGTGAAATGCCTGGTCTGAGATCGCACCTTATCCATCATCTAATCAATGCAACATGTAAAGCACTGAAATCTTCATTGACTTTTACTCCTGAACAGAACTACCTTCAAAAGGCTGAGAAGGACTCCAGGAAGCTTGACGAGCAGCTCCTAACCCTAGACACAAGTTGGTCAGGATGGACTTGTCCAACAAACTGTCCGTGTGAGCTTTTGAACACCTGGGTGGTGGCCTGTTCCCATCACTCTTACAGACAAGGAGTTTGTTTTACCTAAATTCTTATGCTGCATTTCAGTGAATTGCTTTGTGTTCAGGCCACATCTAGATGGCATTCTAATCCATATGCCCTGTTTGATAACTCTTGGAGCACTCATTATTGTGATATAATTGACATATAACACATGTAAGTTTAAGGTGTACGATGTGATGATTCGAAATACCCATATATTGTGCAATGATTATCACAATAAGGTTAGTTAACAAATCTATCACCTTGCATAGATACCATTTTTTGTGTGTCTGGTAAGAGCTTCTAAGATCCACTCTCTTAGCAAATTTCGAGTGTACAATATTGTAACTATTGTCACCATGCTGTACATCATATTCTGAGAACTGATTCATCTTATAACTAGAAGTTTCTATCCTTTGACCATCTTCATTCATCTCCCCCCCCCCCCCCCCCCGCCCCCCCCCTCCCCAACCTCTGTTTTTATGAGGTTAGTTTTTTTTGGAATTGAGATGTAAGTGAGATCATACAGTATTTGTCTTTCTCTGTTTGGCTTATTTCACTTAGCATAATACCCTCAGGGTTCATGCATGTGTTGCAAAATGGCAGGATTTCCTTCCTTTTTATGGCTGAATAATATTCCACATTTTCTTTGTCCATTCGTCTTCCATGAATACTTAGGTGTTTTCCATGCCTTGACTATTGTAAATAATGCTGCAATGAACATGGAGGTGCAGATATATCTTTGAGATAGTGATTTCATTTCCTTCTGATATATACCCAGAAGTTGAATTGCTGGATCATAGGAGTGTTTTCTTTTTCTTTTTAATTTTTAGAGGAAACTCCATACTGTTTTCCATAGTGGCTGTACCAATTTACATTCCCACCAATAGTCTACAAGGCCTCTTTTTTCTCCATATTCTCACCAACACTTATTATCTGTTATCTTTTTGATAACAGCCTTTCTAACAGGACTAAAGTGGTATCATTTGTTTTTTGTTTTTTTACTATAGGTTTTTTTTGCCATTACCGTAAGGCTTACATAAAATATTTTATAGATAGAACAGTCTATGTTACATTGATAAGAACTTCACTTGCATATAAACATTCAACCCTTTTACTCCCCAACCCCCATCATTTATGGTTTGATGTCATAATTTACCTCCTTTTGTATTATATAACATTAACAAATTATTGTAGCTATCATTATTCTTAATACTTTAAACCTTTATACTAGAGTTGAGGGATTAACACATCACCATATTACAATATTAGAATATTCTGAATTTGATTCACCTTTACCGGGGCTTTTTATATATTCCTATATTTCTTGTTATTATTTAGTGTCTGTTTCAACTGGAGGAAATTTTTCAGCATTTCTTCTTTAAGAGGATTATTCTAAATTCTCTGTCAGGCAGTTCATAGATCTATTTCTTTAGGGTCAATTATTGGCGCTTTATTGGTTTCTTTTGGTTGTGTCATGTTCACTTGCTTCTTCATGATCTTTGTGTCCTTGTGTTGGTAAGTGGTCTCCTTTTCCATACTTTATGGGTTTACCTTGGCAGGGAAAGACTTTCACTAGTCAGTTGATTTGGAGTACTGGATGGGTCAGCTGGTAGTGGTCTTCCGGCAAGCAGGACTTGCTACTGGGGTCTCTAGCTGGACAGAGCCACTGCCTAAGCTCTGAGGTTGTGGAGAGGTGCTGCTGTCTGGCCTCCAAAGGTTGGATGGGCCTGCTGGCTGGGCTTTGTATTCAAGGGGGCTACTGGCTTGGCTCCTTGGTTGGACAAGGCTGCAGGCTGGTTAGGAGGGACAACTAGCTGGGCTCTGTAATCACCTCTGGTTGAGTGAGTTTGCAGTTTTTGTTTCCTGGAAGGACAGTGAGACTGGTTGGACTCTATGAGTGACCAGGACTATAGGCTGAGTTCTGTAATGGCTTCTGGTTGGGTGGGGCCTTAAGCTGTGCTCTGTGATTGGGTTGGGCTGAAGACTGGGCTTGCTGATCAGGTAGGCCACTGGCTGTGCTCTGTTGTTGAACAAGGTCAGTGGCTGGGCTTTCTGGTCAGGTGATGCTTCCAGCTGTATCCCACAGTTGGGTGGGACTAGGGAATCTGTTCCGCAGTTGGGCACAATCTCTGTCTAAGCTCCAGTAGGGTGGGGCTGCAGGCAATGCATCAAGATCGAGTGAGGTCACTGGCTGGGCTTCTTGCCAGAGACGAACCATAGGCTGTTTTTAGTAATTATGCAGGTTTGTATGCTGGGATCTGCTGATGAGTAGGGTTGCAGGCTATGTTCCATGGCTAGGCGGTACCGTTGGCTGGTCTCTGAGGCTGCCAGGGTCACCATTACGGCTCCCTCGTTATGTGGAACCAGAGGCTATACTCAACAGTTGGCAAGGCTGCTGTCTTGGTTCACTGCTCGGGGTGGGGGTGGGGGCTGTGTGATGGGCTCCACAGCCACCTGGGCTCTCTGGCCAGCTTTCTTGTGGGGCAGGACTGGAGGTCACACTCAGCAGTTGGATCAGGCTTCAGACTTGCTTCTCTGTCTGGGCAAAACTATTGCACTCACTTCATGGTTGATATTGCCCATCGACTAGGAACCCAAGTCAGGCAAAACTGCCAACTAAGCTCTCCGGACAGATGGAACCCCTGATTCAGCTCTATAGATGGGCAGAGCCACTGGCTGGGATCTCTGCTTAGGCACTGCTGCCAACAGTAATATGATCTGCCAAGATCCGAGCACTGGTTGCTGTCATCCTGGCTTTTCTTCTCAACCTCTTTTTGATCCCCACTGGTCAAACCCTGCAGATTCCTCTAGTGATTTCTGCAAAGCAAGACCCTGAGTGGCCCTCCTGGGAAGCATCCCACAATGTTGGGGGAGCTGGATGTCCATCTTGGGTTCCCAGTCAATGGGCAATATTTCCCGCTGGAGAAACCATAGGCCAGGGGGCCCTCTCAGCTGGTGCTGTGCCAGTCTGGGGGAAGAGCAAAAGTGAAACTGCTCTTCTTACCCTTCCGGTGTGGTTCTTTCTTGGTCTCTGTGGTCCAGGGAGCTCCTTCAGCATCACCGGCCAGGTTCTGAGATTTTCACTGTGGTGTATTGTCTGTGGATAGTTGTTAGCTTGTCTTCTTGTGGGGGAGACTGAAGTCAGAAACAACCTATATTGCCATCTGGATGACTTCACCTCTCCAACATGGGATTTCTTTTGGGGCCAATGAAAATGATCTGAAATTGATCACAGTGATGGTTGCACAACTTTGTGAATATGCTTTGCTTTTTCCACTGTGCCATGTCTGTTACTCAGCTTCTCTGCTCACTTGCTCCCTGTCTTCCTCCAAAGAAATGTTTGCATTGGATCGATGGTGTAAGAGTTACCTGAACCAGAGCTCTCCAGATACTTCAATCTTCCTCCCTTGACTCTTTTCAGAAGCCTGAGTGAGCCAAGTCTTGGAGCTACTTTTAAGACATGTCCATAGTCCTGTGCCTCACAGGATACCTGACCCATAGTAGGTGATCAACAGGTTGAATTGCATTATGCTATTTCTCACTGTCCTCTCTTTAGGGCAGAGAGGTGACATAAGAGTATCCTTTTACTATTGGCCTGAGTGTGGCACTGAGAGGCCTACACATGCCGCGCTCCGCACGCAGAGCTGTACACTCCTGTACGGACCTCCAGGGATGCTTTTGCAGAGTGCTTGTTCAAGCTCACAAAAGCTCTTTGTGGGTCCCTCCTCAGGCACATTATATCATCCTCTAAGCCATTAAGTCAATCCATTTTAATTGCATAATGACTCCCATGTTTGAATCTGTGGAAAATCCTCCCCACCTCCACCTGTATCTCCAGCGGCAGATTTCCAACATCCTGACAGCAGCAGAGTTTTTTGTCCTCCCCGTAGCCCTGCAGCCACCAGGGGCCAAAGACCAATTTGCTGTAATGAATTTAATATGTTTAGTCTGAGCCATATAGTTCCAGGCCAGCCAGCGAGGGCCCCATGTAGGGTGACTTTCCATGAAGTGAATCAAAGAGGCATGTCGGCAACTATGGGCGGAGTGTGCAAACCCTGCTGGTGCCAACCCCATTTCAAGTCCAGCCAGCTTCCTAGCCACTTTCTGGACTGTCCCAAGACCACTTTGGCAGCAGTTTATCATGCCTCTGGCTCCTAGGATGTATACTAGGCCATTCTCAAGAATGTATTGTAATGCTTGGAAGTGGTCTTGGTGGATTGCCCATCCAAAAGTTGGTCCTCGTTAGTGACAAGATCGAGTTTTGTGGGTGGTGAATTTCTTTGGGTATCTTGGGAACCTGTTGTTTATATGAGTTGATGAGTATTTATATTTAAAATCCACCGAAAGATCCTACTTTCAAAGGAAGGCAAATGCAAAATAGTGTAGGAATCGCTGTATTTGAAGGACTTTTAGAGGTTATCTGGCCCGGGCGCCTGCCTCTAGAGATGGACCACTCGGACCTGCAGGACCCAGGACAACCATCGTATGTGGAAATTGCGGGGCTTTGACAAGATAGGTGCTGCATGCCTATTACATTCTTCCACTCCCCTGTTCATTTACTCCCCGACGTTATGAGAAAGTACTCAGCCTGGCATTAGAGGAGTCACACATAATTAAAGAAGTTACCTAACTTTCAACAGCTCACATTTTGGTACAAGAAACATATATATACCAACAGTCTACTGAGGGCTGTCAGATAGGCATAGAGGTCTTTATTACCAAAAGAAAATTGGAGCCAAAGAAAGTCTACTTAAAAGGAATACATTTAAAATGGGGCACCTGGGTGGCTCAGTCGGTTGTGTCCAACTTGATTTTGGCTCATGTTGTGATGTCAGGGTCATGATCTCAGAGACTATAAGATAAAGCCCTACGTGGGCTCTGCCTTGAGCATGGAGCTTGCTTAAGATTCTCGGTCTTCCTCTCTCTCGGCCCCCCTTCCCCGCACAATGCGCTCTCTCTTTCTCTAAAAATACATACATACATACGTACATACATACATACATACAATGGATAACAACTTTTCCAAGTAAATTGAAAACTAAGATTTGTTTGAGAATTAGTCTTTAAAATTAAAAATACGAAAATAATTTTCATTTGTTAAATAGAACTTGGATTATTATTTAATTTTATCTATGTTGCAGTTCTTAGAACATACAAAGATGGGATAAAAAAACCATTTTTGGTGACAAATGGCATTATGACAGGAGGATACTATCGTACAGAGCTTGTTTTTCAAAAGTATTCAAGGACATCATCGGTATTTCCAAGGACCAATGTCATTTTATTTTGATATCCAAGTCATTTTACTCTTGCATCCCTATATTTATTGATTTTTGCCTTCAATTGTTAAGGTATTTAAACCTGCTAGCTTCTCATTTTTAATAACTTTCCATGTGATTCCAGTATTTCTCCAAAAAGACCTCTCTTCACCTTTGTAAAGCCCTACATTGTTTGCAAGATTTGCAATGTCATGTTGCAACTGGAAGGATATTGGGAACAGAAGAAGAAGAAGACACCATTATAAAGTTGGGTGGAATGTTTGGTGGGGACCAATGATTATTAATGGAGAGCTGATCAGTAAGTATTTTTATGCTACACTTATTATTGGTTCTTCTCAAACTCTTCATAGAATTACAGAGATTTAGAAAATGAATACTTACATAGCAACAATCGTCTCCACCTCTGTAACATACTAGGAGTTCAGGTGGCACAAAACTAGGAAGATCCTGGAATAAAAAAATAATGTATTTACAGACAAGAAGTGACTGAGTCCCATGGGAAATTACTCTGTGAGTATGACTCAGCCACTGATACGATCAGTATCAGTTGTAACTAGACTAGTGGTTATTAGAGGTGCTGGAGATCATGAAATTATGTTTCTTTCTTTTACAATCAGGTATGTTCCTTAGGTTTTCTGATTCTAAATTCAGTGAATTCTCTTCCACCGTACGATAGGCTCTCAATTACTCATGAATCCTGGACAATATTATTTTTGTTATTCCGATTATATTACTTTCCCCAAATCCCAGTCTTTACAGGATGCTTGCAAAAAGGTTAGAAGTTGTTTTACGTGCCAACCAAACGCTCTTTTACTAAAACAGTGAAGCTGCCTCTTGGAGTTGCCCACCCACTACTCCACCGAGTCTACTTTGCAAGCCATTTCCTAGCTTGTTAAATGGAGTGGGTTGTGAGATAAGGTGCCATGAAGTACAAGGTCCAGGGTTTTAGGCAGATTACGCACAAACATTTATGTGGTTTCTACAGTGCATATGCCTAGGTAGTATAAGGTGCACGCTTTCAGGTCTCATCGGAAAACTGTGTGAAAAAACGAAGCCAGAGCAATAGCAAAGTGAAATTACCAAGCGCAGAAGAAAAATCAAACCAGCAGAAACCGAGGATGGTCCCACGCCAGAGTGAGAGGGAAACATCAGCCTTAGGGACTGCTGATACCATCTTTCAGTTTCAAGTGATGAGAATCCAGCACAAGCCAGCTTTAACTCAATAATGGGAGTTTATAGGCTCACAAAACCAAACTCAGAATGAAGGACAGTGTTGGCCTCAGGAATGACTCAATATCGTTCCCAAATGCTATCGGGACTACTCCTTTCTCTAGTTCTGTTCAGTATCTCGGCTTTTTATCTGTGCTGACCTCATCCTCTCTAACTTCCAGATGTTCCATCTCCATGGGATAGGCAAAGACATCCCTCTCCTGAGGCCAGCAGTTCTGCCACCAGAAAAGTAAGTGGAACCTTGAGTGGAACAATTTCAGGAGAGAGCTCAGTTTGGGTCACCCGAGTCTCACTTGTCATCCTGGCTTCCACAGTGTCTGGGGACAGAAGGATACCATAGCTGGTCTCACGTGGAATCTTTGGACTTCTTAGCAGACCAAGCAGGTAAGCTGTGCTATCAGAAAAATGGAGAAAAGCTGGTCAGAAAGAGACAACAGCTATTACAGGGACACATCTTCACCTTCTATTACTCTTCGCCTTTCCACTTGTCTCCTAGAATTACATGGTGCTTATAGGTCTTCATCTAGGTCACTGAAGTGAACTGGGGTTAATCGGACCTGGGCTTGAATTATATTTTCATTAGTATGGTACCCGATTGTGAAACAGAAATTATGAAGCAAAGGATATAATTTACAGATGGCCTGTGTTTAGTTGTGTGAGCCCATTTACTATTATTAAACCTGAGAAATAGTGTGGGTTCCCTCCCTTTAATTTAATTTTAACTGATTTGATAAATTAGAAGAGGTGCGGCAGCAAACACATTGAAATTCTCAGTTCAAAGTAAATTTGTTTCTAAAAATGTCCTGCCTTCTCTCAAAATGCTACAAGAAAAATCCAATAAAAACCTCTTTCATCTCCTTGAATGAAGAAAGCAACACACATTTCAATTGATTTTAGTAGTATTTATGGTTCTAAATGTTTATCTTCAAGTATATTTATTAATATACATATGCTTTACATTTTTATTCATTTATGGCCTTGCAACTAGGTTTTAAAAGTCATTGAGTACATCAAAACTTACTTGGGTGGTGAAACTTGCCCTTGGCTTTGTTAAGAATCAGTTTACCCAAAGATCAATAAACGTATATTGAACATTTCAATAGTTCTGGACTCTGAACTAAGAGCTGTAAGAGATGAAGCAAAAGTCTTTAACATGTTTACTGTTCAGTGAGAGAGACAAGACAATGACTTGAAATAAGAGAGAAATATGCATGGCAGAGTATTGTATAGACGGAATTCAGCAATTTGATTGAAGTCATGTCAGTGAGTGATCAGCCGCCTAGGCTTCATGGCATTAGTGGGGTGGAGAAGCACGGCAATCAGGCAATAATGACACTCCTTTTCAGTCATTTTCACCCGCCTCTATCCTGAGATAGGTGAGCTCAAGCCTCCACTTGTAGCAAATGTGTTTAAATTAAGGTAGCATTAAGAGTTGAAACAAACATTTCCCAAGTTGCATGATAATGAGAATGACTCAAACATGACATGGTTCAAGATGGGTGTTCGTGATCACCAAGCAGTGTGATTCAGAAACTCAGGCTGCTTTCATCCTGTGGCTTTTCCACCAACACAGGGCTTCGAAGGATGCTTTGCTTGTCTGATTCAAGCCAAAGGAAGGAGGAAACATGTAGGGGAGATTTTTGTAAGCCAGGGCTAAAATGGCACACATCCCTTCTGCTCGTGCTCCATTGACTAGAAGTCAGACTCACGGCCACATTTATCTGGCTTAAAAATGTCATCTAGGTGCATGTACAGGATGAAGAAAGAACAGGTTTTATGAACAGTCAGCCATAACGTCCATGAACACTGGATTCAAGAAACAAAAAGGTGAAGGGGAACAGGGTGCTAGTTGCAATGTGTCATTTGATGACCTCCACTTTTTAAGAAACAGGCATGCTGAATCTCATCAATGGAAGGGTGTCCTTCTCTAGTGATGGTTACTGATTTGTGGAATGTGTTCAAAGATGATTGGGCAGTTTTAGATACGTTCAGCTTGTATATGTATAAATATGCCTAGCAACAGAAGCATCTCAGTAAAGCCTCATTACATTCTCAGACAGAAGTATTGTAATATAGGGGCACCTGGGTGGCACAGTGGTTAAGCGTCTGCCTTCAGCTCAGGGCGTGATCCCGGCGTTATGGGATCGAGCCCCACATCAGGCTCCTCTGCTGTGAGCCTGCTTCTTCCTCTCCCACTCCCCCTGCTTGTGTTCCCTCTCTCGCTGGCTGTCTCTATCTCTGTCGAATAAATAAATAAAAATCTTAAAAAAAAAAGTATTTTAATATAAAAAGATTGTGTGTGTGTGTGCTAAATGGGTGCATATGTATCTCCATAAATAATACACATATACACAAACCGTTGCTGTTACGTCAATACTAGAATGTGCCTGTTTCTCAAATTCAGTGGGTACATAAAGTTCCCAGTAGAGTATAAGATGTAAGTAATACATTCTTTATTCGTTTTTTAAAGATTTATTTACTTTTTGAGAGAGAAGGAGAGGGAGAGAGAGTTCCTAAGCAGACTCCGTGCTGAGTGCAGAGCCTGATGTAGGGTTCGATGCCACCCTGAGATCCCAACCTGAGCCGAAACCGAGCTGGCCACCCAACTGACTCAGCCACCCAGGTGCCCTAAGTAAGACATTTTCACAATGTATTCATTCATACGCGCAAAGGTAATTTGTTGAATGGAAACACCTGTTTGGGAGATGTTATGGGTTGAATTGTGTCACCACCGGAGATAATACCGAAGTCCTAACCCCCGTATCTGTGACAGTGACCTTATCTGAAAGTACAGTCTTTGCAGATGTAATCAGGTTAAGATGAAGTCATACTGAATGAGGGTGGACCCTAACCCAATGACTAATGTCCTTGCAGGCAGAGGAGTTTTGGATATAGCATGACACAGGCATGTAGGGAGGACATCATGAGAAGAGACTGGAGTCATATATTTACAAGCGAAGGAACACCACGGGTTGCCAGCAATCACCAGAAGCTAGGAGAGAGGCATGGAACAGATTCTCAGAACTTCCAGAAATAACCAACCCTGCCAATACCTGAATTTTAGACTTCTAGCCTCCGGAGCTGTGAGAGAATAAATTTCTGTTGTTTTAAGCCACCCAGTTTGTGGTAATTTCTAACAGCCGTCCTAGGAAGCTAGCACATGGGTTATACATTTATTTATAGTATTGATGCCTACCTCTTATAAACTTTCAACTTGCACATTTTCATGCTTATAAAAAAAGGTATGAGCCAGAGCATAAGAATCGTGACTCTGTTCACTGCCAACAAATGGGATAACTGTTGCTGTTATAAAATCACTTCGGTCTTATAAACAACTGAATTTGAGAATACTTTCCAGAAACTAGCCAGTTTGTAAGTAAGGAGCTTCTGGGTCATTTAAATTACTCAGCTATATTTATCTCACGAGGGGAGTATCTAACTGCATTGCATACATGGGAGGAACATAACCCAATCTTTTTTCAGTTCATGGACCGTCTCAGTAAGTGCAAGTTTTGCTTTTTTCACAAATGAACACTAGAACCCCCCAAACTAGCAACCCCTCTACATCTCCTCTCCAGAAGCTTGCCCCAGACTCAATGCCTCTGAGCTCCCATTTAGAGAAATTGGACGCTGACCTACCGAATAGGACGCGCGTGTCTTAGGTTGTCCCCACCGCGAGACCGAGAACTTGACCCTGCTGTCGCCAGCGACAGGTTAGTTTCGCGGCAGGGCGGTGTGAGGAGCTGCCTCAGCGACCAACCAGCCAGCCCTGTCCGCAGCCGGCCTCGGGCACAGCAGGCCTGAGAGGACGAAGCTGACACTCGCACTGGTTTTACAAGCGATCGTGTTTTCCTTCCTTCTTAGAGCACATCCAGCGCTTCCAGAATGTATTTCCTCTTCTAGGAGATTCCTGCTTTTATTGAGAAATTGGTAAAGGCAGTTAAAACGTGTAGTAGCACTTTAGATTTTGTTTCTGGTTATAATTACATTTATGGAAGACCACACACATACCTATTCTTCCTTTCCACTTTCACATGAGAAAATCTATTTAGATAACCATTCGCCGAACACAAACCTCATGGTTTACCTGAGAGGAGGAACAAAGTGCGATTGTATCATTTCTCGAGAAGAGTAGAGAGGAGGTCAAGAATAGGCATGATCCTGCATACTGAGCCATGAAGTATTAAGACAGCATTAATTGCAAAGGTTCCTCTTTTCCATTCTTTTCAAGCACAGGCAACACATGAAAATGATTTCCTGTACTTTGTCTTTTGATTTAATGCTTGCTCTAGACATGTGTTACATTTTAATGGGAGCATGGTTAGAGGAGAAATTGTATTCAAGCTATACAGTCACAAGTGTGTGGCGGATAAGTTTCTTGCAGAGATGGAAAGAATTATATTATTGACCACATAAATTAGATTTAGAATACTTGACAGGATTCTATGATCTATTTCCATGTTGTTTCTAATGCTGTGACCCTAGGTTTCCTAGAGAGGTTCCCTATAATTCTTAATCCTTCGGTTGGTTGGTTTGTTTAATTAAGTGCCTTTTAAAAGGGGGTGCCTGGAATCGGGTCATGTGTCATGTTCGTGGCAGATGAAGAGACAGCGACAATAAATAACAACAACAAACTATTGGAAGTTTGAAGTTTGTAAGTGGAAGGTCGAGTTGAACCAAAAATGAAAAATCCAAGTAATGAACCTCCCCAATTAAACAGTGACCATCTTGGGTGTGTGAGCTTCTTCCTTAGGGTTCTGAAGACTCCGCTCTTCATTTTACCTTTCAGAAAAGTTTAAACCTCAAAAATGCAAAACAACGAACTAAAACTTAGGCTCAAGATTTGAAACACTCTTCTAAAGGGGGAACAATTTTTTTTCCTGGAGTACTGACTTTTCAGTTGGACCTGGCGATACTAGGAAGATTCTGCAGAGTTTGGGTATCTTCTTTTATTACAAAGTGGGTTCTTAATTACTTTTAAAATTATCTTCACTGGCCTCTGTCATTTATTTTTTCTAATAAAAAATACCACAGACATGGTCGATGAGTTCCACCAGAGTAAGACTCAGAAGAGTTGATGTCTCTGGATTGTTTTACACCGTTATTCACAGAAAGGCCAGGATGAAAATAATCACAGGTTGGCTGTAATTATCTTCATGGTGCCAGGCAAAGTTTTGGTTTCTTGGGTCATAGCACTTTGTGAAACGGCATTAATTGCAACCAGTGGAAAAGGCTGAATTTTCTGATTCCCTGGGTGAATTGATATAACTTTATTATCTTATACTGGGCGTAATTCTTAGCCATATATTTCTTTCTATCACAAGACAAAAGTAGGGAGAAAATACAATAATAGGTTAAAAAAAAGTGATAAACCAGAAATCCCAACTAAAAACATCAAAAATGCCTTCCTTTTGCAGCCCAGAACAAATAACTCAGTCAGCCAATAGAGGGAAATATAAGACAGGTGTCATTTCTTCTTCCCCCAGGCATTTGGTGTCTTCACCTTTCAGAGAGGGTGAATGGGCTGCTCAGGTAAACCTGTCTCTGCCTTTACACAGGGACACAGAAGTCACAGAAAAAAGACATACGACAGTCCATACTAAAAATACTGACAATTGTTGTTTTTTTTAGTTTGAATTAAAGAATGCAAATTGAAACAGTAAAGACACCAGTTTTCAAACATACAATTGACAATGGTAACACTGGGCACTAATGAGAGGTTGAGTGAGAGGGACACTCTTACACATCATTGTCTGGAAGATTTTTTTTGCGGGGGCGATTACTGTAGTCAAATCCATGTTAAATTGCCTTTTGCCCTGAGATGTACTTACACAAAATACAAAGCAATGTAAACACAACTGCGATAGCATTTCTTTCACCAGTTCATTTTGGTCACATCAACCCTGCCCGTGGGGACATAGACACCACTGCTTTTGTGTTTGATGTTTGCGCTTCCACGACTGTGCTCCTTTTCTCCCATCCGTTCATTCTTTTTTAAAATTTTTATTTTATTTTACTTCCCATTTCCCTGGTTGCTAATGATACCATTATTCTAATATTGTTCATATGGTATCATCTTATCTTACACTATTTAATTGAGATAGAATTAGCATATAACATTGTGTTAGTTTTAGGGGTACAACATAATGATGTGAAATATGTAGCTATTGTGAGGTGATCACAATAATAAGTTTAGTTAACATCCATCACCACCCACAGTTGCAGGGTTTTTTTTCTTGTGATGAGAACTTTTAAGATCTACTCTGTGAACCACTTTCAAAGCCACAATACCGTATTAGTAACTAGACTCACTACACTGTACGTTACATCCCTAGGACTTACTCATTTTATAACGGCAAGTTTGTACCTTTTGAGCACTTTTATCCATTTCCCTTACCCCCCTGTGTCCCCATGCCTTTGGCAATCACTGATCTGTACTCTGTATCTATTAGTTCAGTTTTTTTCTTTTCAAGACTCCACATGGAAGTGAAATCGTATGGTATTTATCTTTATCTGACTGACTTATTTCACTTAGCATAACATCTTCAGAGTTAATCCATGTTGTTGAAAATGGCAGGGTTTTCTTCTTTCTTATGGCTAAGTAATATTCCATTATATATATCAAATCATATTTTCACTAAGACAGTACGGTGGCTTCCATGTCTTGGCTCTTGTAAATAACACTGTGGTGAACATGGGACTGGAGATTCCCTTTAAAGATAGTGATTCTGTTTCCTTTGGATACATACCCAGAAGTAGAATTGCTGGGTCATGTGGAAGTTCTATTTTCAATTTTTTGAGGCACCTCCATATTGTTTTCCACAGTGGCTGCACCAATTTACAATCCCACCAAAAGGGCACAAGGGTTCCCTTTCCTCCACATCCTTGTCAACACTTCTCATTGCTTGTGCTCGTGAAGATAGCCCTTCCATCAGGTGTGAGGTGATATCTCATCACGATTTTAACTGGAAGAGATTACTATGCAATTCTACAATATACACAAAAGAGCTTTAAAACGTTCACATACTTCGACCCAGTAATTCCACCTTTAGAAAGTTATCAGAGATGTGTTCAAAGACATATGAACAAAAATGCTCATTATGATTATTTATAATATTAGGGAAATGGAAATAAAAGCCCTAAATATCCGGTAAGAGGAGAAAGGCTAAATAAATCATTTTATGTGTATAATAGAATAATCAGCAATTACTAAATATATGAGGCTCAAATCAGAGCCCAAGGGTTCAGAGTGAAAACTGAATCTGGCCCAGAAAATGCCAGACCCCGTCACCCTGGAACAGGGTGCAGAGGCTGAACCCTTAAGACCTGAAAGAATGGAAACCGGGGAGCCCCCCTGAGGACAACCACAGCTGGCTGTGTGGAGACCTAAGCCAGTAAAGGCATGACAGCAGCATGGCTTGTCATGGGTCCAGCGGACTGGAGGAAGAGGGGACTGTGTTCAGTTGTGACCCCGTGTGTCAGTGACTGACACCCACTTGGCCCTTCTACAGGGAAAGTCTAAACTGGACTGTTTGCCAGAGTTTTGGTTAGTTCAAGAGGGAGGTACTTATTTTTTTCCTATCTAAGAATAATTTAATAAAACAAAACCGACACAATTGTGTTCACACCTGAAGTTGGTGAAGCAAACTGAATCCAACCAGAGGGCACGTAGATGGGCAGATCATTACAGAATAATGTGAAAGAAATACACCAAAATCTTCATTTGGCTTCTCTCTGGGTGGTAAGATTTTGCATACTTTTTTACTTCTCATTAATTCTTTTCCTTAAATAGGCAATTAGCAGTCAGTATTTTTGTAATGTAAAATATATAAAAATAAAAAGATATTTCTGTATTTTCTATAAAAAAGAAAAAAAGAACCCATTGTCCTCCCGAAAAGACGTTTTCTTCCCTCGCTCTCTGCAGCCACCTTCCCAAATAAGGGGCTGATGGAACAGTGGATTCTGAGGGCATCTAACCCAGATGAACCCCTCCAGCTTGGAAGGCATTCTGGTTTAGGAAGGTTTAGAGCTCCCTGTAACTCCCACATGAAAAGCCACACTTGATAGCTCTGCTCGCTCTCTTTCCCTTCTTCAGCAGTTCTTGTTTGGCATTTCAGCAAAGACAGAAAGGACTGATAAGCTCACTGGTGGATGGGGACTTGCTTTTGTTTCAGCACAAGAATTTAAAACCAGAATGTGTTGTTTAATTGCTTTCACAGATGGAAGTTTAAATCACATTTACACTGAACGTGGTCTTCTCGAAGTCCGCGTGGAAATCAGTCTGAACAATGGGAAAGACAGATGTGTTTTACTTGGAAAGGTTCAACCTGGTGCTGGTGGTGGAACTGTAGGCTCCCGCTGCTTTGGATTGCTGGTTGGTCCGCAGCCTGTCTCTGGGATCCATCACTGTACTCCCCGGGATGGGGGCTCGTAGCCACCTTTGAGTTCCGTGGAGCTCTGAATGGCAGAAATGGATGAAAACATTTGCAATAAGCTTTGCGAAAGATCTTTACAATATTCTGCCAGAATGAAATTGCTATTCCTTGGAGGCTAACCAGCTTTCGATAGAGGCAAAAAGAGACGTGGTATGGATTTAAAAGATCAAAATGTTTCTTTTAAAGGGAGAGTGTTTTTTGGTTTTTATTTTAAATGACTTGAGCAATGAACATTGTAAAGTCTTGATAGAGAATTCCACAGCAGAAGCATTTCTTTCTATCATCTCAGGACCTGCACAAAATGAAATATGAATTTAGTGTGAAAATTCTGGAACTCAACCTCATAAAACAAACAAACAAACAAACAAACAAACAAACCATTCAGAAGTCCATACCACAGATTTTCTTCCCTAGAGGTAAGGATGGTGATGATATCTAAAAAGAGACTATCTTTTCAACTCTGTAGATCTTTCTATGTAGGTTTCATGGACTATGAGAATCAATCTTATTTTGCTAAAACTGATTGTTTAAATTTTAGGTTCAAGGAACAGATATTACGAGTTACATTTTATTTTATTTTTAAAAAAGATTTTATTTATCTATTTGACAGAGAGGGAGAGAGAAAGAAAGAGACAGAGAACACACATAAGCAGGGGGAGCAGCAGAGACAGAGGGAAAAGCTGACTCTCCACTGAGCAGGGAGCCTGATGTGGGGCTCGGTCCCAGGACCCCGGGATCATGACCTGTGCTGAAGGCAGACGCTTAACTGACTGAGCCACCTGGGCGCCCCATGAGTTACATTTTTAAAGAGTTATGAAAAATTCAGTGGAGAAACACAGATACTTAGAGGATTTTGTTGCACTTCCTTCATTCATAGAGTTACAAAAGTTACGGCATTTTAAACTTAGCTCACTAGTCCATGGTGCCTGACCCATTCACAGTGAGGAGACACTGAGATAATTCTGTAGATAATTCAAGTCAACTCCTTGCCAGCCCCTCTCTCAGAACACACACACAAGCACAAGTAGTATGTCATTTACGTTCCTCGTGTACTTTAAAATGCTTTAATCCTTCATTTTCTCATGCATAGTTCATCTTACCAGAGAAGGAAGACAGAAAATGAAAATAGATGTATTAGTTATATGGAAGCTTTAACTTGTCTTTGTATGTTCTTTTGCAGGACGAGAATGCCAACGTTAGATCAAGAAGTTGGGGGGAAGAGAATCCTTCCGTGTGGTGGTGACATGTCGGGGTGCTGGTCAGGAGGAAACTGGGGTGCTAGTCTGTGGTGTCAGCATGTTCCCGTCCCCTGTCAGGCCAGCTTTGACAGTGGGGACCTGCCTGGCACCTGAAGGGGGATTGTCACAAGCATACCTAAGGATGTGTGCAATTTAAAGTTTTGACTTTATTGTTTAATAATGGGTCTCCCCCGATTCAAAACTCAGACATCTTCAACGTAGAAAGCTTGAGAAACATGGAAAGGACAAATACTTAAAAAAGCAAACAAAAATTGCTATTTGTGGAAACCTCTGGTTACATATCCTTCTGGACCTTTCTTTCTGGCATGCATGCATACCACATATACTTTACAAATTCTATAGCCTTGCTAGCATACTGTTTATTTAGTAGTCATGGCCATTTTCCCATACCAATAGGTAGTCTTCTACAATAGGAATCTTTTTAAATATATTTGTAAAGATTTTATTTATTTATTTGACAGAGAGAGAGCAGTGGGGTAAGGGCCAGAGGGAGAGGGAGAAGCAGGCTTCCCACTGAGCAGGGAGCCCCATGCGGGACTTGATCCCAGGACCCTGGATCACAACCCGAGCTGAAGGCAGACGCCTAACGACTGAGCCACCCAGGGGCTCCTACAATATGAATCTTTAATATCAGTACTTGTATTCCACTGTATGTTCCCACCCTAATTAGGGTGTAAATATCCTGTGATATTGTGATATATATTTGGTCTTCATCCCCAGTTCCTGACAGGAGAGCTTCTAAGGTATCTCTGGAATGATGGAGTGCTTTGCATGCTATGAGACGACTGGTACCTGGCAGCTCCTAGTTACCTTTCGGATGGGAGATGGTCACCAAAAAGACCAAGTCAGGATTAGAGGGTTGGAACTTTCAGCCTCCCCTCCTCCCCTCTAACCTCTGGGGAGAAAAGTAGGACTGGGATTCATTGCCAATGGCCAGTGATTTAAGCCACCTTCCTTACATGATGGAACCTCCATAAACCCCCTTAACCTACGGGGTTCAGTGAGCTTCTGGGTTGGTGAACACATGGAGATCCTCAGTGGGTAGTGCATCTGAAGAGGGCATGGCCACATGGAAACCTCACCTGCCCCCTCTCCCATCCCTCCCCCACACTTTGCCCTTTGCCTGTCTTCCATCTGGCTGTTCCTGGGTCGTATCCTTTATAACAAACTGGTAATAGTAAGTAAACAATTTTCCGGAGATCTGTGAGCCGCTCCAGAAAATTGTCAAACCTGAGGAATGAGATGTGGGAACCCCCAATTTATAGCCAGTAGGTGAGAAGTAGGTGGCCTGCACTTATGACTGGTATCTGAAGTGGGAGCAGACTTATGGGACTGAGTCCTTAACTTGTGGGACCTGCCACTCACTGCCACTCTACTAAGTGTCAGAATTAAATTGAATTAAATTGTAGGACACCAAGCTTACATCAGAAAATTGGTCAGTGTGAGGGGCTTCTGGGTGGCTCAGTCATTAAACATCTACCTTCGGCTCAGGGTGTAATCCCAGCATTCTGAGATCAAGCCCCGCATCGGGGGCTCCTCCGCTGGGAGCCTGCTTCTTCCTCTCCCACTCCCCCTGCTTGTGCTCCCTCTCTTGCTGGCTGTCTCTCTCTCTGTCAAATAAATAAATAAAATCTTTTAAAAAAAAAAAAGAAAAGAAAATTGGTCAGTGTGGGGGGAAAAAAAACCAAGACCCCCTCCTTTGGCGTCAGAAGTGGTATTGGAATAAAGATGGATCCTAGTAGGATCTTCCACGGATTTATCTTGTTTACAAGGTTGGGTTTTTGTTCATTTGTTTTTGTTTTTATTTTTGTAATTATAAATAACACCCAAATTAAAAGCACTTAAAAATACTCAGTTCAGGCTGGAGAGGGAAGTAGTTAAGGTGCCCAACTCATTGTAAGGGTTATCAATTCCCCACAGGGTAGGCATGGAAACACATCCTATATTGATGAGATATATTAACTAAGAAACCAAAATGTTAGGAACGTGTTGTTATGTTACATTTTGTAAATGCACCAGAGACTACAATGGTAGTTATAATGGTTATAAGTGATGAATCCAATGTTTTCAATCATAAGACCAAAATCTTTAAATAGAGTATATGCATGAGAGCCTTGTTCCGTACCTGGTGATTTGGCTGCTCACTGTTGGCTGATCTGGAACCCCATCATTTTCTCTGTGCCTTACCTGAGGTCAAGTGTGCTGCTGTGGAAGTATCCTGAGCTAGGGAGGGAGCGTGGGTCCCTGTCTCAGTCCCGTCTCTCTGAACTTCACTACCGACCTCTGAAATAAAATTAACAAGAATCACCTCATTGGGTTGTTATGAAGATAAGATGGAAGGTAGATACATAAAAGGGTCTTATCCCTAGGACATTTAGGCAAATACGTCCTCATTGCCATCATTGCCATCCTGACGTTCATAAACGATACGATGGTATTTTGTATAGGTTTGTGTTTACTTAGTTGAATTCCATAAAAAACTCTGTACCAACAAGGAGGCAGGTAGGGAGGACGAGGGACAGGAGGAAGTAGCCTTGTCTCCCTGAGTAAGTCCCTGCCTCAGCCTGACCTGTGGATCAGCTGTTTCCCTGGGATCCCATTTCCTCAGTGCTCCTCGTAGGCTGATGGCTTGGCCCCGAAGAGAGAGAGATACACAGCCCCCTTTACGTGGCCCCTCAATGTCAGCTCAATCGAGGACACAGATCTGTTCCACGCTGGAGATTTTCGAAGGCAGTTCTGATTATTCTTGTGTTTTGCCTGATGGGTAGGCTTTGGAACCTGGCTTCCTCACGCACTTTCCTAGAAGCGACTCTTCTGCCCTGAGCTCACTTTATAGAGGCCAGCCGGACTCGCGAGCGACGGCCACCTGTGGCAGCACAGCTCGGGAACAAAGCACTCAGCACCGGCTCGCGGCCTTCCGGCTCCACGTCACTGCCAACTGGCAGAAGGCACGGTCCCCTCCTTCTCACCAGAGCGGCCCCGGAAGGGCATGAACCGTACCGTCTCACTGATGTCAGGGTCCCTCCTCCTCTTCAGCACCCCAGGGAGTGAAGGAACCCGGGAGAAAGGAGTTTACCAAAACCCAGACAATAAAAATTCAGTGTGAGAAAAACAAAATGTCCGGTAAATCGGTGACCTGGCAAGCATCGTCGGTCCCGAACAGGCATTTACCTCATTGCCTGTAACCTGGGGGCTTCTGAAGTGGTGGCGTGCAAGAGGCTGAGTGCTATCTTGTGGGGGAGAAAAGGGTCTGCAAAGGGTCTTGGTCTCTCAGCTGAGGGACAAAGCTGAGATCCCACCTGGCCACCAGATACAGTCGGGCCCCAAGAGGACATGGTTGGCCTTCAGTCTGAGAATTTGAATTTTTTTTTTAACCTAATTTCACTACAAAAGGGTTAATGTCCTTGTGGTTCCTGGCTCCTGGAGAAAGTTCCTCCATGACTGGCTGTTTTATAGGTTCTGGCAAATGTGGTCCAGGATAACATTTTACCAGTTCACCAGGTAAAGCATGGCTTTCCTCGTCCAAATGGGAAATTCAGTGTGAAACCAATTTAGTTGCAGGTGAAAATTGACTGTGTGTATCACATGGGCAGTTTCTCACCACCGGGGGGGAAAAAAAACAACCAAAAACCGTGTTCTGCTTGGGAAAGAAAGCACCAAAACCCAAAACCGCCTTTCCTCTTCAGAAGCAATTCTCAGCCAAAAGGAAAAGGAGTTTTATTTTTTGTGAACCCACAAGAATGTGATATTCACCAGGGAGGAAATCGCATTTGTACAACTGCATTAAAGATGTTTTTCTCATTCAGGCAAAGGAGAGACTTTTACATGAAGCTGCTTGGGGGGGCACAGGTGAGGGGCGAGTGCTTTTACATAAAGAAAATATTCTCCCTTGCCTTGGAAGTAGAAATTGCTCTAAAAAGTAGACTTGGGTGTGCTTTGTGGTCTCTCTGCAGTCTTAGTCCATCACCAATTCACGTTCGAGCAGGCCGCCTATAAACCACACTTTGAACTTTTTTTAGCTAAACATTTTTGATGGATCTTAACTGTGGCTTGAAAACCTGGCTTGACCACATGCACATGACAAGACCGCTTTTCCAAAGGACCTGGGGGTGTTAGATGCTTCTTCAGGGAAATGGGCACACTTTCTGAGCTGGTTGCCTGTAGGAAGCAGACCGCACTGACTCCCCAAGCCTGCTCGGCCCCGGGCTGGAGCTCTGCCACTCAGCATTTCCAGTAAGGTCCCACTCTGGCTCTGGGTCCTTCCTGGCACATCCGTCCCTTGCCAAAATTGTATTAGAACTCTTGTCCAGGGGCAGAGATAGAAAGCTCTTGAAAACAGTACAACCAACTATGCTAAGGAGGAAAAGGGGGAGAGGGGCACGTGAGGTTTAGAGGTGCAGAAGGGCAGGGCCTGAGCTGGCCTTCTCCTCAGGAGAACAGTCAAATGGCTGTGCATGGAGGGAAGTGTTGAACACGAGGGCCTGGGGTAGGAGGGTAGTCCTGGAGCTGACTCACCCAGAGGTAGCCCACGGCAGGGCAGGGGAGACATCTCCCAGCCATGTCAGCCAGAACTTGGCCAACCTTGGTGTGTTCCAGCTTGGGGGCAGGAAGTGCAGGGAGGGTGGTACGCTATGAACCAGGAGCTGTTAGAGGAAACCAGACCTACAGACTTTCGGCGGGTAGCAGGAGGATGTGGCAAAGCAGAAAAAAAAAAAAAGAAAAGAGATAGCTCCAATCACATGATGAGTTACTTCTAATAATTTGCAGATCACATCGTTTTAGATTCTGAAGATTCCTCGACATTCCTAGTCATTGTGGGATGGGACGCGATACCTCTAGGGAAGTGTTTCTTGAACTATAGTCTCCAGATCGGCCCAATCAACATCATTTAGGAACTTTTAAAAACAAATTTCAAGCTCTACTCTAGACCTACTGAAAAAGAAACCCTGGGAGTAGGACTCATAATCTATTTCCACAAGCCCATCAGAGGATTTTGGTACACACTAAAGTTTGGAAACCATGGCTCTAGGGCAGTCCCTCTCAGATTTTAAGGTGCTTGGGAATGATCAGGTGATCTTGTTAAATAAAACTGCAGATTTGGATTTAGGGGGTCTGGATTGAAGCTGAGAGTCTGTATTTCTAATAAGCCCCTAGGAGATGCTGACGTTGGACCACAGAACATTTATACTGAGAGCCTGTGACCAGGACAAGGCAAAGCATCCATGGATTGTATCCCAGGGGCATTGTGGGACTCTTTTCTACACAGCAAGAGGAAGGCATAAAAGCTAAGTGTAATTCCCTCTGCAAGTGCCTCATGGGGTGAAAAGGGCAGAGCTGCAGGTCAGCAGCAGGGCAGGGCTGCTGCTTCCTCCCCCTCCCCAGGACAGGGTACTTACCACACAGTTAGAAGAAAGTTTGAGTCAGTGGGTAGTAGTGTTGAGGGCAATCACCTTTGGCAATTATTTGCTAGGCCAGGTCATGTGGGTAGGGACCTCAGGGTATTTCCACTTGAATTCCTTCTGGGGTTTTCCATGGAAGCTTCATTCTTGTTCTCTAGGCTGTTTTTTTTCCTGGAAAAAAAAATGTTAGAGGAAAATCAGCTTGAGAATTTCACAAAAAATGTTTACCTAGTAGATTTAATTAGACAGGAAATGGTTTAAGGTGGAAACAGGTAGCCAGAGTCAGGCCCTTCTACTTCAATTTCTGATCAATTAGTTGCTTGCTAATGCTATACTGAAAATAAGTAAGAGTAAAGCAAACTGGAAAGACTTCTAGGCAAAACCCAAATCTGCATCATATTTTCTTTTGGCCAGGAGATTTTCTTTGCAATTGAATAGGAAAATAAATTAGATGAGATGGTTCAGAATTAACCCTAGTGGCAATAGTTAAGAGACTTGCTGCATCTGAGTGAATGATGGAAGGAGAGGTATTGAGGATATCTGACTTCCTGAGCAACTGCGGGAACAGAATTGCTATGTACTGTAGTTGGATTTATGGTCATAGAATAGAAAGAATGTACGTTCAGTGTGCAGTGCTATGCTTAAAAACAAGGAAGCTTCTTTGCTTTTTCTATTCTAGTAAACGTGAAGTATGCACTTTGTTCTTTCAATGAAAAGCAAAGACAAGAATGTCATTCTTTTACCCTCATTGTTTATAACCCTAAGAAATATCTTGACTATTGAATTAGACAAGTCTCGAAGGAACAAAGATCCTTCTTTAACCTAACTTAATACAAATCAATATGAGTTGTTTAAATTTATGCCATGTTCGTCAATCTTGTGTGTGCTTAGCCTTTAAAGCACTATGGTTATTGTCAAATAAAAGCTGTATTAAGAGGTCTGACTTCAGGTAGGAGAGTTCTCAAAATGTCCAAGTGGAGAGCTACGATCCCAGAAACCAAATTATCTTCCTTTCTCATTCCTTCTGGGTGTCTCAAAAATAGTAAAAATAAAAATATATAAAAAGAAAGAAAATGAGTTCTTGAATTTGTGGTTTTCCTTTTTGCAACCTACACTGTTTATGTGAATTTCCACATTCCACAAAAGGTAGAAAAGAATGAACATGGAAATGAATTTTAAAAGACAGACTAGCTCACGAGTTTAAAAAGCAGTCCTGTCTGAATAAGTATTGGCTGTACTAATATCACCATAAGAAAAAAATTATAATAATTTGGACCATGTGCTCTACATTGAGCTAAGTCACCCCAGCCTTCTCAGGGGTATAAACAGAACTGATTAAACAGTAAAGTTGTAATGACACATGTACACAAAACCATGTGTGTTTTCGTGGCATATGGTAAAAAAATTTATATAGGTTTGTAGCCAAAATTTATGTTGAAAGGATCTACAATACCAGGAAAAATAAGAACAATAGTAATGAATTAAATAAGTATTAAACGGCAGCAAGTTAGATAATTTAGAAGAAATAGAAAAATTCCTACAGAAATACAAATTACTGAAACTGACTCAAAAAGAAATAGAAAATCTGAATAGACCTATAACAAGTAGAGATGGTAATTTAAAATCTTCACATAAAGAAAAGCTCAGATCCGATGTCTTCATTGATAAATTCTATCAAAGGAAGAGCTAATACAATCTTTTATAGACTCTTTCAAAAAAAGTGAAAAGGAAGGAATACTTCTCAACTAATTTTATGATTACTCTGAAACTAAAACCAAGCAAAGATAGCACAAGAAAAGAAACACAGACTGATACTTCTTATGAATACAGACATAAAAATCTTCAACAAATACTAATAAACCAAATCCAGCAACATATAAAAAGATTATATACCACAACCAACTGGAATTTACCCCAAGAATGTAATCAATGTAGGGGGCATCTGGGTAGCTCAGTCATTAAGCGTCTGCCTTTGGCTCAGGTCATGATCCCAGGGTCCTGGGATCGAGCCCCGCATCAGGCTCCCTGCTCCACTGGGGGCCTGCTTTTTCCTCTCCCACTCCCACTGCTTGTGTTCCCTCTCTTGCTGGCTGTCTCTCCCTCTGTCAAATAAATAAATAAAATCTTAAAAAGAAAAAAAGGATGTAATCAATGTAGTAAACTATATTAATGGAATAAAGGAGAAAAATCCCTACCTGATCATCTCAATAGATGCAGAAAAAGCATTTGAGATAATCCAATACATTTCATGATAAAAATATTCATCAAACTAGGAACAGAAGGGAACTCCCTCGATTTGAAAAAGGTTATGTATGAAAAACCCTCAGGTACCATCATACTTAATACAGAAAGACTGGAAGTTTTCCCTCTAAAGTCAGGAATAAGACAAGAATGTCTGCCTATGCCATTTCCATTCAACATTGCATTGGAATTTTTAGCTAGGGCATTTGGACAAGAAAAATAAATAAAAGGCATCCAGATTGGAAAGGACAAAGTAAACGATCTCTCTTTACAGATAACATGATTTTGTATATGATGAATCCTAAGAAATCTACTAAATAATTATTTGAACTAATAAAATAAGGTCAGCAAGGATTCAGGATACAAAGTTAACATATAAAAATCATCTGTCTTTCTATACACTAGCAATGAGCAATTTATAAAAGAAATTAAGAACACAATTTCATTTAAAATAGTATCAAGAAGAGTAATATATTTAGGAATAAATTTAACAAAAATACAAGACTTGTATATTGAAAACCGTGAGACCTTGTTGGAAGAAATTAAAGAAGATCTAAACAAATAAAAAGATATCCCGTATACATGGATCAGAGGACTTAATATTATTAAGGAACAATACTTTTCAAATTGGCCTACAGATTCAATGTGATCCCTATTAAAATCCAAAAATTCTTTTTTGCAGAAATGGAAAAGCTGATCATAAAATTCACATGGAAGTCCAAGGGATCCAGAATAGTCAAAACAATCTCGAGAAAGAACAACAAAATTAGAGGACTCGCCTCCCAATTTCAAAACTGACTACAAAGCTACAGTATTCAAGACATAGGCTAGACATACAATCACTGGAATGGAATTTAGAGTGCAGAAATAAACTATTACATTTATGGTAAATTGATTTCAACAAGAGTGCCATGACAAGTCAATGGGGCAAAAATAGTTTTTTCAAGAAATGCTTCTGGGACAACTGTATATCCCTATGCAAAAGAATGGACTTCAACTACTTCCTTATGCCACACGAAGAAATGAACTCAAAATGAAGCATAGATCAATATTTAAGAGGTGGAACTATAAAACTCTTAGAAGAAAACATAGAAATAAATCTTGATGACCTAGGATTGAGCAATGGTTTCTTAGATTTAACACAAAAAGCATAAGCAGTTAAAGAAGAAATAGGTAAATTGAACTTCTTCGTTAAAAAATAAAAAACTGTCCTGAGAAGTCCCGGGTTGGTGAATATGTGGACCTTCGGGGAGAATGGAGTTTGGAGAGGACAGGGAAGATCTGTGCTCTTTCCGCACATCTTGCTCTGTTCATCTCTTTCATCTGGCTGTTCCTGAGTTACATTCTTTTGTAACCAACCTATAGTGAGCTTTGGGTCAGTTCTCTAAAGACAGATTTGCTCAGTAGCTCTTTGTTCAATGTGCTGTTGGATGCCTGGAGTGATATCTGAAAGCCAGTCTTCCGAAAAGGGTCTTCTTCCCTCTCAGGTCCTGCACTATGACCAAAGTCGACGGGCAAAGGGAATTCATGGTAAACGTCTGCATTAGATGCTTTCGGTTGCCTCCCACCCCTCTAGTCTCCAGGAACAGGACTCTGATTCTGTGCAGGTGTCCAGGGCTCCACCCCTGACATAGGAGGTAAAAGCAAGTTAATGATCTGTTCTGGGCTGAGAAAAGTCTCTGTGATTTTATGCCTCTCTCACATGCAGACCTGGACATACATCACGGTGGCTCATTTGGAATGTGAATTCTTTCAGACATGAAAGGATTATGATAGGATTTACTCATACTGTGTATGCATTTTCTTTATGTTATCTGAATAATGATGTGTTTTTGGTCAAGAGAGTCAACACCATAGAGTTTGGGATGTGAACAAGAGCAAACCAGAGCCCAGAGACTTGGGGAAACTCCCAGTTCCAGTGCCAATGCTGTGCTGTTCTAGTCCACCCCTCTCCCATTTATTCCCCTGGTAGAGAGATGAAGATCCAAATAAAGGAGTCTGTTTCATGTTTGTTGAATGAATAAACAAATGAATGAATGAATGAAAGAAAATTATGCTGAAAATGGTACAGTCAAGAAAGTGAAAGCGCAACCCACAGAATGAGAAAAAAAATTACAAATCATATATCTGATAAAGGACTGGTATCTAAATATAAAGAATTCGAAAATTCAATAATAGAAAGACAACTCAACAAGTGGACAAAAGATTTGAGTAGACATTTCTCCAAGGAAAATGTAGAAGTGGACAATTAGCACATGGAAAATGTTCGATACCATTAGTCCTTAGGTGGGTACAAATCAAAACCACAGTGAGAGGTCGCTTCACACTCACTAAGGTGGCTATAATAAAAAAGACGACAACAAGAGTTGGCAAGGATATAGAGAAATAGGGACCCTTGTAAACTTGCCGATGGGATGTAACTTGGTAGCGCAATTCTGGAAAACACTTTGGCAATTCCTCAAAGTGTTAAACATACTCCTGGAAATGAAAACACCCATCTCCACAAACCTTCCACATGAGTGTTCCCAGTGGCATTACCCATAACAGCTCCAAACTGGAGAGCCCTTCAAACTGACAAAAGGATAAATAAAGTGTGATATATCCACTAAGTGGGATATTATTTTATAATAAAAGGAATGAAAAACTGACACATACTAATCATATGGATGAAACTTGAAGATATTATATTAAGAGAAAGAAGCCAGTCATAAACAAATCCTGTAATGATTGCATTAATAGGAAATGTCTCGACTAGGTAAGTATATCTAGAGAGAGAATACTGGTTGCCTAGAGCTGTGCAGGTGGGAGTTGGGGAGAAATGGGGAGTGGTTGCTCATGCCAGCAGGTACAGGGTTTCTTTGGGGAGAGATAAAATATTCTAAACAGATTGTGGTGATGGTGCACATGTTTGTAAATATATCAAAACTATGAAAGCGTGTACTTTAAATGGGCATGTGAATGCTCTATGATATGTGAATTACATCTTAATGGAAGGTATTTAAAAATAAATACTATGGTTTTAAGTTTAGAAATCTCAGTTGTACACTATGTAGTAGTTTATTTTCTCTTCCTGTTTCTCTCTGTTTGATAGTAAAACAAATGTATTATTTTTTCAACCAATGGGTTGCCAACCTCATATGGTTACTTCCCTTTCCCGTGCAGAGCTTGACTGTGTTTAGGCAAAATCCAGACCAACAGGGAAAAGCGGAAAAGGCTATATTCTTCAGACACCTAAAGCCTGATCCTAGTGTGTACTTGGTGCCCAGTGTTCCAAAATAAAAGAGGCTCTCTGTCTTCAAGAAGTTTTTTTTTTTTATTTATTACCTAGTACATTGATTAGATCTAATCAGCAATGGCATCTGGCTAATCTAATATGGGAAGGTAAATTCATAGATGGTTTTACAAAAAGTTGTAGAGTAAGACTCGAGTCTGGAGTGTTGTAAAGGAGAGGTGTATCTCATCCACAGACATGTTTCACTGAAGAGGCGGAGTGATAACTTCGTAAAAATAATTGTAAACATTTGTACCATACTTTCCAGTTTGCATGGCTCCTTGCCCAAACACTGTCTTGCTTAACTCTCCCAGCATCCCTCGGAGGAAAGTATTCCCACCCCCAATATATAGAAGAGTCAAGGGTGGTTATACACCAATGTCTTCTAGTTCATACTCTGGGCCATTTTTGCAAGTACACAGAAATCCATGAGTCTATGAGCTTTTACATGGAAGAATTTTGGAGAGACCTTGAAAAACAGTAAAAAGAAAGTGGGTCAGAAAAACACTACTGAGGGAGTAAAGTCAAACAACCCTACTACCTCCAAGAGATGGGTAACTCTTTCCTTTTGTAGATTACAAAACCATCGCTAAAGCACCTCCTGGTGGAGACGGAGGATTTCATCTACTTGGATATCTGCTCAGTGGCTCCTTTTGCTGAAGGTAGTGCCTTCATTTAATTTGTTGTCTGCCTCGGAGGAAGCACACGGAGGAAGCAATACATGGAATTGTTACTTGGTCTTAATTCTGAACAGTACTGCAGGTCAAGGTGGAGTCTGGAAATAATAGGAACTATAAAAAAATATGACCATGTTATCATTGAATGATTTTGTCAACAAATGAATGTGTTGGGCATTAGATGTAACTTGGGATTTGGAAAAGCAGGTTTCAAAAATTTCAGGGGAAGTTTGGATAATTCTATAGCCAGAGATTCTAAAGGAGAGATGTACAAAAGTTAGAGGAGGCTCAAAATAGACAAAATTCTGACCCTAAAACTTGAGTGAAAAAGAAGGAAAGGTTCAAGAAACCATCAAGCTTTCCCAGGGTGCTCTTGCAGCTAGGGAAGGACTCATTCTCAAGGTGAAAGGAGGCCCCTCAAATTAAGGAGGATCCCAAAATCATGGCCTGGCCTGTGACAAAATTTCCAGGTAGACACATGTCAGAATGAGCTGAAGTTTTCTAAAACTACTGGAGACATTGAAAAGGGATATTTCTTAAAGAATTCATGGGGCGAGAAGAACAAGAAAGTTTAGGGCTTTTAACAGAGACGGGAGAGAAGTACACAGACAGGTGCAGAAAACAGCATTCCTCTTCTCCAACCCATGTCCGTGTTTGCTGCAACTGAGAAGGGACTTTGAATGAAATGTGCAGCCAGGTCAGTGGGGGTGAGAGCACAAGAAACTCAAGCAGCTCAGGAACAGGAAGACATGTTTAGACCACCTGGAACCGAATGGGGACGGGTGCTGGTGGGGAATGAGAAAATACAAAAGAAGTGATAAGTGAGTAGGAGGTTAAAGTGTTTGTGAAGTGGTGTGAGGCACCGTGTGCGGCAACAGTGACACGAGGCAGCCACATAATGGGGGGGCTGGGGAAGCAGACACATTGGGGTTTTGTTGACAGACTTCGAGTGTTGAAAGCAGGGACAGGCAGCCCCACCCTTTGGTGTTGGCCAGACCTCATCTGGAGGATTGCCTTCCATGCTGTGACCTACACTTGAAGAGGGACAATGAGTAACTGGAGCACGAGTTTTTTTTTTTCTTGATAGAGAACGAGTTTAGGGAAGATGGACGAAAGAATCTGAGTCACTTCTAATGCTGAGAGTGGCCTTTGGAAATTCCCTCCCCTGCCCCAGCACTGCCCTTTTCTAGATGATGCCAGCAGGCTGGGTCCGAGGATCCAGAGGGGATCCCGCAGGACCAGCCAAGAGGGTCCTTTGCTTCCTGAAGGATGGAAATCAAAGGTGACCCAGCAGGGAGTGAGAGCAGAGTTTATTGAAGGTATAGAGAGAGCGCAGATACATACAGAGCGTCTGGGAGACTGGGAAAGGAAAAAGCATGAGTCTTGACTTTGTCAGGGTCTGGGGTTTTTATTCCGGACAGTGGTCAGGTGTCTGTGTTTCCTCAGGCATCCAGGAACTGGTTAGAACAAAGACAAGAGCCCAGGTGTTATTCTTTGGAGATAGCAGGTCTTGGCATCGAGATGTCTAGCACTGCTCGTCTGGAATAAGCAAATGATAGCTTCCTCTGGTCATTCTCCCCTGGTCCTTCCCTAGATGTTATCTAGTCTAAAGAAATCATTAACTCCTTGTCCCTGACAAGGAAGACATACACTATTTGCATTCTGAGGCATGTGCAAAGTGGGGTGGGGGTGCAGGTCCTGGCAAGAATAGAGGCAGGAAAAGGAGCAAAAAGCAGATTTTTATGGAGTCCTTCAGTTTCTCTATCGCACCAAGACCCATCAAAATAATGACTTTTCCTCCAGGGCCAGTCTTCAGTAAAGAGGTGAGACTTGGGGCTTTCCAGTGATGGAGGGCCCAGCTTCAGGCCAGGACTGGCCTAGGAAATGCCAACTGGCAGGTCTGAGTCAAAGAAAACCCCGCCCACAACTGACAGCCGTTCCGTTGCAGGACCGGAGGCAAGTCGCTTTTTCCTGCACCTCATTTTGCTCATCTGCGAGGTGGGGTGCTAATATCTACCTAGGGGACTGTGGTGACGATTAGGTGGGGTGACGTTTGTAGAGAATTTAGCCCAGTTCTTGACATGCGGTACGACCGTGTAGATGGAGAACCGCCAGAAGCACGCATGGAGACGTTTTATTTTGGGAACAGACTACCCTGAGCTAATCCACTGACCCATAAACATCAGGCTGCAAACATCCTTCTTCTGACCATTGCATCTGCATCTAACTCCTTTCCATGCGGTTGCATTCAGGGTGGGACAATGCATCTAGAACAAAAAGGGCAGGTGGCCTTTGCTACCTACTGAGCAATTCCTGTCCACCAGGTTCCTATTAACTCTCCTAGAGGGTGGAGTCACTCCCTGCCACTACAGAGTTAGGGAGAAGGTGGGGACATTCTCAACACCTAATCACCCCCTCCATCTCAGTATTGATAGTTAATAAGGTCAGATGGCCTGTAGCCTGGGCCTTAAATCCTCAGGGTCACCAGCATTCACAGAGGCAGGGATGGAATTCTGAAACACTTAGATTCTGGCAAGCCCTAACCTGTGAGGGACCTTCCTGACTCCTGACTGGCCCATGTGCACAGCAGAGGGAGATGGAGCAACATGGCGCCGGGGCACAAGTGCTCCGTGTGCCAGGCCCTCCATGTCCTAGACTCCCTGGCCTCCAGGAAGGAGCTGAACCATTCCAGACTGTGGGGTGGGGTGGGCACAGCACACCTACCCCTTCAAAGCAGAAGGGCTCCACGGGCCTCTTGGACGCCAAGGAATTATTATAGAGTAGCATTTTAATGAACTGAGTGTAAATGCATTAAAAACACATGGAATAAATGCTCCTTGAAATAAACACGGGTTTTAAAAAAATGAAGAGAAAAGCAAATGCTTTGGCACAACACATTTTGGGTTTTTTTGAACCCCAAATATTTGAAAACTGCTCAGGCAATCTTACTCAATCCAGAGTGCTGTTTAGCTCTCCCATGATGACTAATAATACACACAAAAGTGGGAAAATTCAGCATATTTCTCTAGTCTTGGCATTTCCAGAAAGACACAGACCAACAGAAAGACTTTCAGAGAACATTTTTAAAAATGCCTAAGAAATGAAGACATTGAATTTTGTGAGAGAAATGAGAGGTGTTAAATATGTGTTGATTAATTAATGTAAGACAAAGAATTATTAATTTAAATCTTAAATTAATTTAAATTAATTAAATTAAATTAATTTAAAACTATGCTGAGTTGCATAGTTGGGGCCCAAACACTGAATGTGAATGCTTGTGACTCAAAAAATCATCACAATCTTATTTACGAAAAATACCCAAGACAAACCCAAAACCAAAACACACACCTAAAACCAACCAACCAAACAACCAAACAAACCGAACAAAAAACAAACAAACGAAAAACCCCCAACCCTTTACCAAATAGTTTTCTATTCCTAGTCTTGTGCACTTGATGAGAAAGGGAAACTACCAGGAAGGCTTGGGAACTGAGGCCCAGAGCACTCCTACCTGCCACGTGTCCCACCTGGGTCTTCCCCTTGACAGCCAGGCCTAGACATCTTGGACATTCTGAGCCCAGTCACCCTAAGGTCCCAGGTGTCCTCCAGCTGCCCCCACCCTCCATTTCCCCACCTCCCCAACACGCGCCTGCTTTCAGCTCAGGTGTTAGCTAATAAGCAAGGTGTTTGCTGACAAGGGCTTAGCGCCTCCGGAGGCATTTGCATGTTAATAGGGCACTGTTACAAGAATTCGGATCCCGAAGGAATGAAGTTATGAGGGTAAAATGCTGGGAGCCAGCGTGCTTATTTTAGCTAATTTAGCGCAGGGAGCTCTCTCCTTAGATCCTAACACCAGAAAACCAACCCTGCCCGCAGCTCTCTGGAGTGGAGCACGAAATCAGCATTTCTCTTCACCGTGCCCGGGCTGGAGCTCAGCTCCCAAGGTGATGCGGGCGCCTCTGGACAGCAGATCCAGAGCCTGGTTCCAGGGCAGGAGATGTCAGCTCCGGCTTCCAAGGAACCGAAGAGCAGTCACTCATCGAAGCCACCTTGCAACATGTCTGGGCCAGACTCCGCCCCCGAACCTGCAGGTAGGAGTTACCGCAGTTCCCAACCTCCAAGAACTCACTCTTGAGCGACCAGGCAGATCCCGACCAAGAGGGGAGCACAGAGGCAGGAGAAGTTGGTTCTGCTTTGGGTCTCGGGGAGGTTTCGTCTTTCTCCTGGCCCACGGTACTCCCCTGAGGCTGCCAGTGCCTCATTCCAGTTTCTTGCACCGCCCATCCCCCCATCACCGTGCACACGTCTGGGGGCTTTTTCAAATGATAAAACTAAGGTGAGTTCATCTGAGAAGTTTCCAAAATTATAAAAAAGCACAAAGGAACCAGAAATCACTGACAATGTCAGCATCCCTGGAATCAACAAGTTAACCCATGCTTTCTGTTCTTCTAATCTTTAATCTCTATTTGGGGATCTAGTTTTAATCATGACCATATAAACACACATTTATATACACATGTACACGTATGTGTATATATATTGTATATGTACATTTTTAGTTTGTATATTTTCCTCTCCTTTTATCATATTACAAGAATTTTCCCATTTTAAACATGCTTTGAGAATGTTATGTTCCATAGAATAAAGGGTAATAATAAAAAAAAATAGAACTTTGTGCTGTGTTTAGATTTCCACAAACTCTTTATTCTCTTTATTAAACACTCAGGCTTGTTGGAAAGAGAGTTGTAAAACTAAAAATCTTAAGCACAAGGAGCTTGCACTGAATAATATATAATGTTTTCGGATAATGCATCTTAAGGAAGAAGGCTTGAAAGTATTACGTTTCATTGACATTAATTACTGGAAATTTGAAATATTACCGATTTTCTCACCAGCATTGCTTTGTGATTTATGTTGTCTTCTCAGTAGCATTTCACAAACCCCGAGGCTCTTTTCGGTTAGGGGTCTTTACTAGGTGTTCCGTCATAGGGAAAAACTAACATGTCTTATTTCTGGAATTTGTATCTTTTCCCCATTGGATGTCAGGGACCCAGGGAACAGTGAGAATAATATAAGCAAAAATATATTTGCTTTGAGATTCCCCCCTTCCACAACTATCCAATAAGCATCTGACACCAATTTATTTTCTGAGAGGGAAACCCACATTCCAAAATAGGTATTTTTCTTCTGAAAGGTGAGCTTCTTGGTTTTCTCATTGGTATGGATATAGGTAAGCACTTTTTTTTTGTTGTTTTTAAGATTCATTTATTTAACTGAGGGAGGGAGGGAGGGAGGGAAAGAGAGATTGGTGGGAGGGGCAGAGGGAGAGAGAGAGAGGGAGAGAATCCTGAAGCAGACTCCCTGCTCCTTGCTCAGCAGAGGACCCTGAGCTCATGATTTGAGCCAAAATTAAGAGTCTGCCACTTTAACCAAATGAGCCACCTGGTCACCCCTAGCTAGCCACTCTGTAAGACAAAGCTCATTTGTAAATTATATGCTTGAAAAACTTCCTTTAACTCCTCATGGTATTGCAACCACGAGGATAAACAAGAATCACCTGGAAAGCATTTTAAAGTGCCCCAGGCCCCATATTCCCATTCATGATGTCTAGAGTGGACCCAGGGATCATTATTTTTAACAAGCTGCCCCAGGGGAGTCTAATATCCAAGGGCCATCCCTCGGGAAACGCTGCCCTACCAAATAAAGGTCCAACTCCTGCAAGTCCCTTCTTACTCCGGCTCAACTCTGAGTCCCAGCACGCTATACTCCCAACACGAGACCCATCCATTCTCTGTCACTCTGATGAGCCAGTCTCTCCCAACACACTCTTCTACCCCACGCTGTCATGTCAGCCCTTCTGCCAAGGAAGGTAGATGTCCTTTTCCCTCTGGGCTTCTGACCAAATATCTCCTCTTCTGTGTAACCTTACTCTGTTGTGCAGGTAGAATGAATCCGTTCCTTCTCTGTGGTTTTAGAATCTTGCTGCTCTTCTATACTTACCACAGAATTACTTACGTGTTTGCTTGTCTGCTGATTGGACGCTCCTATGGGTCCAGGGACCATGTCCTGTTATGGTCATCCTGTTACAAGCCTAGTGGTTTCCTACTGCTGTTCTGAGTACTTTTTATATATCAGTTCGTTTCATCCTCCAAACATCTCTGTTATAATATTATTCCTCTACTGCAGCTGAGGAAAATACAGCTGAGTTAAATTAGGAAACAGAAGAGTGAATATTATAAATACTTATTGGATGTGAAAATTAAGATGGAGTAGCAGTTGGAACAGAACTCACTTCCTAGGCTTGAGACTTGAGGAATATGGGGGACGATTGTCTATACGTCAGGGGATTATGAAGATAATGGAACACCGATAATTCAGTATTTGAAAGAAAATTATTTACAAACATCTGTTTCAATGTTCGTGTATACCTTGTATAGAAATTCTAGTTTAGCAATATAAATAATTTCATAATTTTTAATTTTTAAAAAATTTTTTCAAAAGATTTTACTTATTTTTTTGACAGAGAGTGAGAGAACATAAGCAGGGGGAGTAGCAGAAGGAGAGGGAGAAGCAGGCTTTCTGCTGAGCAGGGAGCCCAAGTTGAGACTCAATCCCAGGACCCTGTGATCGTGATCTGAGCCGAAGGCGGACACTTAACCAACTGAGCCACCCAGGCGCCCATATTTCATAATTTTTTAAATAGCTATTCAAAAATATGCTGTGGAGAACTTTCATTTATGGTCACATAGTATGTTCCTTCAAAGACGTTCTTCTGTTGTTCTGGGCAGTTCTTCAGCCAAGTTATAGTCAGTATCTCGCCATATCCCAGAGGCAGTGGCTTCCTCTCAGTTCTTAAACACATCATTTTCCTCTCTCCCTCAGAGCCATCCCCCGTGTGGGCCCCTCTGCTCAGAATGCTCCTTCTCTCCTTGCCCAGTCAATGCCAACTCATCTTGCAAAGCCCAGATCAAATGGGACCACCCATAACATTTTTAGGGCTCAAAGCAAGAGTGCAAATGGAAGTTCACATGCTACAGACAGAATGTAGACTTCTCCAACCCCCTGGAGCTCCACATGAGAATGCGGGGATATAAAGACAACTTGTGGTTCTTTGCTAGTGGCCAAAGCCTCATCTTCCTTCTTTCCCCATCCTTGGTTCCTTTGCACATTGTGAAAGGACCGAGAGCAATCCGGTGTGCACATCAAAGTCTATGCATGCTCACACCAATGCAAGCAGCCTCTCCTGCCCGCCCCCCGAAACCTAGGGTATTCATGCTTTGCCCCTTTGGGATGTTAGACCCAGATGAGGTCCTTCAGATGGGGATTTAGAAGTTCAGGGCCCCCTGAGCATGACGGTCTACAATGGGAGAAATATGGGCTTCTTTAAAATATAGGTCTGGGGACCCTTGGCTAGGTCTATGGGAGACTCTGAGCTCAAGCATCCCTTTCTGAAGAAGTCGACGCTGACCCTCAGACAAGGCCAGATTCTCCAGTAAAAGTTTCCTAGCATCCTCTAGTTCTCTTTGTAGCACTTACAGTGATAATGAAATGATTCAAGTTTAATGAGTTATGTTTAATTGGCAGTATAAGGTATAACCCCCTTACAAAAAAAGTCAGTTTTGCAAACACGGAACCAAAACTGTCTTTGTTCACCTTTGTATTTCCATTGCCTGAAACAGTGTCTAGCACATGCAGGGTGCTCCCTACATATTTGTGAAATGGGTGAGTGAAAGGAAGGTTTGCTAAGACTTCTAGAAATAATTTAGGTCTTTCAAAAAAACGTTACACAAACTATTTTCCTTTGTCTCACATATCTCTATTATTATCACCATCAACAGCTTTATAAAGTCAAAGTTTAAATCTTACAATTTTCCAGCATTTTGGTTCCAAAGATAAAGCCCCCATGGGGATCTGTAGGGATGACGGGGTTAGAGAAGATTTCCAGGCACGGGGCCATGCAGATTTGTCCAGCGTAAATTCTATAGATCGACATAGCAGAATGGCAGCATCCCACGACATACAGCTTTTTCTTTCTGGAAAATGACAAAGTTCACATTGTAAGAATCGAACTGGAAGTGAAATGGATAAAATATACCCTTCATAAGGTTGCATGCAATTCTACTTAGAGATCTTCATAAAATCTTGAGGGAAAAATCCTTTTTGAAACAAAAACAGCTCTGGGTGGTGCTTGAAAATTCAGAAGGCAGCTAGAAGCTCTGCCAATGACAACTGTAAGTAATAACATGGTATTAAATTTTATTTTCCATTTTTAAGACTGGATTTTTTAAAAACCGGCAGGTATGTGGAATTATATTTCTAACAGACACTCTGAAAAAAATTAATAGTTTTATTTATCTTGGTTGGTATGAAAACCCCCACTTTCCAGGGTAAGGTTTTGAGTCCCTGAGAGATGGGATCCTTACGGACAGAAGGCCCAGATGTGACAGTTTGGGATTTTAGCTCTTTCCGAGGTTTTTGTTCTTATTTTCCAGCTGCTGATTAATGGACAAAAATTATCTTCTAAATCTGAAAATCAGGTCTCACTTGAAGGTTCTATAATTTTGAATGAACCAGCAGAGATAATATTGTAAATATATCACTTTTCCTCCAAAACACAGTGAGAGATGATAGGGCCATCCCCGCCTGGAAACCGCTTTGGACCATGGCCATCATTATTCAGTAAAACCTTGATCCCAGGCCATGGACATTCAAAGTGCCCACTGAAATAAGCAGCTTTGCTCTGGAAGCTGCGAAACCGCTCAGGAGCTTCACCAACCTCTGTCCTGTATTCTCTCCGGGAAAGGGCAGACAGCATACCCTCAGGCTGTAAAAGTAAAACCCATCAAAGCAATACCTGAAGTCCCTTATCTGTCGCGTGTTCTGTCACCCAGGGCTTCTCCGCACCATTGGGACTTTGGGCCAGATAATCCTAACACAAGTTTTCTCCTCTGGCTTCTGCTGTTTTTTATTATCAGGGCCAAATTTATACATAACACAAAATTTACCATATTAACCATTTCGAAATGTATAGTTCAGTGGCATGAAGTTAGGGACATTCACCGCGTGCAACCATCGTGCTTGGATAATAGTCATTCATCTCCAGAACTTGTTCATCTTTTGAAACTGAAATCTCTTTGCAGTAACCCCGTAGTCCCTGGCAACTACCTCCTTTTTGGGTTGTTTCTGTTTTAAATATTTTATTTATTTGAGAGAAGAGAGAGCACAAGCAGGGGGAGGGGTAGGCAGAGGGAGAGAAACAGACTCCCCGCTGAGTGGCAAGCCAGTAGAGGGGCTCGATCCCAGGACCCTGAGATCATGACCTGAGCCGAAGGCAGATGCTTAACGGACTGAGCCACCCAGGCGTCCCTCCTTTTTTGTTTTTTAATCTAAATGTATTTGAGACTTTGAGGTAAAAGTGAAGGAGAGAGAGCACAAGCAGGGGGAGGGGTAGGCAGAGGGAGAGAAACAGACTCCCCGCTGAGTGGCAAGCCAGTAGAGGGGCTCGATCCCAGGACCCTGAGATCATGACCTGAGCCGAAGGCAGATGCTTAACGGACTGAGCCACCCAGGCGTCCCTCCTTTTTTGTTTTTTAATCTAAATGTATTTGAGACTTTGAGGTAAAAGTGAAGGTGCAGGAGTGTGTGTGTGTGTGTGTGTGTGTGTGTGTGTGTGTGTCTGAGAGACAGAGAGGAAGAGATACCGTCATTAAGTCAAAAGTGCTGGGCACTGGCTGTTTTCCTTCCTATGCGGGTGTTCTGTAGGCCCCAGAGAGGAGCCTGTGCTGTCACGCCCCCCGGCATCGGTTCCGCTCCCCCCCAGGCCAAGTGTCCACTGTGTAACACGATGCAGGTTGTTACTGGAAGTTTCCCTGCCTCCGTTTTCTCATCTACAAAGTACGGTGGATCACAGGGCTATCTAGCTAGGATTCCTGTGCGGATGATCTAAGTTAATAAGCACAAAGGGCTAGGTCAGCCTCACACTTTGCAAACTCTGCACGGGGATGAGAACCAGGGCAGCCGCTGGTATTCAGCCGAGAATCTCGGAGCAGTTCCACTTGTCCAGGCAGAAATGGACATTTAACCCCATTGCTCTTTCCCTGTTACAATCTAACCATCTCTGAATTGGAGTGTGATATATTAGCTGCATGTATGTGGATTTTGCTTTCACGCGCCAGAATCAGAAGGCAGAATCAACAGCCTACTTGGAATGTGATTTAAATGCCTCTGGTGCGGGGACACCTGGGTGGTTCAGTCCTTAAGCGTCTGCCTTTGGTTCAGGGCGTGATCCCAGAGTCCTCGGATCCAGCCCTACATCGGGCTCCTCCTCTGGGAGCCTGCTTCTTTCTCTCCCATTCCCCCTGCTTGTGTTCCCTCTCTCGCTGGCTGTCTCTCTCTCTCTGTCAAATGAATAAATAAAATCTAAATAAATAAATAAATAAATAAATAAATAAATAAATAAATAAATAAAATAAACGTGTGTGGTGCAGACTGATGTGATCCTCAGCCAGGAGACTGGTGCTCTTGCATCAAGAGATACTTGTGTTGTCCTGCAGATGCGAAAACACTTACGGAACGTAACCTTAGGGCTCTAAGCCTCCATTTCTTAATCTGTAAAATGGAAATAGTCTTGATTCCTGTTTCAGTACGAATAGTGTGAGGACTGATGAGATACCAGATGTAATGCACTTAGCAAGCAAGTCCTACCTACGTTGTCTGCAGGAGTACAGAAGCCTTAGAGGGCTAGACAGATATCAGATGAGGTCAGAAAACAATCAGCGTTTCTCAAGGAAACATCTGCTGGTGAATTGAAATGATGTATTTGTTCTGTGAACTAAACCAAATACTATTTTAGAAAGATGACATCTAGAGTTTAAAAGAAATAGCTATCAATAACTGTTATGTGCTGGGAGCTGTGCTAATGATTTTGCAGATATTTTCTCATTGAAATCTTAATATAGTGTCTTAGGAGAAGATATTATCATCCCCGTTTTGCAGACAAGGAAGCGGAGGGAGAGGAAAGCCAGTTAACTTCTCCAAGGTCACAGAACTGGTGACTGACCGGACAAAATCCAGTTTGGTTGTGTATCTCTCCAAAATGTTAACTCATGAGGTCTGATGACGCAGTACCGATCAGTCATGAAATAATCATCATATGGCATAGTTCGAGGCTGTGCAGCAATATATACTCTAAATTGCACATATTGTCTTTTAAAGGAAATGCACTCCTATGGGTGATTGTGGACTGAGGCTTGTATTATTTTTTCATCTAGAACATAAAGTTAACTGTAGTATTTGGTCAAAACTAAAACCAAATATGTGAATGATATTAGTGTTCTTTACTTGTTTGCCTTGGAATTGGTGGTTACAAAGTTGCTCTTCATAAAGCTTTAGTTCCCGTTTTGCTCACTGGCTCAGTCTTGAAGACCTGACGAATACAGGTATTCATTGTCGGCCACATCTTCACATCTTGGATGAGTAAAACTGGTTAAATTTGAAAGGTCCACAGCTTGAGATTGCCACAAAATCAAATCATAGCTTTAGGAGAAAAAAAAAATACCTGATTACTTGTTGCTTTCCAAATTTTTGACATGTTTTCAATGTAGAAAGCTGTTCTAAAGAAAAGTAGGGCAGGGTGGGGAAAGGGGGAGAGAAACCTTGAAAATGCCACAATATACAATCTGCGTCATTTGCTTTTCTTTTTTTTTTATTATATTATGTTAGTCACCATACAGTACATCCCTGGTTTCTGATGTAAAGTTCGGTGATTCATTAGTTGCGTATAACACCCAGTGCACCATGTAATACGTGCCCTCCTTACTACCCATCACCAGGCTAGCCCATTCCCCCACCCTCCTCCCCTCTGAAGCCCTGTTTGTTTCTCAGAGCCCATAGTTTCTCATGCTTCATTCCCCCTTCTGATTACCCCCCCTTACTTTATCCCTTTCTTCCCCTACCAATCTTCCTAGTTCTTATGTCATTTGCTTTTCTAAATTGTTGTTGCTTGCCAGTGTCAAGAAACTGCGTTAAGTGGTTTAGCATGTTTGGTTGGCTGTACCTATGCATAAAATAAGCAATGCATCTAGCATTCTCTTTACAAGTGATGATGATGGGTGCTGTATAATTAGCCAATATAACCCTTAATGAGGGGATAATGAAATTTACCTTGCAGAGGTATCAAAAAACAAACATGTTTTTCTAGTGCCCAGGTCCACAACAAACTTCCCAGTTGCTGTGCAAGAATTTTCTGTATAGGATGTCTTAAATTCCAATCCCATGTGCAAAACAGGCATTTTGAAACCTGTGCTTGTCTTATCTGGAATGACATCACAGTGATTAATTCTTTCACCCTTTTAGGGCAGTGTCAGCTGAGATTCAGAAATTAATCGAGGGCTCAAGGTCTGAAGAAAATTCGAGCTGTTGAATTAAGACAAGATGTTTGTGCTGAGTGCTAACAGGAATGAGGTGCTATATGTAGCAACTCGTTAAAAAATGTTATGTACTGAGGTATTTACATGAATTTTCATTGGAATATCCAGTTAGTTATACTTTTAAAGTATACAACGAAGTCTTAAGAACAATGGGCTGTAAGTACATTGTGCAAGAAGAGTTTGTCAGGAGAAATCTCCGGTCGGCTGGGAAACACAAAGGAAATTTATTTTTGGAATTACAAATGCTAGTATCAAAGGGATAGAGTTTTCATTTTGTTGCTTTTTTAAAAGAATAATAATGATCTGAAAATGCAAATATAGAGTACGCTTGGGTTATCTTAAAAGTAATTTTTTTTCCAGGAGAAAAAATTGCAAAGTTAATTACTTTGTTGTGTGACAGTCTTTGATTTTTAAGATTGATCCAAAAAAAAGGAAGGGATCTTTAATAAGTAGGTTTGGAATGCCAAGTTCATGGTGTCCTTCCAAGCTGGATAAATCAGGAAGAATGCTTTCTACCAAGAAAGGGATGGTCTTTTGGAAGAGAGGGTAATCAACCTAGATTCCTTCTACTAGGCATAAACATCAAAGTTCTCATGGCGGTTCATGAAGGAGGAATCCTCTTCCATACATTTGGCCAGATTTTTGGCACCTGGTTAAAAAGATTGAGCAACCAAAGGCCTGTCTTGAATTTTATTAAAATTGAGTATTCAAAGCATACTCTTCTAACTGGAGTGGAGCAGATCGAGTCCTTTGATTGGGATGTGCCTTTAGTATACACGTGGCTTGGAGAACTTTCTGCATTTGTTTCACGGGGAAAGTTGCTGTTTTCATTTCTCTGTCCAGCCACGGCCCTCTCCCCCCAATATTCTTTGAGGAATATCTTGTGCTCTATAAAACATCTAGTAAAAAAGAAGAAGAAAAAAAAATCAAACATAGTTTCACAAATGCTTGATGAAATTTTTTAAAAGCAATGGAATTTCGTACCAAGTCTTTGTCTTTTCTTGTATCTAAATTTGACTAGATGGGATCCTAATGATTAAAGAGAGATGCGTAGTGATGAATGGTTTTTTGTTAAGCCCGTTAATGGATGAAAATGACTTCCCCAAGCAATCTCACTGCAATCCGCTGCAGGTTTCCAGTGAAGTCTGTGATTTCCATCCACTCCCGAGGAATTTGAGGGCAGCCATACATTTTTGCCAGTGGTTTAGCTAAGATGAAAACTAATAACCTTTTGGCCCAATGCCTTTTCTCAAACTGCTGGGAAGCATGGAGTTTGGTTATTCAGTGTTGTATGTGTCTTACAGTTTCTCAGTTGAGGGAAATGCAGTCTGTACCCTGGCCTTGGGCAGTGGAGCCCCAGGTACAGAGATCAGAGCCCTCCCTGGGTAGCTGCCTCGGAAGCTCACCCCTTCCTCCCAACCGCAATACAAGGTGCATTGTTCAGTACGCGGCAGAGACATTCCTCCGGCCTGGGCTTCACTGATCAAGGCAGTTAGTTTTTCTCCAAACTTCTTCTTGTTAAAATTTCCAAATTACATAAAAGGTAATGACTAGTATAATAAAAACAATCCATAGACCTCATAGCTAGATGTATCAGTTATTCATATTTTTCTCTTATTTTTTTATATACTTTTACTGAACTACTGCAAGTAGGGTGCAGACACTGTGACACTTCACCTCTATGGACCTTATCATGTCTCTCCTAAGTGCAAGGATGTAACCACAGAACTATTATCATATTCCACAAAGTAATAACAAGTCCATTGTATCATTTAACATGAAGTCCATATTAAAATTTCTCCAATTCCCAAATGTCTTTTGTTGTATTGATTGATTGGTTGATTGATTGATATAAGATTCAATAATGGTTGATGCAATGCATCTGGTTGTCTTTTCATTTTCCTTTAATCTTTTTTAAATTTAAATTCAATTAATTAACATATAGTATAGTATTAGTTTCAGAGGTAGAGGTCAGTAATTCATCAGTCTTATGCAATACCCAGTGCTCATTACATCACATGCCCTCCTTAATGACCATCACCCAGTCACCCCAACCCTCACCCCACTCCCCTGCAGCAGCCCTCAGTTTGTTTCCTATGATTTAAAGTCTCTTATGGTTTCTCCCTCTCTGATCGCATCTTATTTTATTTTTTCCACCCTTCCCCTATGCTCCTCTGTTTTGTTTCTTAAATTCCACATATCAGTGAGATCATATAATTGTCTTTCTCTGATTGATTTATTTCACTTAGCATAATACCCTCTAGTTTCAACCACGTTGTTGCAAATGGTGAGATTTCATTTTTTGGTGGCTGAGTAATATTCCGTTGTATATATATATATACCACATCTACTTTATCCATTCATCTGTCAATGGACATCTGGGCTCTTTTCACAGTTTAGCTAATGTGGACATTGCTGCTGTGAACATTGGGGTGCAGGTGCCCCTTCGGGTCATTACATTTGTATCTTTGGGGTAAATACCTAGTAGTGCAATTTCTGAGTTGTAGGGTAGCATAGAGCTACCTAGCATAGAGCTATTTAACTTTTTGGGGAACCTCCCTACTGTTTTCCAGAATGGCTGCAACAGCTTGCATTCCCACCAACAGTGTAAGAGGGTTCCCCTGTCTCCGCATCTTTGCCAACATCTGTCGTTTCCCTACTTGTTAATTTTAGCCATTCTGACTGGTGTGAGATGGTATCTCATTGTGGTTTTGATTTGCATTTCGCTGATGGTGAGTGATGTTGAACATTTTTTCATGTGTCTGTTGGCCATTTGCATGTCTTCTTTGGAGAAATGTCTGTTCATGTCTTCTACCCATTTCTTGATTGGATTATTTGTTCTTTAGGTGTTGAGTTTGATAAGTTCTTTATAGATTTTGGATACTAGCCCTTTATCTGATAAGACATTTGCAAATATCCTCTTCCATTCTGTCGGTTGTCTTGTGGTTTTGTCGACTATTTCCTTTGCTGTGCAAAAGCCTTTTATCTTGATGAAGTCCCAATAGTTCATTTTTGCCTTTGTTTCCCTTTCATTCTCCTTTAATCTAGACCAGGTCTCCCACATTTCTGTTTGGTTTTGTTCTCATGACAATGACTTTTCTGAAGAGTCCAGGCTAGTCTTCTTATAGAATTTTATGTATTGTGGATTTGCCTGATTGATTTTTCATTGTTAGATACGGGTGCTTTGGCAAGAGTATTACATCGGCTTTGTATATTTCTTAATGCTTCACACCAAGAGTGCCTGATGTCAGATTGCCCCACCACTGGTAATCCTAAGTCTGGTCACTTGGTTAAAGCAGTGACCAGAGTGATCTCTCTAGAGTGAGGTACATTTCTCCCTTTGGTTTTGATACATAATCCATGGGGTAATACCTGACTGTGTGACTTTCTCTTCCCTACCAACTTCTCATCTTATATTTTCAGGATCCATCAACAACTCTTGCCTGCTACAATTATTACTTGGGGATTGCAAAATGGTAGTTTTTCCAATACTATTATTTGTTCTTCATCCATTAACTGGTATTCTTCTACAAAGAAGAGATTCTTTATTTCTCAATCTTGCTCCTTCTCTATGATCATTATGGACTCATTTTTAAAAATTCAGTGTGTTATGATTCATTGCCATCCTTGTTCTTTTTGACACCCAAATGTTCCCAATTTGGTTAGTAGAAGCTACTCCAAGAAGGTGTCTGTGTTTCTTTGATATGGTGCCATTAGTATCTGAGCACTTTGCTGTTTTCTTACACTACACTGTCGCTGTGTTTTCCTTGCCCCAAACCTGGAATTAGCCATTACTGTAACAAGCCACGGAATCTTATACTGTGGAATGTTGAGAAATCACAGTTTAGAAATCAGTAGTTAAATAGTAATTCTGCTCATTTCTATTGAGATGTTACTTTTTTCTAGCTGTTTTAAGTAGACAATGCTAGAATGCATATAAATAATGACTTCATGTGAATTCCAATTAAAACTAAAGAATTATAAGATTTTTACTTACCTTAATTTTATATTAATGCTTCTTTTCTCTTATAGTTCAAATATTAGTTCCTAATAATATTAATATATTTATTTGTTTGCTTTATCCTACACTATATATAAAATAGTTTCATAATTACAATACCGATTTTATTACAAATACCAAGAATCCTAAGTTTAAAATTTTATTTCAGTTCTTTTTGTTCTTAGGATATATCCCACAGGGAAAAAAAAACCCAATATATCCCATAGAGGATGTACAATCAGAGGAATTGTATTTAAAAGTTAATTTAATTAATCATTTTCTATGTTTAATTATGTTTACAATTTGTAGGTGGATTTTATTGTACGCACAGTAAAATTCACCCTGGTGGAGTTCTTTGAGGTTTTTTACAAGTGTTTAAGTCATGTAGCTATACCACAGTCAAGCTATAGAGCATTCCTCTCACCCCACTAATTTTCTTGTTCTCCTTTCTGCTCAGTCCCCTCCCCTAACACCCAGCCCCTGGCTGGCACTAATCTGTCTTCCGTCCCTATGGTTTAGGCTTTTGCAAAATGCCTGTAAAGGGAATCATACATGGTGGAATCTGGAGTCTGGCTTCTTTCACTTAGTACAGTGTATTAGTATAATGCAGTTTCATCCACATTTGCACATCAGCCAATTTATTCATACAGACTAGTCCCTCGTATTTATGTACCACAATTTTAAAAATCTTTCAACATTTGGACACGTGACATGATTTTGAATAAAACCCCTGTAAACATTTTTGTGGACATAGATTTTTCATTTCTCGTAGGTAAACAACTTGAAGTGGAATGATTGATTTTTTATTTTAAGTGTATTTTTACCTTTATAAGAGATTACTGAACTGTTTTCCAGGGTGTATCAATTTGCGTTCCTATCAGTGAGAAATGAGTTCTAGTTCTAGTTGCACCGCATGTCCTTATCCACACTTATTACTGGCAAAGTTTCTCTCCCTCCCTCCCTCCCTTCTTCCCTTCCTCCCTTTCTTCCTTTCTTTGATGCTTTCTTTCTTTTGCCATTATGATAGTTATATAGTAGTATCTCATTCTGGTTTTTAACCTGTATTTCTCTAAAGACTAATTATATTAAGCATACTTTAAAGTTCTTATTTGCCAGCTGTATGTCTTTTTTGGTAAAGAATCTGTTCAAATATTTTGCCCACTATTTAAAAATTAGATTGTTTATTTAGGATACCTGGGGGGCTCAGTCAGTTAAGCATCTGACTCTTGGTTTTGGCTCAGGTCATGGTCTCATGGGTGGTGAGACAGAGGCCCATGTTGTGCTCCACACTCAGCTGGGACTCTGCTTGAAGATTTTCTCCCTCTGCCCCTCCCCCCAACTGCACACATGTGCATGCTCTCTCTCTCAAAATAAATAAATAAATCTTCAAAAAATAATAAAAAAATAAAAATTGGATTATTTGGTTTCTTACTATTGAATTTTGAGAATTATTCATATGTTCACGATATCTGTCTTATATCAGTTATGTATTTTGCAAATATTTTCTCCTAGTATAAGTTTTATGTTTTAAATAGTCTTTCTGAGGGGCGCCTGGGTGGCTCAGTCATTGAGCATATGCCTTTGGCTCAGGGCGTGATCCCAGCGTTATGGGATCGAGCCCCACATCAGGCTCCTCCACTAGGAGCCTGCTTCTTCTTCTCCCACTCCCCCTGCTTGTGTTCCCTCTCTTGCTGGCTATCTCTCTCTCTGTCAAATAAATAAATGAAATCTTTAAAAAAATAGTCTTTTTGAAAAAAAAGTTTTAAATTTTAATTAAGTCCAATTAATCAATTTTTTAATGAATTGTGCTTTTGTGCCCTATATGAGTCTTTACCTTACCTATGGTAGCAAGGATTTCCTCCCAGATTTTCTTCTTACTATAAGAATGCTTATACTTGTACCCTACATCTGCTTTTCTGGTTATTTATTTCTTTGCCATAATAATTTGACACTCAGTCTGTCAATTTCTATAAAAAAAACAAAAACAAAAACAAAACCTGGTTTGAATTTTGTTGGCATGGCTCGAATCTGTATACCAATTTGAAAGAGAATTTACGTCTTTACAAATTAAGTCTCCCATTTCATAAATTTATTAGATCCATTTATTAGATCTTTGATTTCTTTCATCAATGTATATTAGTTCTCAATAAAAATATTCTACATATTTTGTTAGATATATACTTAAAAATTTCATATTCTTGGTGCTATAGTAAATAGGACTGTTTTCCTAATTTCAACTTCCATTTCTAAAAATGAGCTATATAGAGAAATACAAATTATTTTTGAATATTAATATTTCCAAATGCCCTATGATTCTAGTAGCTTATTTGGACTCTGAGTTTTTCTATATAGACAATTATGTCAACCATGAAAAAAAGCATTTTAATTTATTACTTTTAGATCTGCATGTTCTTTATTTCTTTTTCTTTTCTTATATGACTGGCTAGGCCTAACGGTATGATGTTGAATAAAAGTCATGAGAGAGTATATTCTTGCCCTGCTCCTTATCCTAAGGTGGAACACATTAAGTCTTTCACTATGAAATATGATATTAGCTATAAATTTTTCATAGATGCTTTTTATCAAGTTGGAGAAATTATCTGTAATTTCTAGTTTTCTTGGAATTTTTTTATGAATGGATTTTGAATTTTGTCAAAAGTTTTTTCTGCATCTATCGAGATAATCCTATTGTCTTTTTAAAAAATTTATTGGTAACATGAACTACATTAATTGATTTTGAAATGTCAAACCAACCTTGAATTTCTATGATAAATCCCCACTTAGTCATGATGTCTTATCTTTTTTATATTGCTGAATTTGACTTACTGATAATTTGGTGAGGAGTTTTGTGCATATGAAGTATAGGTTTTTTTTCTTATAATTTTCTAGCCTTTGTTTCATTTTGGGTCATTTCTATTAAAGTATCTCCAACTTCACTGGTTCTTTCCTCAGCTGGGTCAAATCTCCTAATGGCCCCGTCAGTGGAATTCTTCATGTCTTATATATATTTACCTTTGATGCCATGTATTTATTTATAACATTTCTACTTGAGTCCTTTTTTTGGTTTTCATCTCTCTGCTGAAATTTACCATCTGTTTGTGCATGTGGTGCATCTTTTCCACTAGATCTTTTTACATATATCATAGTTATTTTAAGTCTATTTGATAATTCCACCATCCTGGTCATCTCCAAGCATGCTTATGTTGGTTGCTTTGTCTCTTGTTTCTTGCCTTCAGTTTCCAATTGTGATGCCTTGTGCTTAGGGTGCAGATTGGAGTGATGGAGTCTTTTCCTCAATATTTTGATTCAGCCTCAGTTTTCAGACCTGTACCACAAAGGGGATCTCCTTCCATGGTCTCGCTTCCCCCACCCCCAATGCCTCCAGTCACGGAGAGATAGATCCTTCTTGTTAATCACTCCTTGTTAGGCTGGAGTTGAATGCCAGGGGAATTCTCTGTTGTCTTGGTCCAGCCTCAGGCTTTGGTCAACCCTGCGTGCTTGGGCCTTTGGTGTGGAGTTTTCTATCCTTTCTCCCCATGGCAGTCAGTCAAACACCTTGTATCTGTATCAGGCCTTGTCTGGGAGAGTATCTTTGTCCTCCCCAGAAAGAGGACTACTATACTGTTGATATAGGATCAAGGGCCCAGGACTGTTTCTTGCCACTCTGACAGGATAAGAAGATATCCCCCTTTTTTCTTTTCCTCAACAACGTGTCTTTACCTATGCCCTGGGGAAGGAGAGTTTGCTGCTTCTCCTTAGGGCCTTAAGGTTTTTGAGAGAAGAATGCAAGCAGAGAAGAGGGCTTGGGGAGCTTTTCACATTAGTTGCTGACCCCCTTCAGGATTCCCCTGGCCAATTCTTATATGTTTATTTCCCATAAGAACTTTAGAATCAACTTGTCAGTCTTCAGGGGAAAAAAAATCCACTGTGGCATTTTTATCACTGTATCTTTATACATTTACTTGGACAGAAGGGACATTTTTATGATGCTAACACATCCTATCCAAGAACAAGGTATATCTCTATTTGTTCAAATCTACTTGTATGTCATTCAGGCTTATTTTAAAGTTCTTCTCATAAATATTTTGCACATTCTTGCTTGGCTTACTCTAAAGTACTTTACATTTTTCCGTGTCTCTTTTGGCTCTTATAGGTGGTGGGGATTTTTCTGATGAAATCCATATCAGAATAGGGCTGGAATCTCTCTCTTTTGAGGCCTCAATGATGATATTTTAAAAAGTTCTCATTTAAGAAACTATTACTAATAGAGACTAGAAGTCCCTGAGTTAATCTTACTCTTCTTACTTGGCTCTTCTTATGGGTCCAAGTGTGAATGGAGATGGGCTACCAGGCAGAATTAAAGTGAGGGGAGATCATTTCTGCCTGGGCAAGAATCCTAATGATGGCAAGCAGAGAGGGGATGGTAGTGCTAACATCTACACATGATGCTGGCCTCCAATGCATAGAACATGAATAACATGTCCCCTGGACTCTTTAGTGTGAATTTTCTACGTCCAAAATTTGACCTTCAACTTTGCAAGCTCTGATGACCTTGATTGCTTAGCACAGAGAGAGAGAGTAGAACTCCATCTCTTAAGGGCATCCTGGCGTTCACTGGATTTCGAGACTGACTATATGAGCAGGACACGAGTATGTTCACCTATAGTGAAAGTGCTCCTGTTGGAGTCTGAGCCTCTGTTTCCATAACAGAATTGGGGGTCATATGTATCCTCCACATCCAGCAGATGGGGGAATGCAGGCTAGGAATGAGAAATCCTTTTTGTAGAGATTTGGGCCTCCATCCATGGCAGAGGACTGCCCTTGAAATCATGAAACACAATGTTTAAAATGAGTACTGCTATCTTACTTGGAACCAGACAAATCCAAGAGTGGAATTATTTATGTAATAGGAAGATTCCTCTCACTACAAAATACCAAAGGCCTATTTATATAGTGTAAAGGGTCAGGCTTTCAGAGTTATGAAAAGCAAAATTAGGCATGACAGTGTAGTACCTTTCTTTATTTCTGTAACTCAGTCCCCATTCCCCTCGATGGCAGATAACAAACATGTCAATTCCAGGTAGTTAGTTGCTTCTAATTTAGATCAGTGCCTTCAAGTAAATACTTGGCCGACCTCAATTCTTCCTGTGCTCTTTTCTTTCCTTTCCCCCTGGGATGACTTTCTTCTTTCCCTGGGGTAAGGAGACAGCTTCCGGTCAGACCACTTGGCCTGGGCTCCCTGATCACTGATGCTCCTGCCCCTCTGCTAGGGTGACAGCAGGCCTTCATTGCCTCCAGGCACCTCTGCCCACGCAGAGAGGCTCCTTTCCTTCTTTCTTTGCTTAAACGCCCTTTTAAGACTGCCCCTTTCTCTGCTCAGCCCCCTGCCTCCTTGGAGGTATGGAGGCATACTTGGGATGCTTTGAGGCCTTCCTGGTTTATCAAGGCAGCTCTTGGGCCTGTGATGTACTCAACACTCTTTAATATCCCTTTATTCACATTTTGTTGCTTTTTTCAGGTTTTTATTTTTTCATTTATATCTTTAATCATTTTTAAGCATATTTATTTTAAACATACTTATTTGATTGTTCTCCTAGCCTTAGGTATTTCTGGTCCTTTTGCATTAAGTCTCTCAACCTAGTTTTTTTAAAGAAAGATTTTATTTATTTATTAGAGATAGAGAGAGAGCACAAGCCAGGGGGAGGGGCAGAGGGAGAGGGAGAAGCAGGCTCCCTGCTGAGCAGGAAGACTGATGCAGGGCTCAATCCCAGGACCATGACTTGAGCCGAAGGCAGTGCTTAACCAACTGAGCCACCCAGGTGCCCCTGATTTTTTTTTACTGTTAGCGCATCTTCAGTTGATTGTTTCCGTCCTGCCCCTATCAATGAACCTTTCCAGCTTGGCGTTATAGGACTGTGCAAATCACTTCAGTTCAGCTGGGGCTCCTTATTCACACATAGGCAAATCTGGGCTTTTGATTTCCCATGGATGACCTTGCTTGTCGTCACCAACTCACAGAAGAAAGGGATCTTGCTTGCTGTTTCTTGAGCCCATGGGTAGAATTTTCTCTTCTCCTTTCCAGGCCATGTGCACTGGTTCAGGCCTCTGAGCCTTGTGTTTCTGCTTGTTTAGGCACTGTGGCTTGAGGCGGAGCTGTCTCCTGACTATTGAGATGCCAGCAAAGTCATGAAGCTCTTTCTAATGTTTCTTGGTGTTGGTCTCACAATATACAAAAGAAGTAAGTAGGTATTATGTAGCTCATAGTTCATTCATTTCACAGATATTCATTGAGCAACCGTGCTGGTCTATGCACTTCATTAGACTTAGGGTTTCAGTGGTATGCCCAGATACGTGGAACGTAAGAGCCTTTCACAGCAATAGACAGTGTGGAAATCATCCTACCAATGATCTGCTATTATAGTCTCAGAGAGCCTCCAAAGGAAAGAGATACGGATACATTACGATAGATATAACAGGAAGTGACACAAGTTGCACCTACAGGATAGGGAAAGGGGAACCTGGGTGGCACAGTTGGTTAAACATCTGATTCTCGGTTTCGACTCAGGTCATGATCTCAGGATGGAGGGATGGAGCCCTGTGTAGGTCTCCTGGCTGAGCACAGAGTCTGCTTGAGATTCTCTCTCTCTCCTTCTGCTCCTCTCTACGCCCCACCCTCATGCGTACTCTCTCTCTCTCTCTCAAATGCATAAACAAATCTTTAAAAAAGAAAAAAGGATAGGTCAAAGTTAACCAGCAGAGGGTGGGGAATGTCCTCGGATAGGGGGAGCGGCAGGGATTGTGGCTTCAGACTGTGATTCCTAAACGAGTGGTTTGAGTGGTTTCTCACACTGACTGCATAATAAAATCCTGTGGGAAGCTTAATGTAAAAGTCCCTGCCCCTGTCCCCAGAGACTCCTATTTAATTGGTCCTGGGTAAGCCCACGGTATTTTTAAGGGCTCAGCAAATTGTATAGACTCTGTTGTGTACTCAAAATTGTAAATACTGGATGATCAATGTTAGCAGCACCAACAGCAGCTGGAAAATTGTTAACACGGATTCTCAGGTGCATTCCAGACCTACTGAATGAGAGACTCTGGGAGCGGGGGCCGGAACAAAATGACGATGCCCTCCCTGCTGCATGTGTTTAAAAATAAAAACTAAACTGAAATTTCCAAGAATCTAGGAAGACCAATACAATTGTGATCTTTTCCTATGATAATTATTTTCATGTTTTCTTTTCAATTTCCAAATATGCTCTGAAGGGTTTTTACTCATTTTGTGGCTGCCTGGGCTTAAGTGGCTTTCAGAATCTGCTTAGTCTCTGACGGGGCAATAAACTTTAGGGGAACATCATATGCAAAGGTCATGGGGCAAGGGAAATAACATGGGACATTCCAAAAACTGAGGAGGGACAGGCTGGAGGAGCAGAGTGTGACTGAGATGGAAGATATACCACAAGGAGACTGAGACACAGGGAAGGCCCCAGAGAGGAAGGCCCGGGACAGACTCAGCGGCGTATTTGGATTTGGATTTTGCAAAGATCATCTTGGTTGCTGCATGGAAAATGGTCGAAGTGGGCCCAGAATGGATGCTGGTCTACAGGCTGGTGCTGTCAAAACAAGCAAACAAAAATGATGGGGACTTGATGGAGAAGGTTCTGGTCTTTGGACACAGAGGAGTAGACTCTCTTTCAGAAAGGATGGTAGATTGAGGCTTTATGGAAGAAAACGATTGAATAGTGAAACTGGTAAAATAGCACCAGGGAGACTAGCCAGCAACTGGAGTGGAAAATATATCTGAGAATGAGGAACAAATCATTGTCATTATCGAGGGACATGGCAAATATTCTCAGCCCCACATCCCCAAAATTCCAACTCAACATGTCTGAAGGCTAGGAGCTGTACTAGTCACAGGTTTTCATGTGACTCTGACAATCAGCCAGGTTTGGGGACCACTGAGGTACATGGACCTCAGTGTGTACAAGAATGAGGTTGGAGAGGTGACTGGTGACCAAATTGGGCAGGTGTATGTGGTCCTCTGGTGGTGAGTTATGGGGACACAATGGACTTGGGCTGGGGCTGCTAAGCGAACGGGTTTGGCAGTAGGAATGAGGGCAGATGTTGCTTTCACGCTATGGCTCAGAGTAGAGTGGGAAGTCTACAACATTTTGTAAACCAAAGCCCTTAAGTTTGTCCTCTGGGATGACTGCATTATTTAAACATCTTGGAAACAGTTTGTGAAAAGGTCTAAACAATAGAAACAAAAGCAGGCAGGTGTTGTCTTCAGATATTCTTCCATACCGGCTGCAGTACAAGAGGTTATCCTGGAGTGTTGTGCAGCTGACCTCCAGCAAGCTAGAAAAGCAACCCCCATCGCTGAGAGGTGCAGAAAGTATCCCCTGGCCCAGTATCGCCAAACACTGATATTCTTGCTTTTACATGTATTTCTTCGGAGGTTTGGGAAACTCACTAATGACGTGATTGTATGGTTACTTTACGTAGTCTAGTATTTATTCATACAGTAAACTGTGAATGGTCTTTTAGTCCTAACCTAGAGCACGAGGACGCCCAGGTGAATATTGACGGGGGTAGAACCAAAGAAGAGGGAAGGCAGGGTGCAGGCAACTGGGCTGGTTTCCGGGCCTTCCTGGAGTGACACTGGAATTGAGGAGGCCTGATCTGGAAGTGGAAACCGGGACCAGAGAGCAGGGCAGGAAGGACGAGGTGTCCACAAGTAAAGTGGTACAGCCCGGCCTGCCTTCAGTCGCACGAGTGTGCGGTCTGTTCCTTGGCTGCACAGGAAAATCCGGATTTCCTGGGGCCTGCAGATTGTATAAATGGAGGGGTCCTCTTTGAGAAAAACCATAAAAATTATGAAAAGATTGAATATGGATGTGAATATTATTTTATAATGAGATGGGCGATCACAGCAAATTGCAACATTTGAAAACACCATAATTACCATATGACAAACTCCACATTTTTTAATGTATTTTAATTACTTAATTTCATAACACTCCTCTAAAATACTTTTTTCCCTATATTTTTGTCTGCATACTCTTCGTCCACCTCTTCCAGTGACAGTGCTTTTGCGATTATTGAGAGAAATGAAAAATATTATTTCCTTCAGCATATTTCCTTTGTTTGAGCATGGATGCTCAAATTTTGTTGTTTTATCATTGTTGAATAACATTCTTTCCTCTTCACAACTTCTTAATGACATTGTTATATAAATATTGGGGATTTGTGTCAGATTTGGAAAAAGCTCTATGAAGTCTCTTTTACATAAGAACTGTAGGTTTCAGATTCTTTCAAGCTGTATTGCACAAGAGTCGACCTTAAATTCTCTTTGAACTGCTGTCCTTCAAAAATCAATTTGTTCCTGTAGCCATATTTTGCTATTTCAAATATTGCAAGTACATAGAGACATTCCACTGCACTGCCGGGGTCCTGTTTTAGGTGAAAGAAGGTGCAAGTGAGGGACCGGGAAACGTAATCTTCTTTAGTCTCTGAGTAAAACCATCTCTGAAGGGCTCATAGACTTGATCCTTACTGCAGGGGTGAGGGGAGGAGATAATCAATACTAACATTTACTGAGCAGTTGAGCGAAATTGCCAGATTAAATGCAACCATTTTGTTTAATATCTATTAATGAGTGTTCCCATTTACAGATGGGGAAGCTGACATCCAGTTAGGTTGACTTTGAGCCGGAATGTGAAATTGACTCACATTTTCTAACAGTCAATCCCTCTCTCTCCCGAGATCTGTCTTCCTCGATTTTCACTTCATCGTTCTGCGTGAACTTTCTACCATTCTCACAGACCAAACCAATATCTCTACAGAAATCCCTCTAAGTCTGTTAAGAATAAAGAATAACCACAGACATGTAATGGATTTGGCCAAAGAAAGTACCTGCTTCTTTATAAGAGACTTTCCACGTCTTGACTCTGAGTCTCTGTTTTGTCCCGAAGGGATGGGGAAGCATCCCAGATTCAGACTCCAAGAAGGATCACAGAAGTTTTAGCAGGGACTCAGCCATTTTCAAGTCCAGAGTGTGAGGCCACGAGGCAAGGGGGTGTTCGGCAAATAGGAGATAGGAACAGGCCAGAGCCTGTTTGGTGGGATTTGTAACGAAAAAGAGGTTTCACACCATCTGACTACATGCTAATGGATTGGTCTGAGACAGGTTTTAAAAATACATGGTTTTATCTACTCCTTACAGAGTTAACAGGTTCTGATGAGTCTGGCCCTTTCTTTTTGCTGGGCCTGTGTTACCAGGCCAAATAACCTAGCTACGTTGGAAACTGGTTTCAAATTACTTGCAGACGGCTGGAGGCAGATGAAAGCCGCCCAGAGGTGTTCCTCCTTCTCTGCTCTAGTCCCCAGACGGCAGTGCCATGTGCTGACACTTGGATGCTTGTTTTACAATATCATTTGACAAGTGGGATTTATGTGTCAAAATTTCAGCCAAAGCCAAGAAAATGTCAGAGTAAGCAAAGAGAGGCAGCATGAGAAAATGGGGGAGTGGGCCAGTTGTAGGGTGCCAAATCCTAACTGTACCAAGCACATAGGGGAATGAACCTGGCTGCCAAAAGCCACAGATTTCTTTGGTGTGTTTTTGTTCAGTGCTGTGACCGCCTTTATCATTAGGGAAACAATGTCATAAAATCGAGAACTTTTCCCTGAATGCATTAATAAAGATAACTTACTGGTCCGGGTCCAAAACCACTGGAGCCACATTTAATTTACTGCGTTTGTTGTTTGGGGATCTGGTGTACAGGGGTGCTCAGGGCCACAGCAACATCGGTGGAAACCATGACACTAAGTGCAAGAGGAGAGGTTCCCGGTCTTTCTTGGAATCTTCAAAATGCCCCAGGTACTAAATATTCATAAATCCTTACACTCTGTTGAACTTTCTCTAGGTTTTCACCTTGTGGCTATTTTGAAAGATGAAACACATCAAAACACACCAAAAAATTCCTTAAACCCTACCCCAGACTCTTAGAGCTTTCCTGTCAAGTCTTTCGTGAAATAACTTTCCCTATTCTTTCTTTTTCTGAAAAAAGCGAGGGAGAAAAGGCAAGAGTCCCCCCGAGCCCCGTGCGCTGCTTGCCATGTTAAGAGCATGTGTGCATTACTTCATAAACTATCAGATGACATGCATCTTTATTTAGATTCAATAAAGAAAAATAATGAGTTATGCAAAGTTATTTCAGACACAGGGCAAAATGGCTTTGCAAATAGGCACTATTCACGGGGGCCAGCCCAGCCTGGCTCAGGGACCATCATCTTTTAGCTCCAAGTAAATTCAGGAAAGAGGTACAGCTGTGGACACCTTGTCATGTGCCAAGTGTAATAAGTAGGTTATGAACAAGTCACGATAAAACATAATAACAAATGCCTTTATTCTCTCCATTCTGTCCCTCTCTGCGGATTACAGGCCTCCAGGGTCAGAATCAACTACCTAGGGACACGTTAGGAAGTCTAAATATATGTCTTCCCTAAATTTATGAAAGACAGAACATCGCAATGGTCATCAGCCTGGGTTTGAAATCATCCAAACTGAAAATACTGAAATGTAGCCAAAAGACACAGACTCTCCTTCATCTAAAATATGGGGGTTTTGTTCAACGGCACTATCGATGGAGACTAGATGTAAGTCAAGACGGGCTTAAATGAACACTTCGGTTTATTTGAGAAAGAGGGATGAATATTTGACTTTAGGGGATGTCATCCCTTTGTATTTTCTCTCAACCTTCCTATGTGAAATGCAGACTGTGTTTTCTGCCAGGATCCTGGGCCATCTCAATGTCTATTTTTCTCATGTGCAGGTGGTTAAGTAACTTTTCCCAGTGGGAATGGTGTTTGGGGGGGAATTTCATGTGTGCAGTTGCAACTTAGTTAAAAAAGAATCCTGGGAAACATAGGTGGAGCTCTCAGGTATCAGAAGTGCCTTCTAAAGTGACCCCCAAAGCTGGCCTGCTGATTTAGAAGTTTGGGAAATAAAAAGATGGGATTTTGGAAAACTCCCCTTCAGATGATGTCAGTGGGTTAACTATGTGCTGTAAACTGTTGAGAATCAGTGTTTTATTACTAGGGGAACTAGTAGGAGTTGCCCACTAAGAAACTGTGTAGAAACCCCATGCATACACCTAGCCGGCACCAACATTTATTTTTCCCCGAGCTCTGTAACAGTGATCCGTAATAAAGACATTAATTTTCCTGACTTACACAGACTTCTTAAATTCACATGTGTATATATGTGTGTATATATGTGTGTGTATATGTTCCTGTGTGCGTCTGAGTGTGTGAGTGTAAAACTCAAAGGAAAATAGGCCTAAACATTCAGTTAGCAAGTAAAAAGCAAGAAAGAGGAAGGGTCAGTGAAATGGTTATTTCTAATGTCTCCATGCAGTAAGTTGGGAAGAGGATGTGGACAGCACGGAGAAAACACCAGCATTTGTCTCCAACCAGCTCTGTATATTTTGAGAGGAGGTTACGAAGGTAAAAATAAGTGAGATATATGTATTTGGGGGTAGGAAAGTGGAAGTTGAAGGAATTTACATATCCATGAGTCCTTTTTCGGTGTCCTAGGAGATGAGGTCCCCTCTATGAGGCATGCAAGTCCAGCTAAGGGGTTGGCTCAAGAACTCTGATATCACTGCTGTGTGTGAAATAAGACAGGCTGAGTGAGGCGGCAAGAGTAAATATACACTAGTGGCTAATTCCCACAACTGTGTTGTCTTCTTCCGCTGAACTCAGCAGGTCAGCAGCAGGGGAGGGGGATGTGATGGGGTTGAGTGAGGGTAATGAATTATTGGACCCAAGGCTCAGAGATCATGGGGTTGAGGGACTCAAAGATGCTGGCGAGGTTGTGGTTAGAATTACTGACCGTGGGGTCCAAGCTGGGTGAGAAAATGGAAGCCAAGAGACATTGGGGAGGGGAGGGGGCATGGTGGGACTCGAAATTTCACAGAACAGCCATAACTAGAGTGAGAAATGGCAGACCTGGAGACCGAAAATAGAGAGTGGAATTCTCCTGAGACCACACGTCCGGGTAGTGGCGATATCTGGACCGTGGGCCTCGGAGTAGACTGAAGTGGAGGAACAGAGGATGCAGTCAAGGAGCCACAGGCTGGGAAGATGGCTGAGTTGACACATCTACCATCTCCTCCAGGATGATGTTAAGGCTTTGACTGAAGGAAAAAATATGCATACCATGTGGGCAACTTAGCTCTTGAAAAGTGGTTGCACTCTCTGACTTTCTGGGAAAGCATTGCTAAGTTGTCGGTTGATCATGCTTTTAAAGAATCCTAGGAGTCGAAAAGTGCAGGCGGAGAAGCCCAAGATGTTAACACGGAGAAGAGTGTGTTCTGGAAGCATCTGAGGCAGTTTGGGCTTGGAAATGGAACCAGGGAGTCCTGGTTCGGCCGTGGACTTCCTCGTGTAGCTGCCTAACCACCTCTCTGGGCCGCTTATCTGTGAAATGAGAGGTTTGGCTTATGTGGTTTGCCAGGAATTCTCTGGCTCTCAGTCACATTCAGCTTCAGCAGAATATTGGTTTCTAACCTTTCCCATGCCGCTGCTGAGTTATCCTAATTGCTACCTCTTCTCCACTGATTTCACTCTGCCCCACCTCACCCTCAGATGACTCCTTCTTTCCGCTCAGAGATAACAGTCCCAAAGAGCTCAGGAGAACTCCCCCAACTGCCAAAACTATTTCCAGAATGCAAGCTTGTGGCTGCTGATTCACACACGGCCTGCGAAGCACGGTTTTTTCCCGACTGGTTTCACATGGATCACCGTTGTTTCTGGAGACCGACTTGGTGAAAAGTTGGGACGGTCAGGGGCAAGAAGGCCCCTGGAGAGCTTATTGGGAGACTCAACGTGGTAAGAAAAGTGAAACTTTCAAATCACCAGCATCACCAGCACCAGAGAGCACGGAGTTAGTTGAATTTGCATGGCCTCTGCCCTTGGGTACCTTCAAATTGAAAAGAATTCCAGCTTCCTTCCAATCCCACACACACATAAAACACCACGCAAACATCATCCTGTGGAGGGACTAAATAACCAAGTAAACGTCTTAGGGGTCAACAGCTATTGCCCCAGGGCCCTCGTCGGGCCTCAGGCCTCCTATTTTGCAGTTGGCATGGGTAAGGCCAACACCGCGGGAATGAATGAGGAGACAGGCAACAGCAGTGTGGGGTGCAACGAAAGGCCTTCTCCGCACAGTGCCCGAAGGAGCTCCCCCTCTTACAGGGCTGGCTGACAAGAGGGAGCAGTGAAGGCTAAGGAGTCGAGAAAGGGGCTAGCTGAGTCAAGTTCCACGGTTTCAAAGAAAAGGTAGACCCAAGGAGTAGAGGCTTCTTTGGAGACAGGCAGTCTCGACGGCTAGCCCTCTGGGACTGCTGAAAACGCCACTCCGCATTTCTGAAGCTTTTTGCTTACTTACGTAACATTTTGCTCTGAGCGTATTTATAGGGGACATTCTAAGTGCTGGGCTTTTATTTCTTTGTATTTTCTTTCTTTAAGTTCTTGGCCCCCAAGTCCTAGCTGCTTTGGCATCCCAAATTATAATTTCTGTCTCTCAAGCCCACAGAACTGCCTAAAACGCTGCGGGCTTTGGTGACTCTTCGCCTCGAGGCCCTGCCTTGTCCAGAGCTAGACTCAGCAAATGCCTCAATTCAATATTTGTTTCAGAGAATGTCAGTTCACCTTTATTTGTAATGTAATTACAGTTCTTTCCTTTTTTTTTATAATATTTTTTTATTATATTATGTTAGTCTCCATACAGTACATCCCTGGTTTTTGATGTAAAGTTTGCTGATTCATTAGTTGCGTATAACACCCAGTGCACCATGCAATACGCAGTTCTTTCCTATGTAATATGTAGGATCCCTATGTAATATAACTTTAGACCTAAATGTCTGTCGATCATCGTATAATATTTTTCTTAAACAAAGCGGGCACATAAATTTTTAAAAATTTCATTTCTTATGACCAATGGTTTCTAATTCTGTAAGTCTGTAATTGAATGGTTCTCACATTTGTCTGCATTTTGAATTACCTACGGGGCTTTAAAAATTGCTTGTGTGCTGGTCCTACCCCTAGGGATTCTTATTTAATTGGTCTTTGGTACAGCTTAGGCATTACGATATCTTCAGTCTCTCCAAGTAGTTGTAATGTGCGGCCACTGTTGGCAATCACTGCTCACAATGCGAAAACAATTTTTCTTCTAGTTTGAATAACCATTGCAAATTTACTGGTATACAGTTGATTACAATAAATTAAATACATTATACGTTTTGGTGTAAGAGATAACGATGTTTCAAATGTACCTTTGTCTCCTCAAAGATTTTTCGTAATTCATATTTCATTTGATACATCAAAATGGATAAGAGGTATTTTTTTTTCTAGGTGGGTAAGATCTGCCTTTTTGTTAAAGATTAGGAAGGGCATCTGTGAAAGGGGGGGTGGGAAAGAAGTAGCCTCAATCAAAGGCACGTTTGCAGGCAGATCAATGTTAGGAAAGAGTACAAATGCAACTCAAGGATCTAGAACTTGCTGTCTCAAAGCTCTCCTTTCTCCTTGCCACAGACCCCTCAGAAAATCTTCATGATCTCTCAAATTAGACGAGGGTATACCACGCTGAAAATCACTGTCCTTTAGTACACTAAATACTGTTCCTTTTTCCCTCCCTACTCTCCACCACCTTGTTCTCTGCTTCTGGAGGCTGATCTAAATGGAGAATTTGATCAGCCTTCTTGCCTGGTGCCTTCTGGTTAACTTTATTCAGTGAGTTAGGGAAGAGAGTGAGGCCAGGGTGTTTATTTTCAGCAGGGTTTTCTAGGGAAGGCTGACTCCCTTGAATCAAGGTCATGGTTTTTCTTAGGTGGCCATTTCTTTCTGACTTTCTCTTTCCAGTTTTAGGTAGTTACTCTTTCCTCCTGTCCTCTTGGGACTAGAACACTAGTCCCCAGGGGACTTCACTCTCCCTTGTGACTTCCCTACATGGTTTGAAAATAATCCATTAAATCCTCCTTAAATTATCTTAACTTGAGTGTGCTTTGCTGATGCATAGAGGGACAGAGGAGCCGTCTGCGTGACTCAGGAACTTCAACAGATGTCGACTGGGATGAGGGATGTCACTGAATAGTGCTCCTTGTTCCTTGTCTTCTCTAATTAGAGGGCACAATAGCTATTTCTGAACCAAACCCAGCAGACAAACCTGGTATTATGGCTCTGTCAGTATACAGATCCCAGAGAATGAATGCTTCGGCTGACATCATTCAGAACTAATACAATGAGAACATGGATATTCTGTTCTGGATTGTTTCCTGCCCGCATCTTTATGCTTGGCAAATGAGGGATAATTTGACAGACAAACACCAAAGGCGGAATGTCAAACATACACAATACGTACATTCTTCCATCACTTTTCCCCATTTACCCCTTATTTATACACAATTATGTCTTGTTGTTTGCAAATGTTTCTTGGATGTCAGTCTCAAGTCTCCATTTCTTGACTAGATTGTTAAGTTTCACGGGGGATTTAAACCACAAACTTAGATTTCTTTGCTGCTTCAGCCTGGACATTTTCTGCTCAGCTCTCTTCCTGCTCACCTGTCTTTGGCACGTCCAATCCAGTCTCAACTTATCTATTGTGTTTTTAATTCCGATTATTGCATTCTCTTCATTCATCCAACAAAGATATTTGTCTAGCACCTCCCATGCTAGGCATTGGATGGGTTATAAAAATGCACAGATAATGCTGACTAGTATTACTGTGACTGTCAGTTTGGTTGAAAGCAATACAAACCAATTTTGGTTAACTTAAGCAGAAAATGAATTTATTGGAGCTGTACCTAGTAGATTATAGACCAGACTGAAAGTCTGGAGAACCAGATTTAGAAAATGGATGGACCCCTAAGGAGGCTAGCAGGAGCAGGTGACAATTTAGGCAAGAGCACATGTGGGAGACATAGTGTTGTCACAGTACAAATGATGGACCCTTGGCTGCATCACTGGACTCTTGACCCTGATATCTCTCTAGAGGCTGGAGATCAGAGGCAAGCATTTCCTCTGCCTCTGGAAGGCACTGTCAGCTGTCTCTGCTCCTTGTGTCATACTCACTCCCAGACCCTGGGGCCCCATGGTGATCATCTGTGGAGCTGAGTTTAGGTCCCTTCCAATTGCTAGGGGTATGGAACAATAAGGGTATTCAGGGCTTCTGGCAGGTGGCACTCCACTTCCAATTAAGACCCATATAATGGAAGATTTCCCAAATCTTGGGAAAGAAGCCTACATGCTGGAAGGCCAAAAATGCTCCTAATTGTCCAATCTATTCATAATGAAGATTATAGCCAACACAGTGGCGATGGTATTATGCATGGGTAAACTACTTAGGAAGTGCTGAGTATTTCAGACACCATGAAGCCAGTGTTTTCAGGATAAATACTAATGACTTCCACAGGAATTGAACTATTCAGGGCAGAATGTGTCATCATTAGTGCACTCAAATATTTGTGAGGACAGAACAGAGCAGAGTTCATTCATTCATTCATTTCCACAAATATTTATTGGCCACATGTTAAGTACAAGGTGGTGGGAGGTAGGAAAAACATGGCTGCCCTGCCACCTACCATTCAAACATCACCTTCCAGCCTAGTCTTAGGGGCTTTGCATTTATAAGGATCTCACTTCACTAAAGTGTAACCCAGTTTGGTTTTTTTTCTTTCTCTCTCTTTTCTTTCCTTCTCGTCCCCTCTCCCTCATTCTTTATTGTTTCTCTTGGTAAGGACTAAGAAAAGGTTTTGTTACTAGTATAATGCAGAAAGTGACCAGTGTCAGAAAATTCACTCTTCAAATTTTGGGTAAAAAGCTGTAAATAAGCCCAAAAGAGTATCCTGGTAATGAAGATAATGATATAAAGGTGGAGGTGGAAATACAGCAATCAAGCACAATATGTGAAAGTCATCTTTAATTTTCTTTGTCCTCTATGTCCAACATCCAGTGGATGCTGGGTCTAAGGTAATTCCATGGGAATATGAGCACATGGATTACGGAGAAGTTATTTTGTACCATACATTTTTCAAGGCACTTTATGTTCATTGCTTTACTTGGTCTTAACAACGATCCTATGAAGTAGCTGGGTATTATTATCCCCACTTCATAAATTAGCCAACTGATTCTCAGAGAAGGTAAGTAGCCTACCTGGTCACACAGCCAGTGAATGACAGAGCTAGGAGTCGTCGCCGGCTTTCCCGTCTTCACAGCTGATTCTTAACCATGACAATACACGGCTTTTCACTTAAAAAGTAGAAAAGAGACTTTAAGGGATGTACAAGTATGGGAGATGTTTCTCGGACTTGAAATAGACATCTTCTCTGCAGGTGGCCCTGGGGTCTGGTTTGTTGAAGATGGTTGGTTGGACTATTTCATCTTATTTTTGAGTTTGGCATGTGTAAGCTTCCTCTTAAGAAGAAGAATGTTGATGATATTATTTTTGGCCATTAAATGGTGGTCAAACATGTGGAAATTAGGTGTTTTTTGGGAGGGGGGTTCCTGATTACTATCTTAGACACTTTTATATAACTCCATGAGCTTGGCGAGGACAGTCTCGAGGTTTCTGTGACGGCCTGTGGCTGGCTCTAAGACGGGGAAGGTAAACTATAAGCATGCAGGCCCTCGATTCTGGATCCTGTCTGTAAGATTGCTTTTGCTATGGACTCACAATCTCTAGCCTTTTGTCATATAAATATTACTGTTTTACTTGCAAGAATCTTTTCAAAATGAAAGAAAGCCTGAGTCTTGGACTTGACTTTATAGAACACTGCACGTGCCAAACCCTTTCCAAATCTTACCTCATTTCAAAATGCCTTTGTGGCTGGTTTTATTTTTCATTTCTTTCCCTTATTTTAGATCATTATAACACGTTTTATAGGTCAGTGTCAAACAGCAAGACTTCATCAGTATGGGGACTGTTGCTGGAAGTCTTGCCAGAACACACAACTGTAATCCACTAAGTTAATGGAAATGCAACATTATGGTTGGGATTTTACATACGTGGAAATCATGAAAACTCATGAACCCAATTCCCTCAACACACAGAGAAAAGAGAACTGCCTTCTCTACTGTAAGCGGCTAGTCCGCGTGCTGTTAACGATTCCATTTGCAGGCTAGGAGACCCTTGCTAGTTCGCATTTCAATAAACCATAAAGTTTTACACGCACACTAAACACCAGAGGACTTGCAATCATTTCAGTGCTGTCTAGACCCACTGATGTGCATCTATGCCATTAGAGACCAAAGTGCAAGTCAACTGCTGTTCCTCTAAAAAACCTTCCATTTTGATCCAGTCCATACATCCTGTGTTCCCAGGAGTGTAGCAGCACAGAAAATAAAGTTTTCTGCTCCCATTTGGACTCCCTGGATGTTCTATTTTACAGCTATAGTTTTCACTTGTGTATAAACCTCACATCAGTTTGCTAAGCAGCGCTAACAGGGGCAAAACTATAAAGCGGTGATTCCCCACTTCGGCTGCACATTTGAATCGTCTGGAAAGTTTTTGAGGATCCTGATACTTAGGCTGCATCCAGACCAATTCTATCAGAATCTCTGGAGGTGGGACACAGGCGTTCATATTTCGTAGATCTTCCCAGTGGATGTACGCCCAGGCTGAGGACCTGGCTGTAGGTAACACACACCCTCGTTGGGTTTTCTCTTGTGCTTTCTGTGCCTCCTTTCTTTGTTCCTCATAACATCTCCTCCTTTCCTCCCTCCTACATTCCCTGTACTCCAAATGACTTTTTCCTCTGCATAAACTATATCACAATAACATGAAAGCTCAATGTTAGCCCTCGAGTCAAACTGGCCTCCTTGGAGAGAAAAAATGTTTTAAATGGAAGATCTGATCTTCAGCACCATGGCAGGCCAGTATCAGAGAGATGGTGGGATGGATTTTGTATTTCTGCTGAAACTCAAAGCATTTCATGAAAGAAATAGTCTGTTCTGACTGTTTCGAGAAAATTCAGTAGCTGTGGACATCCAGAAGCTATAAATGAGAGCAGTGTTTCTTCATACGTGGCCTCTGGGCCATTTGCCCAAGTCACCTGGACCCAAGTCCCAGACCACTTGAGTGCCTGGCCTAGGGCCTGGTAATCTGCATTCTAACAAGCTCTCCGGTGATTTGCACATTTTGGAAATTACTGAACCAACACATTGACTCTCTGATAGCAGTACCATCTGTATAATGTCAGCCTATTCAAAAGATTAGAGAACTGACTTTGCAGAAATGTTGGTTCCTATGTTAAGTGATGTAATTAAGAGGTAGAAATAAATTTTTATAGAAAGTTAAAATATAATAGAAATACCTAGTTGTCCCTGAAGCTGTTGGATCTCATTGACATCAAGTGTATTTGTGTCTTTCTCAATAGATAAATAAAACATCCTTGGAGGGGATTTGTATCATCAGATTCCAAGCACTAAATTTTATGCTTCTGCACCAAAACATCCATGGTTTTGATAGAGCTCTGACCACTTTCTAACTGTGTGACCTTGGACAAATTTCCTAATCCCTGTGGTTATCATCTCTCAAATGGGGACCCTGATGCCTCAGAGACCATGTGAAAATTTAATGAGATAATAACTGTGATAAGTGCTTTGTCATCTGTGATACATTATACAAGTGCTGGCCATTGCTAGAGCTCTTCTTGTCCAGGCCAACATCTATCTTCATGTTGCACAAAGCTCGTAATTGTCTAGTCTTGCCAGGTACACATCATTCAGTTTAGTGGCTAAGCTGGGACTTGAGCCCAACAGTCCCAACTGGACTTAGTCCTCTTTCTATCCCATGCCAGCATCTAAATTGAGATGCTTGGCTCAAATTTGTATCATGCTGAGCAAGGAACTCAAAGCAATGATTTGAATTTCTTATGTGAAAGGGAAAAATAAATTTTAAGTATTTAAAATCCTTATCTTCTCCTGCTTTCTGAAGAAAAAGAATATTTTCTCATATTAGGTACCTGAAGTTTGTTCTGCTAAAGAGAGAGGCGATAAGTGGAGAGAATGGGAATAGCTGAGAAGGCCAATCATGCTTCACTGTGTGTCTAGTCATTTTTGATTGGGTGCAGAAATTGTGTTATGGGAGAGAAGATGCTACCAGCAGAAGCCAAGATGTGAGAGGCAAAATTAAAGAGGGCAAGGAGGGTGAGAAGAGAGGAAAAGCAGGTAAAGAGGGAGGTAAACTGCTTCAGGAGTAGAATTCTTGGAGGAAAAGAAATGTTCAAAGAGAACCGTTAGGAAATTTAGCTCTTCAAAGATAAGAAATACAATTGGTTTCTTTTTTCTCCAAGACTCCTTCAGGGAAGATCTACATTGCTTTTAAATGGTTTTAGAGTCAATTTGTCTTTGTTTGCATGCCTGTGTTTTAGAATGTGTTGGTGGATTGAGTCTGGCATGAAGAAAGAGTAGAAAATTTTAAGATGGTTACACTTACTTGGGTAAATATTTTATCATGGCTTTTCTCTTTGGGGTTTAAAAATATTACAGAAGCTCAATAAACCACCATCAAAAACCCAAATAAACAAAAATCCATGAACTATGAGGGTTTGTTAAGTGGGGCTGGCCTTGCCTCTATGCCAGGAGTCCCCTCCCCAGAATGGATCCCTGAGCAAACAGCGTCTTACGATTCTTTTGGCAGTTAAATCTTCACTTCCTTTTAAAAAATATTTATTTATTTATTTGAGAGAGAGAGAGAGGGAGAGAGAGATGGGAGGAGGGGCAAAGGAGAAAATCTTTAAGCAGACTCCCACTGAGTGTGGAGCCAACACGGGGCTCCATCTCATCACCTTTGAGTTCATGACTTGAGCCAAAACCAAGAGTCTGATGCTTAACCAGCTGAGCCACCCAGGTGCCTCTAAACCTTCACTGTAAACATGAAGCATTCTGAGACCAATGCTCATCCAAGGGCACAGCTTTTCCACTACTGTTTCCTTTCCATTGCTCCCCTGTCTCATTTATGGTCCATATCCTGAACTCTTTTGTATCATACTCCATGTTTAAACTCAATATGCCTCAGTTTTTATCTGCACCTAACCTCCTTGGTTCCTGATCTTTCACCTTGCCTTCTATTTATAATTTGTGTCAATTTCTCAAATTTGATTCCAGCCCTCAACCCAGGGACCAGCTTCTGGCCTTTCTTTTTGTCTGTGGTTCTTATTTGTCTTTTGTTCTCAGCCATTTCTGGAAACATGTCCCTGCATTCAACCTCTCATACATGGCTGAGACTCAGAGCCTAACTGGCGACTTCTGTGAAGTTCACTCCTACCCCCAAAAACACCATGGAAAAAGTCAATGCCTTTTGAAAACAAACAAATTGTATTCCCTTTTCATGCTTTAACAACCCAAGGATGTGACTTGTATTTTGAATGTAGGCGTCTGCACACAGCGTTGCCATACCATTATCTGTTGTAGCTTCCTCCCATGTCTGAGGCAGTAATGATGAGTCAACAAGCAGACAAACAACAAGGAACTACTTCTGTGCCTCTACACATAATAACCCCTGTGTTGCATCCTGGTGCGTGAATCCATCTAGACTTCTATATTTGGTGTTTATTTTTAAGAGATTTTAATTCGGAAAAAACACGTGTTCTCCGCTTTTTCCATTTGTTGATAAATTCTTTAATTCTTAACCAATTCTATTCAAGCTTAGCAAAGATCGAGGATACATTTTGTATTTTTAAACCCCATCTGTTTTTCCATCTATTGAAACGCAAAGAGAGAGAGAGAGAAAGAGAGAGAGAAAGAAAGCCCACTCACACTATACATACAGTCTTTCCCAGGAGATAACATCATTTTCACCTTTATTTCCAAATTGCCTTCTGAGGGCAAAAAGAACACAATTTAGCCCCAAAGCTAACTGGAGCAAAACTACTTATCATCTAAATAAAATATTTTTATGTACGTAAGTGGCATAAGAGTCAACAGTAAACCGCTGTATTTTTGTGAGAAATATTGAGTCTGCAGAACTCGATCACGGATGCTCTTTACTGCCTTTTAAAGTTGGAACATTTTCACCATGAGAGCTGCTAAGTTCTTCCTTGGACGCTCTACCCCACATTTCAGCTCTGCTCCTTTGCTGGGGAACCCAGGAGGGGGTGGGGGGATGCAAAGGAAAGATAATTGCAACAACGTGGAGCTTTCTGCTTCAGTTGCCAGCTTTCCCACCCCAAATAATACATTGGAATCTCAAGTTATGTACAATTATTTGTGAATAAAGCATAGAATTATTTTGAAGGAAAATGCACGAAGAAAAAGAGATCTTTTGAAGGGGAAAAAACCAGAAATGTTTCCTCCATTGTCAGGATCATTATCAAAGTTTTGTTTTTACCTTGTCTTCCCCACTCTAAGATGAAAGAGAATCTGGGGTGCCTGGGTGGTTGAGTCGGTTAAGCCTCTGACTTTGGCTGGGGTCATGATCCCGGGATGGAGTCCCGGGATGGAGTCCCGGATCGAGCCCCGAAACTGAGCCCTGTGATCGAGTCCCACATCAGGCCCCCAGCTCAGCGGGGAGTCTGCTTCTCCCTCTGCCCTTCACCCCTCTCGTGTTCTGTCTCCCTCTCTCTCCCCTTTTTTGCTCTTTCTCAATAAATAAAATCTAAAAAAAAAAAAGATAAAAGAGAATCTGAAGTGAATTCATTCAACTTATGCGAGCCTCTATTGGGGGCGGGGTAGGATGTTAACCTTTTATTTAGGGGGTCTCCATTATCAACCTCAGCGAGGTGGGGCTTGTAGGGCAGCCCAAACTCCACTAGCCCCGTCCTCTCTACTTCCTCTCCTCCGTGGCACTCACAGCAGCCACATGCCAATGTGCTGAGGGTCACATTTTCCACCAGCAGCATTTAGCTCTTTGGCAAAATCCTCAAGCAATTGTGCCGGCTGCCTTGGGACTGGCTGCAGTCTGGCTCATGCGTTCCTCACAGACAGCCTGGGAAACTGATTCTCAGAGGCATTTGCTTCTAAAGGTTGAAAATAAAGACACAAATGTCAAATCTGTACCTTCTGTTTCGGAACCTGGTCTTGAATGACTTTGGGTTTCAGGACAGCGCAACAATTCTGCTACAATGACTGAAAAGTGGATTTGGAAACCAAGTACCAGTGGTTCCTACTTCGGCCCTTTTCTGCAGACAGAGCTCAGCGTTTTGTAATTCAGTTCCCATACCTGGCTCCTCCAGCCCCCATTTTTACACTCATTGGGATACGACGTGCTCAAAACTTATGTTTATCCAGAAACATCTTATGTTCACAACTTGAGCGCTGCTCAGTACATCTGCTGAAGTAGTTCTTGCTGCATTGTTGACTTTCGAGTACAGAAGTGGTTAAAACGATTTCTAAATATTGACTTCCCTTCTCTATCTCATTGGTTCAATGTTCACAGTAATGAATGCTTCCTGGTAAGTGAAACATCTTTGGAAAAGTCTGGTGGAAAACAAGAAAGAGGGAGGGGCAAATTGACCCTTCCTGCAAGGAAGTTGCGGGGGGAGCCCAATCCCCTCTTTCTTCCCCTTTATTGCCCAACTAGTCAGTGCTGTGCAGAAGTGGCTGCTGGGAAAAGTTGCCCTACGCCCGCCTCCACTGCAGTTCGCAGGCTCCTCAGAGGTGCGCTGAATCTTTAATGTGCTCAGGGAAAGAATGAGCCCTTCGTCACCACTTGGCTCGGGCTTTATTCTCCAGGAATAATCTAAGCACTGGGGAAAACTAATAATTAAGAACAGATATGAAAACTTCCTCCCAGATTGGTATTTAGTTACTGAAATCCGTCACTGAGCTATGCTGAGGACTCTGGATGAACAAGGGATCAGATTCAAATTATTCACATGTCAGTGCACGTATTTCTATTTGGCATTATCTCCCACAAACCCATCAGGAGATTTCCCTTCCATCAAATGTCCATGTTAAGTATATCAAATAAAAAAGTGTAAAGAAGTCAGAAGGGGAGAAAGTTACAACTAAGAGTTATCCCTTGAGATTTGCTGCATTCTTCGTGAGTGAAATGCATGACCTGGGTGGGGAGTAGGACCCGCTGGAGAGAATCCAAGGGACTGCTCCGTTTGGGCAATAGCTATGACAGCTCAAAACACTTGAGGTTTCACCCCAGTGAACTGTGTGATGAAACTCGAGGCCGGAAGTGCCAGGTTGCTCGGGTATGCAGTGACTTCAGTCCGGCGCTACACTGCATGGTACCAGGTGACAGTGGAATGCAAAAAAGGCCTCTGCCTACCTATCTGTCCTAATCCGACAGTGATATTGTGAACCGAATAATTAGTTTTCCTTTCAGTTGTTTGCAGGTGGTAAGGAATTCGTCTTAATATTCAAATGAACCTATATTCATCTTAGAGGAAGGTGATCTTGTTGCTAGCTGAAAAAAAATATGTCTGAGGAATTGCTTTTTTAGTTCTGTTACATTTCTTTTCCCGGGCACCACCAACTGAAGACAGAAGAAATTCCCCAGTGAATCCAGAGACTGTCCATTAGCATCTGTAGAGATGACGTCTTTCATTTCCAGAGCGCACACATTCTTTGCTGGTGAGTGAACAGACAGGGAGGTGGCATCCTTCCTGCCACCCCTCATGTTGGGACACATTCCTTCTGCTCTCTAAATAATCTTGACACAGGCTAAGCTTTCCAGAGTTCATTTATAGAGATCCTAAATTCATGCAAATGCATCATTGTGCCAGTGTATTAAAGAAGAGAAACAGAATTTAGAAATAGAGCTGCAGGGAAAAAGCTCCACGAGGACCACCCCGGAATGGTGCAGAGATTCAATGTCTGTTTACCATAATTGGCCTCTGGGAGGACAGCGAGTTATGTTTAGAGTAGTTCCAAACTAGGTGAGAGGATGAAGAAGTCATCTGTGTTGAGGAGGGGCAGGTCAGTGTGGCTTGTGACAAGTTGTGACCGGTGTTTATAACTCAAATCTGATATGTTTGTGCCTTTGGGGGCAGTGGCCACAGTTGGGCAGACAGGATGGAGAAATAGAGAAACACTTCACTTAGACTGAGGGCAAGAGAGGATCGGAGTGGTATGAAGGAAGCGTGTGGAGTGGGAAATCCTGGCTTAGAGTCTAAACTCTGCCAGATAGTAGTCGCTTTGGGCAATTTTTTCCCACTCTGTGGGCCTTAGCTTAGTCATCTTGAAAATGGTTCTGTTAGGGCCGCCTGGGTGGCTCAGTCAGTTAAGCATCTACCTTCGGTTCAGGTTATGATCTCAGGGTCCTGGGATCGAGTCCCGCATCAGGCTCCTTGCTCAGTGGGGAGTCTGCTTCTCCCTCTCCCTCTGCTGCTCCCCCACTTATGCTCTCTCCTCCTCTCTCTCTCTGTCTCTCTCTCCAAATATATAAATAAAATCTTAATAAAATAAAATAAAATAAAATAAAATGGTTCTATTAGACCAGAGCACAAACTTTCTGATTTAAGGACACTCCCACACTCTTAAAAACTGAGGACCCCAAAGAGACTTTTTTTACATAGATTCTGCTTATTGGTAATTACCATATTAAGAATTACAATGAGCAAATCTTTAAAATATTTATTAATTCATTGAAAAATAATGGTAACAAGCTTATTTCATGTTAGCATCTATATGTTTATGAAAATTAACTGTATTTTCCTGAACAAAAATAAATTGAGTAAGATGAGTAACGTCATTGTCCATTTTTGTACATCTCTTCAATGTTGGACTTGATAGACGACAGCTAGAGTCTCCTCTTTGCTGCTGTAGACTGAATTAGTTGCAATTTCATTTATCATGCAATTTCCATAAGAATGCCATGTGAGGAGTGAGAGAAGGGAAGAGGAGGGAGAAAACCATGTGAGGATGAAGGCAGAGATCAGAGTGGTTCTTCTACATGCCAAGGACTGTGAAAGATTGCCAGAAAACCACCAGAAGGAAGACATGGNCACTCTTTCTTGTAGCCCTCAGAAGGGACCGATCCCCCAGCACCTGGATCTTGGACATCCAGGCTCCAGAACTATGACACAATAAATTTCTGGTGTTTCAGCCGCTCTGTTTGTGGGGTTTTGTTACGGTAGCCTAGTAAACTCCTCTAGTATCCTTCAAGGAATTTGTCCATTTCATCTACATTGTTGAACATATTGGGTTAACATTATTCACGATAGGTTCTCTTACTTTGAACGTCTATGGAATCTGTGGTGGTATTCTTTTTTCGGATTCCTCGTATTGGAAGCTTGGATCTCTTCTTTATATCCTCATCAATCTGGCTAGAGATTTATTAGCTCTATTTACCTTGTCAGAGAACTAGTTTTTGTTGTTATCGATTTGCTGTATGTTTTTTCTGTTTTCAGTTTCACTGATTTGTGCCCTCTTACATTTGTTATTTCTATACCTTTGCTTCTTTCAACTTTAATTTACTATTATTTTTCTAATTTGGGAAGCTGCAAGCTTAAGTCCTTGGTTTTCCTAATGTAAGCATTTTAGTGCTCTGTATTTTTTATCCCTGCATCAAATATATTTTGATATGTTGTGTTTTTAATTTCATTCTGTTTAAAATGGATTTTTAGTATTTTTTTCTTTTTTGACCTATAAATTATTTTTAAATGTGTTGTTTTGTTTCTAAATATTTGTATTTTTTCCAGATCTTTTTCTGTTGTTTTCTAATTTAATTCCATTGCTGTCAAAGAATATATTTTGTATGATTTTAAACTTTTAAAATTTACTGAGACTTATTTTATGCCCCAGAACGCATTGTGTCTTGGGTATGCTTTTGTACACCATCAAGAATGTGCATTTGGCTGCTTTTAAGTAGAGTATTCCATACATGTTGCTTAGGTCAAGTTGGTTTATAGTGTTCTTCAAGTCTTTTCTCTCCTTTCTGATTTTCTATCCCCTTATTTTTTATTGAATATTGAGAGAGGGATATTGATATTTCTGTCTATAACTGTAGATTAGTCTACCTCTTTTTTCTTTCTAACAGTTTTTTACTTTATATGTTTTGAAACTTTATTAGATACATAGACATTTAGAATTATTATACCCTTTTGAGGAAGTGATCTCTTTCTCATTACGAAATGAGAATGCTTTCTTATGACTCGTACTAACACAATAGATCTTCTTCTGTCCTGTTACTTTGAATCTGTGTGTGTCTTTACCCTTCAAGTGAGACTCTTTTTTTTTTTTAAGATTTTATTTATTTATTTGACAGAGACAGCCAGCGAGAGAGGGAACACAAGCAGGGGGAGTGGGAAAGGAAGAAGCAGGCTCATAGCGGAGAAGCCTGATGTGGGGCTCGATCCCATAATGCCGGGATCACGCCCTGAGCCGAAGGCAGACGCTTAACCGCTGTGCCACCCAGGCGCCCCTCAAGTGAGATTCTTATAGGCAGCATATAGTTGTATCTTGATTTTTTATCTAATCTGAAAATCTCTGCCTTTCAACAGGTGTGTTGATGTTTAATGCCATTGTCATGGTTGGGTTTAAATCTACAATTTTGATATTGTTTTATATTTCCCCCAACTGGAGCACCTGAGTGGCTCAGTTGATTAAGTGTCTTCCTTCCGCTCAGGTCATGATCCCAGGGTCCTGGGATCGAGCCCCACATCAGGCTCTCTGCTCAGCGGGGAGCCTGCTTCTCCCTCTCCGTCTGCCTGCCTCTCCCCCTGCTTGTGCTCTCTCTCTCTCTCTCTCTGTCAAATAAATAAATAAAATCTGTATTTCCCCCAACTGGCCTTTGTTTACTTTTCTTCCTTTTTTCTTGCCTTTTTGGATTAGTAGAATTTTTGGTCTACTTTGTTGGTTGTTCAGCTGTTCTATGCTACTAGTGACCCGGAATCATGAAGATGTCCACGTCCTCACCCTCAGCTGCGAATATGCTACTTGATGTGGCAAAAGGGACTTTGCAGGTGTGATTGAGGATCTTGAAGATGGAGAGCTTGTCCTGGATTATCTTGGTGAGCCTGGGGTAATCACGAGAGTTCCTAGTAAGAGGGGGGCAGGTCAGAGACAGGTAACAATGCTGCTGGCTTTGGAAATGGAAGAGAGGACATGGGTCAGGGAATGTAGGCTGACTCTAGAAGCCAGAAAATGCAAGGGGAGAGATTCTCCCCGAAAGCCACCAGAGGAAACTCATCACTGCAGACCCATTTTAGAATTCTGACCTCCAGAACTGTAAAAGAACACATTCGTGTTATTTTAAGCCACTAAGTTTGTGGTAATCTGTGGTATTACCTATTCATAGGAAATGAATACATTGGCTATACCTTTTCTGTTTTTCCAATGGTTGCTTTAGGATTGATAGTATATGTCTGTAATTCATTATCCTCTACCTTCAAGTAATATTAGGTAAACTCATGTACATGATAAGACCCTTAAGCTGTACACGTCCATTTCTCTGTCCCAGTCTGTGTCTTAGTGGTGTCATGCATTTTCTTTCCTCCTGAATGCTTTTAAAAACTTTAAGTGTTAGTGAAGTCAACATTAAATCCTCTGACACGTACCTAAAATATTTTGCTGATTTTAAGAATGAACTATTCAGACCATTGCACATAATTTGAAGTGACAAATACATAGTATATCCAACCCAGTTTTCTTCTAATCCCAAACTCCCTTCTATTAGCACTAGGTGCTCTATACTCCATGTGCTGAATAACTATTTGATAAATTTTTGCTGTAGCCCTCATTTGAATATTCCAGGTTCAGTTGGTTCACTACTTCATGAAAACAGCTACTCTTTTTTAAAAATAATATTCTTTTATTATATTATGTTAGTCACCATACAGTACATCCCTAGTTTTTTATGTAAAGTTCCATGATCCATTACTTGCCCAGTGCACCATGCAATATGAAACCAGCTATTCTTTTTTTTTTTTTTTAAGATTTTATTTATTTATTTGACAGAGAGAGAGACAGCCAGTGAGAGAAGGAACACAAGCAGGGGGAGTGGGAGAGGAAGAAGCAGGCTCCCAGCGGAAGAGCCTGATGTGGGGCTCGATCCCAGAACGCCGGGATCACGCCCTGAGCCGAAGGCAGACGCTTAACGAATGAGCCACCCAGGCGCCCTGAAACCAGCTATTCTTAATGATAGGTTAGCTTTAGAAATTAAAAAGATTTCTTTTACTGAATTATAATGAACATACAGTGTTATATTAGTTTCAGGTGTACAGTATAATGATTCAACAATTCTGTACATTACTCCGTGCTCGTCAGGATAAGTGTACTTCTTGAATCCCCTTATCTCTACCACCCATCCCCCAGCTCATGCATTTTAATTTTCTCTTTGTTACAAATCCCACCATGCATTGTCATTATTTTTACTTTAACATGATGTTGAAGTTTTGAAAAAAATATATACCTATTATACCCACATCTTTGCTTCGTTCAGTGCTAGTCACTCTTCCATGTAGATCCATATTTCCCTCTGGTATTACTTTACCTCTGCCTGAAGGACTTTATTGTCTTCTCCAATGCAGGTGTGCTGATGATGAATGTTTTCAGGTTTTGTATATCTGAGAAAGTCTTTATTCTGCCCTTACTTTTAAAAGATATTTTCTCTCAGTATAGAATTCGAGGTTGCATTATTTCTGATGAGAAATATGCTGTCATCGCCAAAAGGGGTCAGATTATCCTGATTCATTGCATGCCCAGTCATTTATTATTAGATGCAGAAATTATGAATTTTACCTTTTTTGGGTGCTGGATAGTCTGATGCATTTTAAAATGTTTTGAGCTTTATTTTGAGACAAAGTTGCTTATAAACAGTTTGACCCTTTTGAGGTGCATTTTTCAGCTTTGTTTAGTGGGACTAAAACAGCTTCTAGTCCAGGGCTAATTTTAGCACCTCACTGCCAAGGCCATGCACTTCTGAGTACCCAGGGCCTTATATATTACAGGTTTCTTTCCCACTCTGACACATGGGAGCCCAAACTATCCTGGCCACGTGTGAGCCGATTGTTCTGGGTGTTCCTTTCAGGTAGTTCTTTCCCAGCGTTGTGTAGTTTCCTTTTACGCACGCGCTGATAGCACCCCGCTGAAGATGTGAGGGGGCTCTCTGCACATTTCCAATGCTCGCTCAGTCTGTGTGCAGCTCTCTCTCTATTACTCTTTCCTGTGAACTCTAGTTGCCTGGCCTTCCTACACTCCTAACTGCCTTTTTTCAACTCCAAAAGATGGCAACACTTCATGTAGGTTTCTCCCTCTCCCTCTGGAGGCCTGGAAATGCTCAAGGAAGTGAGCTGAAGCAACTGTTGGACTCTCTTTGTTGGTTTCCCCTCTCTTTCAGTCAAAGTCATGTGTTAGGTGCTGCCCAGTGTCTAAAGCTATTGTTTCATATGTTCTTTCTTTTTTAGTTGTTTAATGTAGGAGGTTATATATATCTCTGTTACTTCAACCTGGAAGGAAATGAAGTCACCCCACATTAGAAATTAAAAATGAACGAGGGGCGCCTGGGTGGCTCAGTTGGTTAAGCATCTGCCTTCAGCTCAGGTCATGATCTGGGGGTCCTGGGATCGAGCCCCACCCCCAGGTAGGGCTCTCTGCTCAGCCTCAACGGGAGTCTACTTCCTTTCTCCCTCTGCTCCTCCCCCAACTCGTGCACTTTCTCTCTTTCTCAAATAAATAAACAAAATCTTTTAAAAAATTAAAAATGAATGATCTGAAATGTTTATTTGTTACTTGAATATAAAAATAATATACCTGTTGCCTACTAACATAAATAACAAAAATTTATGGATCTTAAATTAAATCCTCTAAACACACATATGCATAATGATATCTAGAGATGGTGGATAAGTTATTTAGCTTGACTGTGGTGATCATTTCACAATGCATATATGTATCAAGACATTAGCTTGTATACCTTAAATATATTTAATTTTCATATGTCAAAGTTGTCTCAATAAATTTATTTTAGAAAAACCCAAGCAAGTGGTAAGAAAAGAAAATGATTGTATTTTCCTGGACAAAACCCCCTGATTTGGTAGAGTTCTGTTTTCACAGTAAGATACAATCAACTGCAAGAAACATACTCCCATTCCTGTCATGAAAAAGGGCCAGACTGACTTCTAATTAATACCTTATCTAAAAAGGAACACAAACTAGACCATATACATAAATGTAAAGTCCAAAATTCTAAAACCTCTGGGAGAAATCATAGGAAAAGAATTTGTGTGACATTGGGTTTGACTAAGAGTTTTAAATACATCACCAAAGCACGGTGCAAAGAAGAAAAACAATGATAAACTGGGCTTACACAAACCCCGTATGTGAATGTCCATAGGAGCTTTCTTCATAATTGCCCAGACCTGGAATCAACCCAGATGTCTCTCAATGGGTGGATGAATAAAGAAACTGTGATACCTCCACACAGTGAAAAACTCTTCATTAAAAACAGCAAACTATTAAAAAAACAAAAACAAAACAATGAACAATTGATTCATGGAAAAGCATGAATGTATTTTAATAAGTAAAAGGAGCCTTGTGGATTCCTGAAAAGGTGTGTGGAGTCCGCAGGCCCTGGAACACATTTGAAAACCACCACAGTAAAGTAATAGTCCTGAGGTCTCCTTTATATTTTATGGTGATGGATGAGCTTGGGAAGCAAACTGAGCTTCTACTTTCTTTTTGACGAAATGCCTGCCTGCTGAAAGCTTATGTTCTGGGGTGAATGTTTAATTCAGAAAATGTGATTAAGCTCATTTTTGGCTACACCTAAACACTACTGAACAAATAGCTTTATTATTACTAAATGAGGTCTTTCGATCTCTATCCACATGAGTCCTACCCTATTTTTCAGTCAGGTGAGAGCTCCAACTTTCCCCCCTAAATCCGCAATATGAGCCTCTATGTATCAGCGACTATATGAAGCTCATAATAGAAATAATAAAGGAGGCCAAAGTGGCAATAAACAAAGAGTGATGGGAAAAACTTGCCCAGAGTATTCAGGTCCACCAGAGAAATCCTTGGATTCTTTCTCTGAGCTCATTTCAGCCCAAAGAATGGCCTCTTCCTCGTGTGATATCTGTAATGCTAGATGCAGTTAGGTTCAAAAGCATTAATAACAAAGTGAATGACTATCATCTGTGTCCAGTTATAAATCTTCTCTTTCTCCCATGACGAAAGCTCAGCTGCTCACTTTTGCTCTGAAGTTCCAATTTATCTTCCTCTCAAACTAAATTCTGGGGAAAGATTGCTAAGCCGTTGCAGTACGGCATACTATGAGAAATGAAATGCTGGCAACTCAGACGTTTAGCCCCTTCCAACTCAGGAGACAGCCGCTACCCGCGTAGTCAATAATCACAGCGTGTTCCAAAATCCTGCTTTGCGGCTGAAGTTTTGAAGTACCTCTAAAACTAAACTTGTCCAATCTGTTTCTATTTTACTTTAATTCCTCTTTAATTTGTACTCCACTAATCCAGAATTTTACATAAGTTAAACACTACTCCTACAATTCTTACTTAATAGAAAATTGAAAATTATTTCCTTACTGAAAATGTTTTGGACTCTTAAGAACAAGATATTTGAATTTCAAAGCAATTTTTTACTTTTTCAAAATAAGAGCCGAAAGAGTAAAGATTCTTCAGTTTTCCTTTCATTTCCTGGTCTAACAATTCCTCTCTTATAAAGGTCTTTTGGATTTTTTGTGTAAGCCTGTTGAGAACCATAATTTCTCCACCTCATTTCATTTATCAATATTCAATATGATTTAAATGCACTTTGTAAATGAAAAAGATCAGATTTCTTTAAGAAACACTATGTAAATTAAATTCTTCGTCATCTAATTGTGTGATTTGATGATCTTTTTCAAAAAGAAAAGAAAAACGTGTGTGTGAATGTTGCTTATAATTACTGAATTAGAAATAATTACAAATGAATAATGATGCTGATATGTACAACCCAAGGGGCACCTAGAAAATATATCTGCACGTCCCTGATGAGGGGCCCAGATAAACGTTTCCATCTTCATCTCTGAGGTACAGCGTGTCTTACATAGTCGCTTCCTTTGGACTAGATTTAGAATATTTAGATATTTGGATATCTCCATAGATACTTAGAACACTTTTACATTGTGTGCCAGTTGTAAAGCTGACACTTTAAAGTAAGCCATTAGTTTAATTTCATGAGTTTTTTTTTTACTTATTTATTTTTTAAAACTTTATTTTTTATTATTTTTAAAAATCATTAAAAATAACAATGTAGATTTATTTATTCTAACATGATAAGATGACAATAAGTGAAAGGGGCAACCTACAAACAGCATGTTTGATATATCATTTCTTAACCAAAAAAAACACATACTAAATTATTGCTCATATTTTTGTATTTTAGATAAGTAAGAATGCTTAAAAGTGGGGCGCCTGGGTGGCACAGCGGTTAAGCGTCTGCCTTCGGCTCAGGGTGTGATCCCGGCGTTATGGGATCGAGCCCCACATCGGGCTCCTCAGCTATGAGCCTGCTTCTTCCTCTCCCACTCCCCCTGCTTGTGTTCCCTCTCTCGCTGGCTGTCTCTGTCTCTGTCAAATAAATAAATAAAATCTTTAAAAAACAACAACAACAACAAGTAGTGCTAAGTTTTTTATCTTGAAGATGTCTCTGTATGACTTTTTGCACATCTCAGACTCGGGGAGGTGACAAATGATTTTAGAGATGATCGTATCAGGTTACAAAACCACTTGGCACCTGTGTGAATCAGTCATTTCTTGTTCATGGTCAGGCTGTTTCTGGAGATTATGGGATGTACGTACACACTGGACTTGAAGGTAGCACACAGCCTGACTTCTAACTCTTTCATGAGAAGTTTCTCCATTTTAGCTTCGATCCTAGCAAATACTTTCTTCCCCGTACCAAATCCCAGAGCGCACCATGGCTTCATTATCAAAGAGAATCCCACATCTTCTGAGCTCTGAATACTCCGCCAAGTCAAGTGGCTTGGCTACATGTAAGTGATCCCATTTCAATGCACTTGGTTAATTATGGGCCCAAACAGACTCAAAGTTAAACAAGCAAATACCAGGCAGTTGTTGACGCTAACTGTTTTCAAACAGGGACAATGGACATGAGAAATCAAGATAAGTGCATTGCTTCAGTTTCATAGACCACATGGTTTAACAGCAGGCCACTCCCCATCTGCTTTAATCTAAATAAATAAAATGTTTTCATTGTCTTAAAAGCCAGTTTATTTTCAATAACGTTCACAACATACTTTTCTTGTTTTATGTGGCTCTTTGGAAAAGCATCAGCAAGAGTTGTTGGCTATGGAAAAGGCAGCTCACTTAGCCTTTACGGGGCTACAGAGGTGGAAAATAGATTGTTCCTGATAAAGTGCTATTGGCCATTACAAACACATAGTGCTTCTCCTTAGAGAGACTAAATTTATCGGCATGTTTGTATTCCAGGATGAAATCTGAAAAGTGACTGATGGCAGGGAAACAGGATAAGATCTATTTCACACCAGATTTGTTATTCAAGTTAGTTTTAGAACCAAATATTTTTAAGAGAAGTTTTCATCAACTTCTATTGGACCGAGAATTGTGACCACAGACCACAGACCCTCGACTATCCAGCTGGCTTCTCCTATTAATTAGTGCAATGGGGCTATCGCATTTTTTGCAGGATTAGGTAGACAGAGGGTGTATCTGCTTCGTTGTGCCTCTATTCCTACCCACTTCCCACACTGCCTCACCCTCACACCGACCACCAGAGCCTCTTAAGCAAATGCCTGCAATTGAAGTTTTAGTGAGGAAGACTACCAGATGACAAAAGACTTCTGGGAAGCTAAGCGGCATCTTGCTCTGCAACAGAATTCGGCCTGCTTTACCTGCGGGCAAGCCCAGAGCTTCCTTACACCCCATCAGCACTACCATCAGGTCCAGTGGAAGCAAATGTGAGCCATGAAATGGGTAACCTTGGGCATAAACCTGATAGTGGTAGGGAAAAATGGGTGGTGAGTTTTTCATGAAAACACAAGGTCTCAGTCCTGTGAGGTTTTGTAGAAAGTAAACAAGGCAACACCAAGAATACCTTGCAAGCACTTTGAAAGAATTTTTGAATGCTTGTGATAAAGAAAATAAGCCTTTTGGGAACATTCAGTTGTTTTTCCCTCCATGAGGAAGCAAAGGGAAGCACAAGTTGGACTCCTGGATAGTCTAGAACCGGGGAAGGTCACAGCTGTCACTGACACTACAGGAGGCCAAGGAGGTAAAAACAAGATGGCGAAACGTTTTCTGCCCCTCAGCCTCCTACTCATGTGGGGCTCTTAGCCTTCCTCCCTACTAAACTGCCTTCCTTGTCATTTCCACCCTTGACTCTTCTGTCCTTTCTCTCTGCTGAATTTTCATTAAGGAATCCTTCTGGGATAGGAATTAGCTTTGAACCTGAATAATTACCAGATGAGATTTAACTACACAGAGTATATATGGTCAACTTCATTTGAGTATAGGAAAATGATGGCCACTTTCTTCTCCCTCAGTTACAAGCCATCCCAGCTCTCCTAGCAATGATGTGAAAGATCTTAGGAGTTACAAAAGGAGAGAAAAAGAGGAGTATATAACCAGAAGGTGCCGAGGTAGGGGGGGGACAGTGTCAGGGAAATGAAAGTCGAGAAAGTACACAACTCAACAGACATACATTTCAATCCTTGTTTGTTTTTAATAGTTACATGTCAGATGAGTGAAATTCCATACCTTTCCTTGCAGTCCTTTTCTCTCAGAGTAATTACCAGAATTAACTTAGATGATATTAAAAACACTTGGGAAATAAGAACCAAGTAAATATAAAGTAGTGTAAAATGCCACCTCCAAAGGAAGGGAGTACGACTCTAACAAACAATTTTTTTTCTAAAAAAATTTTTTTAACAACGTTTTTCAACATTGCTTTTGTTTTCAATGGATTATAACTCCAGGACACCGAGAACAAAAACAACCGCACCTCATTTTTCATATCCTTGATTAAGAGAACTATTTTCCGCTCCTTGCTAACACGTAGGTACATGGCTTTCATCGGTAGGAGCACCTGCACTCCCCTCCGCACGTTCAGATGTGCTTTTGTTACAGAGAGTCTACGTGATTGCTGTAGGCAGCTCCGGACTGTCTCTTCTAGCTGTGCCTGTCACATTTGTACCTATGCTGAAGGGAGGACTATAGTCTGAAAATAAAATAGAGCAGGTAATTTGAAGGACCTGTTTTTGAAAAGCAGGGCAATGACTGAAGCAGTGGAAAGCAATGGATTCCTGTTTCAACTCAGTGCAATACCAGATTGAGTGCTGGAAGACAAGTTTAAGGAAAGAAGAAAGGAAAAGGATGTCTCTATGGAGAAATCATAAATGCTGGGGCAATTAAACAAGCCAGCTAATTGCGGAAATTAAAAATAAATTGTGAAAAGATAAAGGAAAATTACGAGGGGAACAGAGAAAGAGCACTGTGGGTAGAAGCTTGCCATTAAAAACACAAAGAGTGAAAACGAGTTCAGTTGACTAAGCAATGTGAAAAGTGAAGAATGGGAAAAAGAAAGCATTTTTTTTTTTAAAGAGACAGTGATAGAGGAAAAAACTCAACAAAAAGTGAGGTTTTAAAAAAATGCGATCTCTCAAGAGTGAGAAGGCGCCCAAGGGGATGTCTCAAACTGAATGACGAAGGAAGAAAAACTATAGCCCCAAATGGGGATAGAAAGAGACAGACTTTCTATCTGTCTGTCTGGGGCGGGTAAATTGAGTAAGAAATACACACGCAAAAGAAAGTGTTATAAAACATGACTGTTGTATTCAAATACTAAAGAAAGAGGGAGGCTGTGAGAGTTATAAGATGTGATTTCTTATCCTACAACATGCTAGTCTAGCTCTACTGGCAGCTTCAGCGCTTGCACCTTTTTGGTCGACAACCTCTTGTGTTCACCATTTCTCCTACTATTTAAAGTCCTTCCTGCCCCGGGGGGAAACAAAGTATTCTTACAGAGTCAGTTTAAACAATGTATCACGAAAGCTTGTGTGTTGAAGGTATGCTGGAAAACAAGATGAGCAGTTCCAAAATTTCCTCCACGTTGAAAAAAAATTGGAAGCATTAGACCAAATGGTGGTCAAACCCAAGATGTGTTCCAATAGATTTATATCTCTAAATAAGAATGTAGTCAATTTATAGGGTTTCTGGAGGAGAAAATGAGATCATACACTTAGAACATCGTCTGGCATGTAATACATGCACAATAAATATTAGTTGTTATTATAAGCAAAATAAATTTAGTTTAATCACCAAATTCAGATCCCACTCTTAGAGTAACTGAGGTATCACAACAAGGATGGGTGGCCAAAATGTAAAGTTTGACATGTTATGACTCTCCTGCCAGAAGACTAGAGAGTTACAAATGTTATCTTAGTTAAAAAAAAAAAAAAAAAATCCAGGGCGAATCCAAGGGCTTTAAATTATTACACTGATTTCCAATCCAGATAAACTGATATTAGGCTATAATTAATAAAAGATTGGACTATCAAACTCTTAAATTAACCTGTAAAGCAACATGGGTTCTCCAAAGGAACATTAAAAAAAAATTGTTAATAATTTACTGGTATTCTTAAAGAGCTAAAAAGGTGTGAGTTAATATAATTGAATGAGAATTTCAAAAGACCTCTGACAAAATTCCACACAAGCTGCTTTCAAAATCTGGCCATGGTGTAGTGAGGAGGCTATTTTATCTTGTATAAAGTTTAGAGGCAGGAACAAAGTGTGCAGATAAATGAATGTTTCTCTGAGTAGAAATCAGTAAATAGGAGAGTTCTGTAAGGACTTAATGAATTAAAGGATTCAGAGAAGAGACAACACAGCAAAATATTTGTATTTCGGGATCATAATATCATTTTGGGTAGGTGAGGGAAGAATAGATGGATTTATGAAAGGTTGGATTTATCTGTGAGAATGAACAAAAAAAACTGTTTATGATGGACAAGTATAAGGCATTTTATTTGTATATTAAAAAATTAAAAAAAAAAAGAATCTGAGGGAGAGCAATGGGTTTCTATTTGCTGGTAATGGAAGAATAGCTACGATTGGACCGAGTATTCTTTAGATAACTATGAACTGTAGAGACAATATAACAACTACCTGGAAGCACTGGAAAGCAAGCAAAAGCAGGTAGAAGCTTGATAACAGAAGGAAGAACTATTATAGGATAAGTTTCTCATTTTTTCTTAACTTTTTTCCTGAAGTCCCGTCCAGATAGGGTGGCTAAAATTTGGCCAGACAATCCATAGTCCTACTGGCATGAAGAATCAGAGGACAAATTTCAGGGGCACTGTAGCAGTTAGAAATTGAAGAGGAAACCTCAGAAAGGAGAAACCTGGAGGAGGAGCCCTGTATTTTGTATATTAAAGTTTTGCTTAAATCCCTGATTGATCCCTGAACTACACATGCATAGGGTATGCTCCAAGCAGCCCAACAAAGGCTTAACAAAATAACTAGATTTCTGCTGCTTCACGCAATAGGGAAGACAGAATTTATAGTTTGAGGGCAGTCAAGAAAATTGCCTGTTAAAGCAAAATTCAATATTCTAAAGAAGGATTATGGGAATCTGAAACCTCTACAACATATCATTTGAATGTCTGGGATATAATCCAAAATTAGTAGACCCGTGAAAAATAAGAACATGTGACCATTGCTCAAATAAAGCCAACCAATGAAGACAAACTCAAAGATGACCCAGATGTTGAAATTAACAAAGACTTTAAAGCAACTTCCTAACTGCTTAATGCCGTAAAGGAAAATATGTTCAAGTAAATGAATAAATAGAGAATGTCAGAGGAGAAATAAAAAATGTTAAAAATAACAATTAAAATCATAGAACTAAAACATTAATATCTGAAATAAAATATCCACTGGATAGGCTAAACAGGAGATTGAAGATAACAGAAGAAAGTGCTAGTGAACTTGAATAAAGTGTCATATAAAGTAGACCATCTGAGGAACAGAGAGGAAAAAAATTGCAGAAAAATGTGCAAAGCTCAGTGACTTTTGGACAATATCAAAACATACATGAACTTAGAACCCCAGAAGTAAAAGAGAGAAATTAGAAGAAATAATGACTAAAACCTCTGCCAATTTAGGGAACAACATAAATTTACAATTCAAGATACTCAGCAAAACAGGAACAAGACAAATACAAAGAGCAGTTTGCCTACAAATATCATAATCGAACTGCCTGAAATCAAAGATAAAGACATTTTGAAAGCAGCCCAAGAAAATTTTCATACTATGCACAAGGGAACAATGATACAAATGTGCACTCTTTTCTCACTTGAAACAACAGAATCTAGAAGACAGTAAAAAGACATCTTTAAAATCAGAAAGAAAAAAAAGTTACCACCAGAACTGTATATTTAATGAAAATAACCTGTAAAAATGAAGGTGGCAGATTTCCGCACTCAGTCATAATACAGTAACAGACCCTGGATTTACCTTCTTGCTTTAAACAACTAGAAAATTGGTCTAAATATATGAAATACCAGTTTTCAAACATTTGTAAATCAGGCAGTGCAGAATTGCGATTTCTGAAAGAAAAGAAACACAATAAGGTGGGCCCTACAACTGCCCCAGTTAATGGCCAAAGGGAGTTTTGAGGGGCAGGACCATGGCAGGCAGGGAAACTAAAAAGGAACCCCTCAGTTTCACTGAGTTCAGGAGAGAAAGATTGGAGATTGGATTTCAGGAAGGACAAGTCAGCTAGAATTTTTGGGGTAAGAGTATCATAGACGAAGTTGCTAGACACACATTACCCACCCAGCCTCCATCCTCCCCCCAACACAAAATGAACTCTGCAGAAGAATCTTTTTGAATCTTTGGCTAAACCCTAATCTGCACATGAGTGAGAGGAAATTACTCAAGGTGCAGGAAAGAAAGTTCGAAGCAGTAAGCTAAACAATTCCTATAACTGAGGGCTAAGAATACTCCCAACAGACAGAGTGGAGAGACATCATAATGCAAAAGGCATTGTGTGGAGTCCTCAGAAAGGCACTACCAAAACAGTGGAGATAAATTAGGCCCAGAGTAAAGGCTGCTCTCTATCTACTCCAATACAATCTGAAAGTGAGTCTCAAAATGATCAAACTTATCTCAAGTAACTTATCTGCACACTACAACAAAGTTTAATCCTACTTAAAGGAATATGACAAAGTCTAGCTTCCTACAACGTAAAATCCTTCAGATTCAGTGTCCAGAAGCCAATCAAAAATTAGCAAGGATGAAAAAAGGAAAATATGACCCATAAGCAGGAGAAAAATTGACCAGTAGAAACAAATCACAAATGAATAAGATGGTGGCAGTAGCAGAAAAGGATAGCAAGATGGTAGATTCAAAACCAACTATATTAATAATTACATTAAATGTCAATGTCCCAAACACTCCAATTAAAAGGCACAGATTGTCTGTTTTGATTTTTAAAAAAGCATGACCCAAACATATGCAGTCTGTAAGAAACCCACTGAAAATATAAAGGCACACATAGTTTAAAAATAAAGAGATGGAGAAAAGCTATAAAATGCAAACCTAATTATAGAAAACTGTACTGGCTGTGGAAATATCTAACAAAGTAGACTTCTTCAGAACTAAAACTATTATCAAGGTAAAGGTCATAATGCTTAGTAAGGTAAATTCATCAAGGTGATGAGTTCCAAATGTGTATCTACATAATAACAAAAATTTAAAATATATGAAACAAAAATTGGTAGAACTAGAAAGGGATATAGATGAGTCCACAATTATACAGAGATTATAACAATTCTCACTTGTTAATTAATAGAAGAGTTAAAAAGAAAATCTGTAGCATTACAGAAGACTTTAAAAATACAACCAAACTGACCAGGCAGTTGTAGAACATTCCACCAAACACCAGCAGAATACACAATTTTTTTCAAGTGCACATGGAGCACTCACTAAAATAGACTATATATTTTGAGATAAAAACAAGTCTCAAGGACTTTTTAAACTTTGAAATAATAAAAAATATGGCTGTCACAATGAATTTAAAAATCAATAACAGGAAGATATCGGTCATTGTTTCCAAATATTTGAAAATAACCCCCGTGCTATGGTCTGAATGTTTGTGTTGCCTTAAAATTCATATGTTGAAAACCTAATGCCCAATGTGATAGTATTAGGAGGTGGAGCCTTTGGGAGGTGATCACGTCATGAGGGCAGTGTCCTCATCTATGGGACTAGTGCCCTTAGAAAAAAATTCCAGAGAGATCCCTAGATCCTTCAGCCTTAAGAGAACATAGAGAGTTAGTAATAGAGGGCCTTTATCAGAACCTGACAATACTTGCTCCCTGATCTTGGGCTTCCAGCATCCAGAACTGTGAGAAACAAATTCTGTTGTTTATAAGACACCAATCTGTGGTATGTTGTTGTAGCAGCCAGAACAGACTGAGACCCCTAGGTTAAAGAAATCCAAGGAGAAATTATAAAATAACATGAACTGTATGAAAACAAAAAACATAATATGTAAGATTTATAAGACAGCGAAAGCAGTGCAAAGAGAGACATATACACCAAATGCTTGTATTAGTAAAAAAGGAAGATTTTAAATTAATGAAGCTGGAAAAATGAAACATGGGGTAAATAAGAGGAAGATAATTATAAAGAGCAGAAAATAATGAAATAAAAAAACAGAAGATACATTTTTAAAAATTAATGTGACAAAAATCTACAAACCTGTAGCCTTAACAAAGGGTGATTACTCCCACACCAGGGGACGTTTGGCAATGTCTGGAGACATCTTGGATCAACAGGATTAGGAGGGCTGAAGTTGCTACTGGCATCTAGTGGGTAAAAGCCAGGGACGCTGCTAACACTCTGCTATGCACAGGACAGCTCCGCACAGCTAAGAATTGTTTGACCAAAATGTCAACAGCACCAAAGGTGAGAAACTCTGCTTTATTCACGTTGTTCAAGGGAAAAAGACAGAGAGAGGGGCAATAATTACCAATGTCAAGAATGAGAGAGTAGACATCACTACAAATCCTACAGGCATTAATATTAAAGAAATGTTATTAACAACTTTAAACCAAATAAATTAAATAACTTAGATGAAATGGACAAATTTCTTTTTTTTTTTTTTAAAGATTTTATTTATTTATTCAACAGAGATAGAGACAGCGAGAGAGGGAACACAAGCAGGGGGAGCGGGAGAGGAAGAAGCAGGCTCATAGCGGAAGAGCCTGATGTGGGGCTCGATCCCATAAGGCACCGGGATCACGCCCTGAGCCGAAGGCAGACGCTTAACCGCTGTGCCACCCAGGCGCCCCAAAATGGACAAATTTCTTAAGAGAAGGAAAGAACTACTAAGGCTCTGAGGCTCTATTTAAAAGAAATAGATATGCTTGACAGAACTAAAGGAATTAAATTCATAGCTTAAAAACTTTCCATAAAGAAAACTTCATGCTCATATTGCTAAACTGGTGAATCCTATCAAATATTAAAAGAAGAAATAATGCCAGATTTATATTTAAACTCTTTGACAAGTAAAAGGAAGAAGAAACATTTTATGAATATCAGTACTATGATACTAAAACCAGAGATATACACTAAACAAAAACGAATCTCTTATATAAATGCAGACTCAAACTTTCTTGTGAAAATTTAACATACTAAGTCTAGCCAGATATAAAAAAATGATAATACATTATGATCAGTGGGATTTATCCTAGGAACACAACTTTGGTTTAACTTTATAAATCAATCAGTGTAATGTACCACATAAACAGACTAAAACAGAAAACCATACAGTTAACAGATTCAGGAAAAGCTTTGATAAAATTTAACACCCACTTATGACTAAAAAACTGTCAGCAAACTAAGTATAGAAGAAGACATTCTTAATCTGATAAATGGACACCTAAAAATATTTGCAGCTGACATCATACCGTATAGTGAAAGACTGAATGCTTTCCTTTTAAGATCAGTAACAAAGCAAGAAGGTTCCCTCTCATCATTTCTAAACAGCTTTGTATTAGAGGCTCTGGTTAGTGCAATAAAGCAAAAACAAAACAGGGAAAAACAAAAACAAAACAAAAGAAAATTCATATACATTTGAAAATAAGTAAGACTGTTTGTATTCACTGGTGACAGAATTGACAATGTAGAGATAGGAATGCATTGGCATCTAATGAATGGGAACCATGGCTGCTAAGTACCGTGTAATTATGGAACAGTCCTATGTAGGAAAGGGTTGTCCAGGTCAAATGCCGAAGGGGTCTCACTCTCGCCACCCATTGAAAATCACTAAGTAGGATAGGATAAGGTTGCTTCTCCCTCGAATAAAACTATGAGAGGTCCTACCAATCAAGTTGCATCTTCTCTTAATCTGAACCTGTTTTTATGTGCAAAATAGGAGCAGTGACACCTTCCCTGAAGTGCTTTGAAGGTTAAATAGACTTATGTGTCCTTGCTCAGCACTCAGTATGGCACATCGTTGTTGCTCCATATACGGATGTAATCTTTGCTACTATTAACTAGCACATATACTTCCTTTGTCCTTTTTCTCTTAACTCTCAGTCTCCCTTACAATTTTTCCAGGACTTGAGAATTGCCTTCTCAGTAAGGTGGACTGATGCTCTTGACCCTTTCCTGGGCAACAGGCTTTGGTTTGGGAACCCTGTTCCACTGTGACATTCCCGCTTCAGCTATGCCCCCTTTCCTGATATTCATGGCCCTGCTTTCTGGACCCATGACTCCCAGGTGATGTGTTTGTCTAGGCTCGCTTGCTGTGCCTGGGTCCAGTCTCCTGGTATTCCTGCTCTTAGAACAAGCTTCTTGGTTCCTCAGCCAGCCCAGTCTACCAGATAGCAGGCATCCTTGAATAATAGAATAATAGAAATAATAGAAAATGAAGTATAAAGGCTACCCAGGGAACTCCTGCTAAGCAGAGGAAATAGCTTTGGATTTACCTCTGTTTTATAATTTAGTAAAGAGCAGGTGAACTCTTTTGAAGACATCTGGGCAGCCCAATCTGCCTCCAATGATGGCTCTGAATCCTAGGCCCTAATTCTATCTTCCATCTCTATCATAGCAAAACCCAAAGGGAATGATTTGTATCACATAAAAAAAAAAAGTGTTCATCTCCTACAAGTACTGTGACTCCAGGATGAGCTCTTCTGTGTTCTGGTCCAGCTCCCAGAGTCAAACTGAACGGAACCCTCTGGTTCTCTCATTTGGTCTCTAAAACATCTCATGCTTTGCCTGAGATAGTCTCATTTCTACATACTTGTGTGTTTTTATTTTATTGTGGTAAGATGTACATAACATTTACCATTTTAACCATTTTTTAAAATAATTTTTTATTATGTTATGTTAGTCACCATACAGTACATCCTTAGTTTTTGATGTAATGTTCCATGATTCATTATTTGCGTATAACACCCAGTGCTCCATGCAATATGTGCCCTCCTTAACACCCATCACCGGCCTATCCCAATCCCCCACTCCCCCTTCCCCGAAGCCCTCAGTTTGTTTCCCAGAGTCCATAGTCTCTCGTGGTTCATTCCCCCTTCTGTTTACCCCCCTTCATTCTTCCCCTCCTTCTCCTACTGATCTCCCTGCTATTTCTTATGTTCCATAAATGAGTGAAACCTATGATAATTACCTTTCTCTGCTTAACTTATTTCACTTAGCATAATCTCCTCCAGTCCCGTCCATGTTGCTACAAATGTTGGGTAATTGTTCTTTCTGATGGCTGAGTAATATTCCATTGTATATATGGACCACGTCTTCTTAATCCATTTTAACCATTTTTAAGTGTACAATTCAGTGACATTCAGCACTTGGAGTTGACCAAAAATCACCACTATGTTTTGTCTTTTTAAAGAATAGCTTAGAGTAGAGAGCCCTTTAGGACCCACTACTACTGTAGGACTCTGCCACTCATTTCCTCTTCACTCTTACCAAGCGACTACTACAGGAAAATAAATGTGAGACCTTCTCACAACTCACCAGGCAGCAATCAGTTAGCAAACATAATCCTGTCATACCACCACACTTTCTAGATACCTCGACCTTAGTCACACCATCACCAGATGGTAGCTTCCTTTCCACTTCTAGGCTTTCTTACCATCCGGTCTTTCGACTAAATCCCCATTTCAACCCAAGAAGACTCCGGTCCCTTTTGATAGTGCACTCCCGGGGAGAGCTGCAGAGAAACCCAGCCCTTCCTCTCTGTAATTCTGACTTTGTAGGGAACAGTCTACAGGATTGTGGAGCTGTGTGACTGTCTTGCATTTTCTGCCCTTGAGAAGCTAATTCTCACTATGGTGGCCATCTGCCTCGAGAGTTGAGTTTATGTGGCCCCTCCACTGAGATGCTTTTAAAATCTCCTTGGCTACCATTCCTTGGAAAAATTGGTGTGAGGGTGAGGATGATCACAGAACGTGATCCCTTGAAGTACTTCCCAGACGCAGTGGGCTGTGTGCCCAGGAGTGATAGATACTTGGAATGGAGAGAAGAAAAAATAGACCCAAGCTCACACACAGCCAGCCAGATCCTGGACACTTGTGCTTACTAAAACTAGCAACTCTTGCTCTTTCAGAGTTTTGCCCATTGTTTAAGCAATTCCTTCAGTAGAAATGTTTGGAAGTTGCATTGTATAGTGTCTAGTGGGTTAAAAGGATGAAGTTACTGGTCAGTGTTGACGTTGCCCTTGTCATACCGTTTAAAGGGTTTGCAGACTTTTTAAAAAGAGTCATGCAATACATGCATGGTTGATAAAGAAGCTTTGGCAAATCCCTCAGAATGTGGTAAGTCACATGTTTTCTCCTCCCTCTCCTCCAGAGATCAGCACAAACGAAATCATCTGGTTTTGACGTACTTGGTTCCATAATGGGACTGGGAACTATTCGAAGAATCTCCTTTCTTGAATGCAAATCTCCTGCTGTTGATTTGTGGTTTATTTTCTTACACGGGGTGGCAGGGACCCCCTAGCTGGCTTCCACATGGGATCCTGTCCCTATCTCAGCCCTGGGGAGCAGGCAAAGGAAATATAGGGTGACCTCTGTTAGGAATGGATCTAGGAGCTGAAGGATGCCAGCCTAGACTCTGGATGGTTTCCCTGTCCTCCTGTGCCCTCTAATTGTCCTTTTCCCACCTCTACTTTCCACTACCACAATGACAAAGGGCAAAGGAAGGTGAAGAAAATTTTTTATGTTAAGAGCAAAATATATTCATTTCGATGTTAAACAGTACAAGCATTGTGAGCAAAGACACTCACTTCTATCAGATGGTGGGTTGGACTCTGTCAGACTGTGATATATTTGTCATTTACTCTTGGGTCCCTGAACCCCAAGTAAGCAATGAACAAAGAAATCTTTTGTGAGATCCTGTGATATTTTAGGTAATAATTAGATCAATTAATCCTTCTTTTGCTTTGTTACATCCCCCCACAATCCAGATTATTTTTTCTTTCTGGATGCTATGTCCTGTGGTCAGCACCAGACCTGTTTCTATGCCTATCCTCTCCACCACTCCTCCCCCGGGGCAACCAGGGATGAAGGTGCAATAGATAGGGGCTGAGCATTCAGGAGGGCACTAGCCGGTAAATTCACTGGTCCCAAGGGAGACGGACATAACTGTGCCCATCTAGGACTGCCCTGTCCCAGATCCTTGTTGGGTTCTCTCCTGAAGGTAAGAATTTTGTCTGGCTTTGAGGTAAGTGAGCTTTCCTGAGTTTACCTGTACTTACAGGCACAGAAACTCCAAGTTCTATGGACTTCCCCCATCCCCGAGGTCCCTGAGAATAATGTTAGGGACAGAGTTTCAGAGCATCTCTGGGAGCTATCCCTTGGGTCTGACCACCTTCTCAGGGAATGGGGAGGGCCTAATGATCAATGTACCCTTGGGGCTGCACATAGACGCTGGCAGATGTGATGAAAAAATGAACAAGAGCCTTATTGTATGGACATCTAGATGACGGACCCAGGAGACAAAGGGCCATTCAGATCACTAAGCCCATGGGATGCGACGAGTAAAAAATGGGCGGAATCAAGAAGCAGAACTGGAAAGACACCCGTCACACCTCTCTCATCCATGCCAGAGTTCCCATTCCTGGGCTCGACACCACGGCTCATGAACCTGTTCCTCCCAGGAGACCCTCTGACTTACCTATCCTTAGTTTCTTCATGTATAAAGTGGTAATTTTGTAACTCTCTTTGTCACTCTCTTCCTGGGATAATATTTTTAAAAATGAGATACAGAAATATTTTGCAAGCAGATGAGTTAAATACACCCAGAGAATTGGAAGACTCTTTCACTCTTTTCTACCCAATTTGTCGGCTAAGCTTTGGAAGAGGAGTTGCAGGCAAACACCCTATTTTGCATCTCCCATCTGGGGACAATGTATCAAATGGCTTACAACATTTTAATCATGTAATGCAAGTCTACTGTTAACAGTATTTTTTTTAAAGGGTGACAGATTAAAAAGAAATGAAAATGACCATGCCTTCGTTTAACAGTGGAATCTTCTCCAGTGAAGTTAGACAAAACTCCAATCTCAATTTATCATTGAATTACATTTGGTAAGCAGACAGTGTGTGTGCTATGTTCCCAAAAAAGATGCTAAACAGACACAGGCAAAAACAAACAAACAAACAAACAAAACCCCTCAAATTCCTGAAATGTTGGTTGAAAAGGCCAGGAGTCCCTGTGGCTTGTTAGGAGACTCTGACGACCTTGAAGCCGCAGACTGAGAACGCCGGCCCTAGACTGTTAGCAACTTCAGACAAGAACACTTTCCTTCTTGTTACTGTACCCCTAGGCCTCACACGGAGCCAGTTATCTCATAGCCACACTACAATTTGTGGGGCTACACTCAGTGTGATTCATGCTCTTTTAACAGAGTGGCATAGACTTCAAGAACCAGACAGCTTCAGACCAAAGCCTCAAAGGGAGGGTTACAATAGCTGAATGGTTTGACAGCCACGGTAAAAGCACAGTTACCCAAACTTCTGGGAATGGACACCATTTTTTTCCAGGAAGCTATGAAACAGTGGCGGGCAGGGACACACCTAAGAGCCAGCTAGGATTCAGGAGAGCACCTGAGGACAAGATCTATATAATGTCATTAGAGCTGGAGTACAAGATGAGTATGACCAAGGGAAGGCCAAGGAGAGTCCAGTTACAGAAAACGAGTACAAATCATAGAACCTCGGTGTTCCCAGCCCCCCAGGCTAGAGGAATGCAGGGACTGGGGACAGAGGAGTCACAGCAGAAGGCTCTCCCCTTCACTGTGCCTGGGACTTGAGTGGGTCACTCAGTTCTCTGAGGCTGTGCTGGGAGCTTGTCAGTTTCCAGAACATTCTCGGGCACACTTTTAGAGGTTTGTAAGTATCAAGCAGCTTCTTAGGTTCAAGTGCTTCTACCTTATGCTGGGCTGAAATTTTGTGCTGAAAATATAAAACTCTGTAAATAAAAATAATTGTTAAAACCACAAATTGATGATATCAAAATGTTGTTTATCCTTCTTTGTCCTTCCATGTGGTATCTGCCCTCAAAGGCTACTGCTCTCATGGGGGTATTATGCTCCGTTATTCTAAGAAGCTGGGGAGTATTTGGAAAGGAAGACCCACAAGAGGGGCCTCTCATTGTGTAGGCTGGGCTCCGTCTCATGTAGGTTCAGTTACAAGAACAAAAAAAAACTTTCAAGGACAAATATTCCTATGTTAGCAGACGTAGAACAGCTAATGACATCTTCTAAAAGCTACGTTTATAGAATGTGAGCATTTGGAAGGGCTCCTGAAGATCATTACTCTCCAACTGCTAATTTTAAGTTGAAGAATCGCGTTTACAGGTTGAGTGAGTGCTTAAGGCCATGATGTTAGATGCTGGGACCGGAACTGAAGTTCCTAGCTGTGCTCTCAAACTGTGCTCCTTCCAGCAGTCTCCTGGCCAGGGGAAGGGAATGGGTGGGGCCAGGAGGAGAGATGCATAGATTGTTTCTTCAGAATGTCCACCAAATAGAAGAAGTAATTTTGTAATATGGGGAAACTGTAGGAAAAAAATCTATTTTAAAATTCCCTAATAAAAATTGGCATCTAGAATTTCTAGCTGTTTCTATTGACCACCTTATTTATTTACTCCCATAGCATTCTTTGTTTTTTTTTTTTCCTAAGGAAAAGGAAAGTTCTTGATAGTAGTATTTTGGGGATGGAAAAAGCTGACAGATCAAAAACATAAAAATGTGAACAAAATCAATTTTAAAACTGTGTTTCTTTCTAAATTTTGTTACTTTTCTTATAGGGTCAAGCCCAGGATGAGTATTTTAAAACTCTCTTAGGCAGTATTATAATATATTGATGAGGTTCAAATTGTGGCAAAATTAGCTTTTGATTATATTTCAAATAATATACCATTTCTGTTCCTTGAGGAATTCGCATAAAAATTTTCCTTACATCTCTACGTGAATGTCTGTAGTTTCTGGTTAAAACTGATTAAATCTAGGGAAGTGGTCTCCCTAGATGAAAGAAAAAATTCAATATATCATGCTTCCTCTGTAAATATATTTGCTAGTGGAGTGCTCATGTGTTACCAGTTGTGTGCAAATTCTAGTGACAAATACCGTGGAGAGTCTTTTGATAGGAAGCCACTTGACATTATTAAATGCCAAACTTCAGACCCCACAGAAACCATCGACTTCTAAAGTGACTTGACTCCCATGAGAGAAAGATATCAGGCATATGTGGTCAGTGTTCCTATAGATTCTGAGCTGTTTTTACTTCTAAACTTAAGTTAGAGGCACCTGGGTGGCTCAGTCGGTTAAGCGTCAGACTCTTGTTTTTGGCTCAGGTCATGATCTCAGGGTCCGGGGATGGAGCCCTGCACTGGGCTCTGTGCTCAGTGCAAGAGTCTGCTTCTCCCTCTCCCTCTGCTCCTCCCCCTACACATGCACGTGCTCTCTCTCTCTCTTTGGAATAAAATAAATAAATAAAGAAAGAAAGAAAGAAAGAAATAAAATCTTAAAAAATAGATAAAGTTAATGCTCTTTTAAAGAAAATAGCACTAATGTTGATGGAGCACTTAATGAGCAAGATGCTGTCCTAAGTGTTTTATATGGATTAACAACCTTACGAGGATGGCATTATTGCTGTCCTGATTATACTACTGAGGGAATTAAGGCAAAGCAGGTTAAGAACTTGCTTGGGTGACACAGCTCATAAGGAAGTCTGGGTCCAGAGTTTGCTCTTTTATATAATACTGCCTTTCGTCTGAAAAATTTCATGCTTATTATCTTTGTTCCTAAGAGATAACCATTTTAGATTAACTAATATTCTACTAAATGAAGAAAATGTGAATCCTTAAATTATCTTATATCAACTTATTATCTCAAATTGTCCCCTTGCAATGAACAAGGCTAGCAGTGACAACCGTTATGATCGTTCTGGACTTTTAAATGATCTTTTATTTTCAGTGAAAATAAATTGTCAAACGGAATGCCAGAGGAAGGGTTGTCTCTGGTGGAGGAAAGAGCAAAGGCAGGTGGGAAGGAAGGTGAGTGCCTTCTAGAGGGAGGATTGGCCAGGAGGGGTGCCTCTTTTATGGCTCTGCTTGGCCACATAAGTCTTGAAGAAACGGAAATGAATACTAACTACTACCTACTATTGTCCAAAGGTACTGTCCTAGAAGAAATTCAGAGTGAGTGCATCGACAATAGCCACCGTCACTCAGGGGACACTCTGTGGTCTTCCCCTTGACTTAAAGGGGGCCTTTCCTGTGTCCTCTTAGGTACCAGCATTTCAGAAGGGCGGCCTCCCCTGAATCCTGATGCATTCATTCATGTCTCAATTAAGGGAGAATGACATCACTTTCGAGAACGGGTACTCTTGAGGAGTTAATTAAGTAAATGAACTTACATGATTGAACTGGCTTGTCAAATGGCATCACAACACACTTCACAGGGTACAGAGGTGAACAAACATTTCCTTTTCGACTCCGACCCTCTTCCGCCACTGGCAACTTAATGCTGAACCAGTATTACCTCTTTTCCTCTAGCTGCACTGTCTTCCTGGGATGGCAGAAGGTTGTGCTGTTTATCATTTGTTTTCCTTCTCTTGCTCAAAACAATCTGTTTCCGGCTTAGAAAAGAGCTTCGGAAAGGCTGATGTGGGGGTGGGGAGGTGTGTGGGGCCGGGGCTGGGCGAGGGGCACCTCATGCCGCAGAGCTGCTTGTGAAAAGTGCGCACAAAGCGGTTTGCAGGGGGAGCCCAGCTGTCTCTGCACCCAGTCTGGCCGGCTCAGCGGCGGATGGGCTGTTCCGCGCTCCGCCCGTGCCCTCGCTTCGGGAGCGCGCACAATGCTTTTGGAATCAGCGCGGGTACGCTGGGACCCCGCTGCTTGCCAGACACTGATTGCGGGCTTGGGATGGTTCATCCTCGTGAGAAAATTGGGGCTTGCTTGGGCATGGTGAATACCATACCCTTTCTTTCCACCCACCTCTCCTTGAAGGAAACCTCGTGCTCAAAAGAGCCAGTAGGTATCCCTTTTCCTTTAGAGGGAAAGGGACATGGAGTTCCGCAAACGTGCCGCTTCCCTACATCCAGGATGGTGTTACTACACTTGTAAAACAGTTTCCAGCATACAAAGCACTTTCGTAGGCATTCTCATATTTTTCAACTTTCTTCGGTCATTCCGGAGGGAAGGTGAAAGTGAGGGTCGTGCTGGGAGGAAACCTCTCTCTCTCTCTGTAAAGCCCGACAAAGGAGCTAGCCCCTTACGCCAGCCCATTTATTAATGGAGGTGACAGAGTTTAGGGAGACGTATCAGGTGAGCCGCATTTAGCGGACAGGACGCATTCCCGGTTATAGTAAAAAGGCCCACATGATCTGAAGCCTCAGCTTTTTCCCGGGAGCACGACGGCCGCTACATAATGAGACAAACATGCTACTGCTGTCCCTACCAAACAAATCTCCCAGATCCGGATTGCTTTGGAGACCAACTCCTCTTGTTCATTTTTTACATGGGGCAAGTAAAAACACAGACATGATTGGGAAATCAAGGACGCAGCTTCCAACAAATGCAATTAAGGCCGCAAACAAAACTACACTTAATTACGAAATTGGACTGTGACATGATTATTCCTTGGGTGCTTTCTATGGGTCACTTGCCAATCAGAAAACGCCACATCACATTCATCAGGGAAACAAGGGACCCTTTTACTCAAAATTAAAATGTGTATTTAAACCCCCCCCCCGGCAGTTCTCAGGTTCTGTGGTTCGCCCCTAGTAATGTTGTGCAGTTACATGATTGCATTCGCTCTACTGGCATCCTTTGTAATGGGAAAGAAAAGAAAAATCATTGGCAGAAGATGCTGATTAAAGCATACTGCCTAAAAAATTTTCCACAGCGCTTGAATGCTTGGATTCATTGCTGCAGTTTGTGTGGGGAAAGCAGTGTCCTTGAGAAGACAAATCCATGTTTTGCAAGTTCAAACGTGCGAACTTAGATAAAGCCATGCTTTTAAAGGAAAAGCCTTTTATGTGATGTTGATATCTGTAACCCGTGCTATATGTTTTCAATTTAAAAAATCTTACTAACAACCCAGCCCTGGGAAAGTTTTAATATTTTGCCAGATTCTGCTTCAGACTTTTCAAAGTGGTAAAATATTACAAACACAATTGAAGACCCAGTGCCCCTCTCTTCCAATGGTAAGCATCATGGTGAATTTGTTTATTTGCCTAAGCATGTATTTGTACTAATGCTACACATACACTACGCATGTATACAGCGATAGAGAATTTCTATAGCACTGTTTTTTCATGTTTTGAACTTTATGTAAGCGTATCATCTGGTATTTTTTACTCTGCAGTACAAGGTTTTAGAGACTTATTCATATTGAAACAAATTATTCTAGCTCACTCTAGCATTATGAATATACCACAAATATTTGTCAATACTCCTTTTGTAGGACAATTATGTCGTTTCCAGTTTTTGCTTTTAGAAACAGCTCTGCGATAAACATTATGTGTCTCCTTACATGCATAAAAGAGATTGTCTCTAGACAATGCATAGAGAGTTTGTACCTAGAAATGGAATTAACTATATTGTCAGAGAGAAGATCTCCAACTTTACTAAATATTGCCAAATTGCTCTTCACAAAATGGTTATGACAACTAACGGAATATGAAAACTATAAAATTTCCACAAGCATCATATGAAAGTTCCTGATTCTCTGCAATCTTGCTAACATTTACTACTGTCAGATTTTTTTGTTTTTGCCAATCTGATAGGTGTGTAATAGTATATCTCATTGAGCATATATATGTTTATTGACCATACAAGCTTCCTGTCCTTGCCCATTTTTTCTATTAAATTACCACTTTCTTATTAATGTTAAAAGTTATGGATATTAAGCTTGTTTTCATAATATAGATTGTAAATGCCTTCTTCTGTATTATGGATTCTTTTATAACTTCGATCATGTGTCTTTTTTTCAATACTCATTTTATATCTTGTTTAATGAAGTCTTCTCTACTCTAGTCATATTCTCCTATATTTTCTTTTCAAAGTTTCAAAGTTTTAATTTTTACTTTAATTTTGTATGTAAGAGGATGAGATTCAATGTCATTTTTATACAAATAACTTGCCTTTTTTTTTTTTTTTTTTTTTTAGTGAGTGCATCGAGGGGCTTGAACTCACAACACTGAGACCAAGATCTGAGCTGAAATCCAGAGTCAGACAATTAACTGTGCCACCCAGTTGCCCCTTATACAAATGACTTATTAATTTAGCACCATGTATTAAATTATCCAACCTTTCCTAATTTTGTAAGCCATCTTCATATGAGATGTCCATACATATTTTTTATTTCTAGGACTCTCCATTCTATTCCATCTCTTTATATCTGGTAGGAAAAGTGACTCCTTCCTCCCCATCCTCTCTTTTTCTTCAGTGTTATCTCCGTTATTCTTGAGTCTTTTCTCTTCTGTATGAATTTTTAAATTGCACTGTCCAGTTCTACAGAAATGCACACTGGCCTTTTGATTGAATTGCATTGAGTTTGTAGATGAATTCACAGGGAATTACCATCTTCAAATTATGGAGTCTCCCCTTTCACTCATGCCTTGATTTAATTAGGTCTTTTATTTCCTACAACAATATTGTTAAAATTTTTCAAAATGTCTTCAAGATGTTGTGAGATTTATTCTTGGGTATTGTATCGTCTTCATTGTTATTATGAGTGAGATTTTTTCTATTACATGTTTCAGACAATTATTGACAGCATATAAGGATGTTAATGATATTTGATGCTGATCTCGTATTCACAAACTTGCTGAATTCTCTAGTAGTTCTAATAATTAACATATAGAATCCCTGTTTGGAGAGTGGTATTGTCTGTAGATAAAGATTGTTTTGTCTTTTTCTTTCCAAACACGTACTTCTTATTTCTTTTCTCTAGTCCTATTGCATTACATACCACTACAGGTACACTTCGAAATAGTCATGTAAGAGATCTATTATTCTTGACATTAATGGGAATGCTAATTCCAGAACCAGATCCTCTGTGGCTTTCAAAGTAGTACTACTGTCAGTAATAATGGGATGTTGTAGAGTAATCACGGAGTTGTGGGCAGATTGGTTTAGTTCTTCCTCATGAGATTGAGTACTTACCTTCAGGTTCTCAAGTTCTCCAATGTACTAACAGCCAAAATCCCAGGCTATCAGCAACCTATCTTTGTCCATCCTTTTATGGGGTGAGGGAGCTCAGCAGCCTGACGCAGCCCCTGGCATTAAGCACTAAGTCTAGTAATGATTCTCAACTCACATAGACCTTTTATAGCACTTTCCTGAATGCCCATGTCTAGTAATGCCTACTTCCTGGAGTAGAGCAAGCCCCAACATCTGCCACACCCATTCTGTTGAGCTTATGTTTTATGCTTGTTCAGTATCTTGGGAGATTTGTCTCTAGCATATACACCTAGAAGTGGAATGAACCAACTTGTAGGATGAAATATGTTCAGCTTTACTAGATATTGCCATGGAGATGATTATCTTGTTTTTGAACCTCTGTCATTTTTCCTTTTATTTTTGCTTAAAACATTTTATCTCTTGTTGCCATTTGCTTGCAGTGGAGACTGAAACAATGTGCAAACATTCACAGCCATTTGTTCAGAAATATTATTGGCCCTATTTTTAAAATAATTTCCTTGGTACGTAACAAAAAGTGAGAATCAGAAAAATTATACTTATTATGTGTCTAGCAAAATAATTCCTAAATTACAAATTGCCTGCAGATTCCAATATAGGAAAACTACCTGTCCAGTTGCCATATGGCTTATTTGTTGTTTGTTGAACATGATCTGCACATATTAAAGGATTTTTAAAATGGAGCCAATAGAAGTTTATGGTTAAAAAAAAAAAAACCTTAGACAATCACTTAATTCTATCCCTGAAACTAGTAATACAATATACGTTACCTAAATTGAATTTAAATTAAAAATTAAAACAGACAAACAAACGTAGACATTTTTAAGGAACTTTAAAGTATGAGGCAATGTAGTGAAGGGGCTAAGAGAAGAACTTCTAGTAACACCAGTGAGTTGCATTCCAAGCTCCACCAATTACTAACTCTTTAAACCATTGTTTCCTTATTGGTAAAAAGGGACCATATTAGTCTCTACCCTAAAGGGTTATTTTGAAGATTAAACAAAAGAGAGCACACATAAAACATTTAGTAAAATGTTTGGCACATAATGAACACTCAATAAAATTTGGCTATTATTTATTTAAGTTCACAAAGGTTAATATAGTTCCCTTTTATATGACATATCATCTGACAATAATCTGAAGCCTTTTATTTTCATTACTTTCAATTTGTCCATTTCATAAAATTAAGCACATATGCTTTAGGTAATTAGCATGTAGTACAGGGATTTCTCAGAGTTTTTAGATAGGAAGCAGAATCTATATTTTTAAATAAATTAAATCAGAAAAAGTAAAACTTTATAAAATAAAGTCCAATGAGTTTTGTCTCATTGTTGAGAATTACTTTAGTATTCTAACACTAGGCAAATTATGTCTATTACATTATCTGAAGAGAAAAAATAAGTGACAGATTAGAAATGACAGGAAAGGAAAGAAGGTAATTAAAAATGAAGAAGAGAAATCAGTTTTAAACACCAAATAAAGATGCAGTTACTAACATTATAAGTTGTTTTTTTTTTTTTTACCTTTGACTTAGTATACAAGCAAACTCTACCCTGTGAAATACCACTTGAAACTGGCCTATTCATGGTTTAGCCAAAAAACTACATTTGCAGAGGGAACATGCAATGTGAAAAACAGCATCTAATTCATGGTGTAACGGTGATAGACTTCTGTTCATTTCAGGAACTGGCCTTTCTCTGTCAAGTGCTTACCAATCACATGGCATTATCTCTCTTACCACAAGATTGAACATGGAGCCAGAGAATTCATCCTCCTGAACATTGTGATTGGTTTAGAGAGTTTTTTGGCCGTGCAAATTGTTTAGTCAAATTTATCACTCATTTCCCTTCTTGCTTCTGGATTTTGACTCTTGGAGATTTTTCCATTCTTAGTTTATAAAACTATACACTCAAGTTTCCTTTTTGTGTTTACTTGTATTTATTTGTATGGCTTATCTTGGTGTGTAGTATGAAGAATAGATCAATTTGACGTGGTTCTCCAGTTCTCCCCACCATACTTACCAAGAAATTCTTCCCTTTCTTCATTAATCTGATGTGCTGTCTTGATCGTGTTATATTTCCATATGCACTTATTCTTTCAAGATAATGTGTCATTTCTCTTTGAATCTTTTAAATATTTTTCCTTTTGTTTTACAGAAATTTTACTGTGATGTATCTGGTCATAGTTGTTTTTTACCCTTCTCCTTCTTCTTCTTCCTCTTCTTCTTCTTCTTCTTCTTCTTCTTCTTCTTCTTCTTCTTCTTCTTTTCTTCTTCTATCATGTTTGGGGTTTGTAGCACATTCTGAATTGTTATTTAATGTCGTTTTGGAAGATTCTCAGCCACCATCTTTTTAAATATTGTTCCTGGCTTATTTGCTCCATTCTTTTGGGATTCCAATTACACATGTTAGAACTTTTAAACCATGTTCCACACATGTCTTAATCTCTTTTCAATATTTCCCAAACATTTCCCTAGGTTTTAGTCTGTATATGTTCTTTCAATTTATCTTCTAGTTTATTAATCTTCTCTTCATCTGTGTCTAATCTGTTAAACCTATTTGCTGAGTTCTTTATTTAGATTACTGTATTTTTATAATTTTTAATAATTAAGTCACTGTATTTAATAATTATTGTATCAATCTTTATGGATATAACTGATGTACTATATAATCCACCTATTTAAAATGGACAATACAATGGTTTTTAGTACATTCACAGAGTTGTACAATTATTACCACAATCAAGTTTAGGACATTTTTGACTCCAAAAAGAAACCTCACGCCCATTAGTAGGCTCTCCCCATCTTCTCCAAATACTCCTGGCCCTAGGCCCTACTATTCTGGTTTCTGTCTGTATGTATTTGCCTATTCTGAACATTTCATATGAACAGAATCATACAATACGTGGTCTGTGACTGAATCCATTCACTTAGCATAACATTTTCAAATTCTTCTGTGCTGTAGCATATGTCAGTAGTTAGTTCCTTTTAGTTGCTAAATAATATTCTGTTGTGTGGCTATACATTTGGTTTATCTATCAATTAACTGACACAGGTTATTTCTACATTTTGGCTATTATGAATAATGTTGCTATGAACATTCACAGTTGAGTTTTTGTATGAACATAACTTTCATTTCTCTTAGGTATATACCTAGGAGTGGGATTGCTGGGTCATTATGGTAACTTTATGTATATTTAACTTTTGAGGAACTCCTGGACTGTTTTTCATAGAGACTGCCTTATTTTATATCACTATCAGTAGGCTATGAGAATTCCAATTTCTCCACATCCTCACCAACACTTATTAGTATCTGTATCTTTTATTATAGCCACCCTAAAGATCATGAAATGGCAGTGGTATTTCATACTTTAGAATTTCCTTTTCCTTTTTTTATAGTTTAAAAATAGTTTTCTGTATTTTTTTTTCTGTTTTATACTTTTTATAGTTCAATTCTCTCCTGAAGTTCTCCATATGGCATCCAATTTCTTGAAAACTTATTTTAAAGTCCACATAGGATAATGCCAATATATGAATCTCCTGTGTGTCTGTTTCTATCATATTTTTCTTTAGCCTTGGTCATATCTCCTTTTCCTCAGTACGCCTAACCATTTTGATTCAGTGACAGATATTGTTATGAATAATGACAAAGGTTCGGAAAAATTTTATTCTCTGTAGAGGACTAAATATTACTTTTGACAAGCACTGAGAGTAGGGGCAGATAACCATATGCAAATATGTAATTGATTTTATTCAAAGCTTGGCTATAGACTAAATGAGGGCTTGTCTTTTCTGGTTTACTCTTACTCCTGGGGTAGCAGTCTGTGAGTTCCAATTTATAATAGGCTGGTGTATTTATCAGAGCCTGTCCTCCATGATAGGACTTTAACTCTAATTTTTGTCCCCATAAAATTGACAGGAGCTCTTTTTAGTCTTTCAACCTTGCAGTTGACATTTTCCACTCAGCCTCAAGGGGGTCTGAGACACAGTATATCAGGTATACCTCTCTGTGTTTCTGTTCTCTCCAGAGTCATGGTTTCTCAAGTCTTCACTACCTTGGCAGTTCTCTGATGCTTCTTACACACATGAAACACAAAACTGTTTCTTTTTCTTTTCCTTCTTATATTACTCAGCTTTTTACTTATTCTTTACAGGACAGTTGCTATATAACAAACTAATCCATCATTACAGGAAGCCTTTGCTTGCACTTGGATTCTTGGATTTTCTATTCTGTTCTATTAGTCTATCTAATCATGCATCAATACCACCCCATTTAATTATAAACTTTATGATATAATTTTATATCTGATAGGGTTAGTGCATGCATGCACACTTGCATGCACAGACACACACACACACACACACACACATACACACAGCTCATATTTCTTTCAGGGTTTCCTAGCTATTCTTGTTTGCTTTCTTGTTTATTCTTCCAAATAAACTGTATAATCAAGTTACTTAATTCCAGAAAAATTTGGTGTCTGTTTTAGGATCAGGTTAAATTTGTAAATTTACTTAGGAACATTCGACATCTTTTTAGCATTGAGTCTATTCAGAAGCATCTATTTAGGGACGCCTGGGTGACTCAGTCGGTTAAGCATCTGCCTTTGGCTCAGGTCATAATCCCAAGGTCCTGGGATCGAGCCCTGCATCAGGTTCCTTGCTTGGTGGGGAGTCTGCTTCTCCCTCTGCCTGCCACTCTCCCTGTTTGTGTTCTCTTGCTCTCTCTCATAAATAAATAAATAAATAAAATCTTTAAAAAACAAAAACCAAAACCAGAAAAAAACCCAAAAACCCAAAAACATCTATTTAAGTCTCCTCTGTTTCCTTCAGGAGATATTATAACTTGCTTCATGTGGATATTAGGTATTGTTAAGGCTTTACTTAGATTTTTTTTTCTGATGTAAATGAAATTTGTTTCCGTTCATCTTCTAATTGATATTTTCATATATGTGAAGAATATTGATTTTATTTTTGCATAGTAATGTTGTATCTTCCAACTTCACTGAATTCTTTCATTGTCAATATAGTTTTCCATCAATTACTTTAAGTTTTTCAGAAAGACAGTAATGTAGTATATACAAATAAAATAGATTTAACCTTGTTCTTTCCAAATTCTTATGTTTTTAACTGTTTTCTTGTTTAGTTGTTCAGATTAATTTCTAATTTCTGCAATATTAGATTTTGGTGGAGATACTAGGCATATTGTCTTGTTCATGGCTTTTGCAGCAAAGGGTCAAACGTATCCCTTTTGGGGACGATACTGGCTTTTTGGGTTACATATCATTGTATCATTTTAAGGAAGTATCTGTTATAAGAACATAACCATTAATGACTACTGATTACTTTACATACTTTTGTTAAGCACCTTTTGCCATTAAAGAACATTTTTGTATTATTTTTTCTTCATAGCTCTATTAATTTGATGAATTATATTTATTCTTTGCAGCAAAAGCCAAGAAAAAGACAATATGCCTCATATCTCCACCATAATCTAATATTGTAGAAATCAGTCTGTACAATTAAACATGAAAATAATTACAAATATCTTCTCCCATTCCACAGGCTGCCTCTTAGTTTTTTTGACTGTTTCCTTGGCTGTGCAGAAGCTTTTTGTCTTGATGAAGTCCCACAAGCTCATTTTTTCTTTTCTTTCTCTTGCCTTTGGAGATGTGTCATGAAAAAGTTGCTGTGGCTGATGTCGAAGAGGTTGCAGCCTATGTTCTCCTCTAGGATTTTGATGGATTCCTGTCTCACATCAAGGTCTTTCATCCATTTGGAGTTTATCTTTGTATATGGTGTGAGAGAGTGGTCAAGTTTCATCTTTTGCATATAGCTCTCCAATTTTCCCAGCACCATTTATTGAAGAGACTGTCTTTTTTCCATTGGATGTTTTTTCCTGCTTTGTCAAAGATTAGTTGCCCAAAGATCCGAGAGTCCATTTCTGGGTTCTCTATTCTGTTCCATTGGTCTGTGTGTCTGTTTTTGTGCCAGTACCATGCTGTCTTTGTGATCACAGCTTTGTAGTATAGCTTGAAATTCGGCAACGTGATGCCCCCAGCTTTGTTTTTCCTTTTCAACAATTCCTTGGTGATTCGGGGCCTTTTCTGGTTCCATACAAATTTAAGGGCTGTTTGTTCCAGTTCCTTGAAAAATGTCATTGGTATTTTGATCTGGATAGCATTGAAAGCATAGATTGCTCTGGGTAGCATGGACATTTTAACTATGTTAATTCTTCCGATCCATGAGCATGGAATATTTTTCCATCATTTTGTGTCTTCTTCAATGTCTTTCAAGAGTGATTTGTAGTTTCTAGAATATAGATCCTTTACGTCTCTGGTTAAGTTAATTCCAAGATAACGTATGATTTTTGGTGCTATTGTAAATGGAATGGATTCCCTAATTTCTCTTTCTTCAGTCTCATTGTTCGTGTATAGAAATGCAACTGATCTCTGAGCATTGATTTTGTATCCCGCCACATTATTGAATTGCTCTACAGGTTCTAGTAATTTGGGTGTGGAGTCTTTTGGGTTTTCCATATAGAGTATCATGTCATCTGCGAAGAGAGACAGTTTGACTTCTTCTTTGCCAATTTGAATACCTTTTATCCCTTTTTGCTGTCTGATTGCTGTTGCAAGGACTTCTAGTACTATGTTGAATAATAATGGCGAGCGTAGACATCTTTGTCGTGTTCCTGATCTTAAGGGAAAGGCTTCCAGCTTTTCCCCATTGAGAATGATATTCGCTGTAGGCTTTTCATAGATGGTTTTTATGAAATTGAGGAATTTACCCTCTATCCCTACACTCTGAAGGGTTTTAATCAGGAAAGGATGCTGTATTTTGTCAGATGCTTTTTCTGCATCTATTGAGAGGATCATATGGTTCTTGACTCTTTTCTTGTTGATATGATCTATCACACTGATTGATTTGCTAATGTTGAACAACCCTTGCATCCCAGGGATGAATCCCACTTGGTCATAATGGATAATCCTTTTAATGTACTGTTGGATCCTATTAGCTGGGATCCTGTTGAGAATTTTGGCGTCCATATTCATCAGGGATATCGGTCTGTAATTCTCCTTTTTGATGGGGTCTTTGCCTGGTTTGGGGATCAAGGTAATACTGGCCTCATAGAATGAGTTTGGTAGTTTTCCTTCTGTTTCTATTTTTTGAAACAGCTTCAGAAGAATAGGTATTATTTCTTCTTTGAATGTTTGGTAGAATTCCCCTGGGAATCCGTTACGCCCTGGACTCTTGTTTTTGGGGAGGTTTTTTATCGCTGCTTCAATCTCTTCATAATTAATCAGTCTGTTTAAATAATCAATTCCTCCCTGTTTCAGTCTTGGTAGTTTATAGGTTTCCAGGAAGGCATCCATTTCTTCCAGGTTGTTTAATTTATTGTCATAAAATTGTTGATAAAAGTTTCTAATGATCCTTCCTATTTCATTGGTGTTGGTTGTGATCTTTCCCCTTTCATTCATAATTTTATTAGTTTGGGTCCTTTTTCTGTTTTTTGAATAAGTCTGGCCAGTGGCTTATTGATCTTATTTATTCTTTCAAAGAACCAGCTTCTAGTTTTGTTGATCTGCTCTACTGTGCTCCTGGTTTCTAATTCACTAAAAGGCAGCCTACAGAATGGAGAAGATATTTGCAAATGACACTACAGATAAAAGACTGGTTTCCAAGATCTATGAAGAACTTCTCAAACTCAATACACGAAAAACAGTCAAATCAAAAAATGGGCAGGAGATATGAACAGACACTTTTCCAATGAAGACATACAAATGGCTAACAGACACATGAAAAAACGTTCAAAATCATTAGCCATCAGGGAAATTCAAATCAAAACCACATTGAGATACCACCTTACACCAGTTAGAATGGCAAAAATTGACAAGGCAAGAAACAACAAATGTCGGAGAGGATGTGGAGAAAGGGGATCCCTCTTACACTGTTGGTGGGAATGCAAGTTGGTACAGCCACTTTGGAAAACAGTGTGGAGGTCCCTTAAAAAGTTAAAAATAGAGCTACCCTATGATTCAGCAATTGCACTATTGGGTATTTACCCCAAAGATACAGACATAGTGAAGAGAAGGGCCATATGCACCCCAGTGTTCATAACAGCATTGTCCACAATAGCTAAATTGTGGAAGGAGCCAAGATGCCCTTCAACAGATGACTGGATTAAGAAGATGTGGTCCACATATACAATGGAATATTACTCAGCCATCAGAAAGAATGATTACACAACATTTGCAGCAACATGGACGGGACTGGAGGAGATTATGCTAAGTGAAATAAGTCAAGCAGAGAAAGACAATTATCATATGGTTTCACTCATTTATGGAACATAAGAAATAGCAGGGAGATCGGTAAGAGAAGGAAGGGAAGAATGAAAGGGGGGGTAAACAGAAGGGGGAATGAACCATGAGAGACTATGGGCTCTGGGAAACAAACTGAGGGCTTCAGAGGGAGGGGGGATGGGGGATTGGGTAGGCCAGTGATGGGTATTAAGGAGGGCACATATTGCACGGTGCACTGGGTGTTGTACACAAATAATGAATCATGGAACATTACATCAAAACCTAAGGATGTACTGTATGGTGACTAACATAATAAAAAATTATTATAATAGAATAAAATAAAATAAAGTAAACATGAAAGCAATTAGAACATGAAAATTTCTTAAAATTTAATTATCTTTGTCTTTCTTGAAATAAATTCTTGATGTCATGATGCATTATTTTTTAATGTTGTGTTAACCTTTGGCTAATGTTTTATTTAAGAATTTTTCATACTTGTTTATAAGTGGGAATAGGCTATAGTTTTCTGTTTTGTGCAATATTTTTAGGTTTTGATATCAATTCTATATTTATTATTTTCCTTACTTTTCCATGCTTTGGAATAGTTTAAATCGTATTTGTGTGATCTAATCTTTAAAGGTTTGGTAAAATTTCACTATAGAGCTATCTGTGGGAAGATTCTTTATACCTTTATTTTATCTTTTAAATTTATTTTGTTTAGATTCTCTACGTTTACTAGGGTCAACTTTGGTAAATCATATTTTCCTAGAAAATTAGCTATTTCCTTTAGGGTTTCAAATAAATTTGTATAGAGTTGGGCAGAAAAGTGTCTTTTGATTTAACTTCCTTTCTGTTGACAGCTATCATTATTCCCCTTTGCTATTTCTTATTTTGTATATTATTTTATTTCATATACTATTTTACTGTTTTGTATTTTTCTCACATTTGTGTAACTGATTTAATTTAATTGATTTTTAAAGAACCAATTTATTTATTCATAAGCTCTGTGGATTTCTTTTTACTTGTTTTTTTTAACTCACTAATTTGTTTTAACCTTTAATTTTTTTCTTTTAAATTTTAGCTGCTTTCTAATTTTAATAACTTTTACCCCATCTTGTATCTATAAGGCAATTAGCAAGTATTCTATTTCCATATACTTTTTTTTTCTGCCTCCGTTTTCTTGTAATTTATTCCTATTGTGAGGACATATACTAAATATATACTATTCTATTACCTTTACATCTACCATTGACTCTACAGTTGAGTATATTTAATGTCCTTATGGTGAACCTTTCCCAGTATTTCTCAGTTGTCTGAATTCATTCTCTAGTTGATTCTTCAGGAATTTTCCTTGAGGTTTTACATATTCATAGCCTCACTCATGACAGATAAAGATAAGTTTAGGTAGATACACATTTTTGGCTTCCATTATCTTCAAGTATCTTAAAAATAGTACCCTACAGTTTTCTGGCTTAAAATACTGCTATTGAAAAGCAAGTCAATTTTACATTCCTTTCCTGTAACATGGCTTTTTTATCTGGAGGTCCAAAGGATATATTCTTTCTCTTTGAAGCCAATAGATTTTTAAAATATATCTTGGTATTAACTGCTGTCTGTTGATTTGTATACCTTTTTAATATGTAAATTCAAATTTTGGATTTTTGTCTGGAAAGCTTTATTGAATTACAGTTTTTATATTTGTTCTGTTTCATTTCTTTAGTTCCCTCCTTTAGGAATTACATTTAGACATGTGTTAAATCTTTTTTTTTCCATCCTGCTAAATCTATCAGCTCTAAAACTTTTATCAGTTTTTCAATTCCATTTAATGTTTTTCATTTTTTCCTTTCCATTTTTTATTTCACTTACTATAATTTCATTAATGTCTATTAACTTTTTTTCTTTCTAGTGTCGTCTTCTGAAATTTTTTTATTTTTAATTATTCATTGAACTGTTTTTCACTTAATGTCCTCTTCTTAGCTAGTCTTTTTATCTCCGAACTTTTCTGATTGATTATACAAACTTTATAGTTTTTATTGTTTTCTTAATTTCCTTTAGCTAGTTTTGACATATTGTCACAATTGTCTTTGACCTTTTTTGCCATATTTTCTGATATGTCTTCACTGTACATTGGCACATCATTCAGAGAATTAGTCTTTTTGCTTATAACATATTTTATATTGAAGTTATTTTCTGTTCCTCGTGCTTTACTGAGATGGGACTTCCTGTTTTAGGAAGTTAGCATGTGGGGTGGTGGCAGAACATGAATCTTTCCTAGATTCGTCGCTCTAGAGTCCCTCTTCTCTTGTTCTTGCGAAGTATTTATAAGTAGGACCTCACTGTATCTTCTACTTTCTCTGGTCCCCTTTTCTGTTTTGTATCTAGGACTTCCCTCCCTTTACTAATCATATAAATTTAAATTCTGCTTTCAGTAGACTTTACTTGGTGTGGGATTCTGTTCTTCTAGAAGTTTTGGTTGTGTATTTCTGGAAATTCTGGAAACTTGGACATATCAGCATAATATAGTTTATACTTTAGTCTTTCTACATTCATCTGTAGTTAAGTGGGAGCTCTGTAGCCCTTTCCCAGTTTTGATAATTATTCTCAGACCAGCCTGCTAGGTTTCTTCTCCAAGAATAGACCTTTCCTTAAGTAGGTAAGTACTTTTGGTGATTCTTTGTTTTCAGGCTGAAAGAAGTTAGAAATTCCTACTTTCTCCCCTCTGTTACTGCTAATAGTTGGTGCGTTTACTTACCTGCTCATATTCTAGAATTTGTAGAAATGATTTCACTTTTTGTTAAAGATGATGTCCATGAGTTTTTACTTTTACTGTTCTAGATTCTCAATTTGGTAAGGTGATTGGGAAGATTTAAAATCTATACTAATGTTGGCATGTTGCCCCAACTACAATCTAAACCTCTTTCTCTACTTGGCTTTTGGGATATTGGACTACCCTGCTTTTCTATCTTTCTTCAAAAGTTAGTTTTGCCTGAGAATTATTTGCTGGGTCTTTCTTTCTCTCTTTTTTAAGATTTATTTATTTATTTTAGGGGAGGAGGGGCAGAGTGAGAGGGAGAGAGAATCCAAGCAGACTCTCCCCTGAGTGCAGAGCCCAGTGCAGGACTGGATCCCATGACCCTGAGATTACAACCCAGTCAAAACTAAAGTCGGATGCCCAACTGATTGTGCCACACAGATGCCGCTCTTCTTTCTTTTTTTGACTTTTTGTTTAGTGCTTCAGGAGTCAGTCCTGGGATCTTTTCTCTATTTACACTTACTCCTCAGTGATCTCATCCAATCCCATGACTTTACTATCCATAGTCTGATGATTCCAAAAGTTTTTTCTACAGCCCTAAATTCTCTTAAACCCTAGACTCATGTCTGATTTTCTCTGAACCTCACATTCAATTCATTATGAAGAGTTAGCAACACTACTTTCAATATATAACTTGACTCTGTTCACCTCCATTATAATGCCCATGCTGAGCTACAATCATCACTAGCTGAGATTACTGCAATAACCAATTAACAGGGGTACTATTACTGCACTAAACTTCTCCCATGCCTACTGATAGGGTCCAAAAGGATCTGAACTCTAGTTTCCTCCATGACCTCACTTCCTACTACTCTTCCTCCCACTAGGTTTTAGGCCATGCTGGCTTATACTTTCCCAAACACTCCACATGGCTCTGACCTCAGGGCTTCCGTACTTGCTGACACGTGTACCTTCACTGCTTTCCCCTTGGATTTTTAGATGGCTCATTCACTTCATTCATCTCAAATGGCATCATATCAGAGACATCTCTCCAGAACATTCAATCAAAATAGTACTGCTCTATTCCCCTACCACCTTGTCAACCTCTTCTTTGCTTTTCCCTATACCCTTCTTTAGTTTTCTTCATATCATAACACTTAATAGTACTTGAAAGCGTATTTTTATTGTTGTCTCCCTCAGTAAAATGTAAGCATTGTAAATACACTGGCTTTTTCTGTTCTTTTGATTCCTGTGTTCCTGGAGCCCAGATCCATACCTTGTCCACAAGAGGTACTAAGTACATACTTGTTGATTAAATTCATGAAACATTCTCAGTTTTTATTTCTTATAACTTGTTACAGTGCTTTCTATTGTCCTAAGTTCAAATTTAGTACTCTACCTTTGCTTTTATATTTAAAAAAGATCTTTCTCACTTTTATTCTGTGCTTTTCTTCCAGTTCTTATGGTTTCATTTTAATTTTTACTCATTAATCTAACTAGAAGTAATTTTTGTTTATGGTATGAGGATAAATAACTTCATATTTACCTCCTCCTTAGTATACATTTATTAAATACCTTGTACCTGTTTAAAATATCACTTTCAGCACATATAGCATACCCTTCATTAACTCCTCATATTGTTTTTACTTTAAATATCAATAAATTTTGATTTAAACATTCTAGGCATTTCTACAGAACTGCACTCTCTTTTCCTATTGACAGAACTTGATTCTGTCAGCCATAGGGCAGCCATGGTTATTACAGGATCTGAAATTAAATGAAACCAAGAGTTTGGTCATGTAATGTTGCTGTCTCAAACAATATGTTTTTAATGTCATCAATAATGTCATCTATTAGATCTAAAACTCCCAAGAAACGTAGGAATATTGTGAGGAAGGGAGAAAGAAAGAGAAAACAGACCAGATAACAGAAAAAATTTCTAGTCACTTGATTTTCTCTAAAATATTCTATAATATTTTGACAAGATCGTACAGTTACTTTCTTTCTGCCTTTTGATTGGCTAAATCACAGAACTAGGTTTGAATTCTCACTTAATGGGTTCAAGGCCTATGTATCACACCCTCACCTTACAGCACCCCCTGTACCCATTCACATATGTACTCATTCATTCTAAGAAACATCTGTATTTCATAATACAAGTGGAGACCAGGCCTTTGCCCTGAGGGTTTACTATCTAACAACGAAATCCATGTATTTAGCTTTCTAACCAAAATAATGCTTTCGCATTCAAGAGATGCACTCGTGCATCTGTTATTTATTTGGTATGCTTTCTCCCTCTCTATTACTCACTTCACAGTTTTGGTTTCGCAAATATATTGGGTGAAATGAGAAAAATTATGTAGCCCAAACAGTAGGAAGTGCTAAATTGTCATCAAATAGCCAAGTTCTGAGTTTATAAGTGAAAGGTATAGTCTGACACTCCAGCCACGCTGGGCTGGATTGGACTAAGACCGCCATAATTTTGTTTCTAAGAGACACATTTCTTTGACCTATGTGGAATCAAAATAATGTATACCACCAGAACTCAAATAGAATTCACAATATTCGAACACTATCGACCATGTCTGTGTGTTAATCTGTGGTTTTAAGTTATATAAAACATGATATTTTAATATAAATCACAGCTATCAGGCAAGCACTCATTTTTAAAAAGGATGAGCTATCAGAAAAAAAGACTAGGTACTAAAATTCTATATTCTGTTCCAACTGCTTTCTGCTTTTTAAACTATCCATTACTTGGTATACGTGTAAAGTCACCTACTAAAAAAGTTATGTGGTGTGAGCAGGTAAAGTAATCATTCCCAATTTTTTATACTATAATTCACACACACACGCACACACAGACACACACACACTCCAGAACCCCCAAACAAAACCACAACAAATTCACCTTTTCATGGTAGAATGTATTCTTGGTCATTGTCACATAGCTTTCGGTTCACAACTTGATAAACCTAAATTTTCAGATAATGAAGGGAGATACTTGAAAGGAACGGAAAGGAAGAAAGAGAAAAGAGATTCAAAAAAAAAAAAAGAAAAATTCTTATGATCCTATGAAGGACAAATGACTCAGCAAAATCTTTACACTTGAAAATAGTTTCTACAAGTCCTAACCTTTTGCCTTCTTGCATTTCTCTATCTGTGCCCTAAACTCTTCTTTTTCAGATTGACTCTTCTATTTCCTCTTCCAGCCTTCCCTCCTTCTCTCCCTCCACCTCCATAATGGGTGAAACCTACCTTCAGTGACTCGGGCTGGATGCCCAGTTTTGGTCATAAACCAAGCTTCTGAAGCTTCACTGATCTTGATATTCCTCTTGGACAGAATGATTTTTCCAGCCTAACTCTCTTCCTAAGTCTCCTCACCCTGACGCTGTGACCAAACAGATGGCGCCATAGACTCAGGAGCTCAACCGACACATGAAGATAAACCCAACGTGTTTATCCGTACTATCCTGTGAGAATCCGCCAACCGTACTCACTCCATGTACCTCACTGCTTTGAGGTGGGTCGTCAGCTTAGATCCTTTTAATTAGGTTTTGTGTTTTTTAGCTAAAGTTAGGGTATGCATAAAATGGCAAAACAAGAGGAACAAAACATACGTTTGACAGAAATAGTTTTAAAATCAATAATTCATTTTCATGTCCAGAACTTGTGGAAAACACAGCAAGGGGGGCTGTGAAGCTGCGGCTGGAGGTGCAGAGAAGCGCAGCTCCTGTCCCAAGTGGACAGCGATCCCAGACGAGCTATGAGTACGTGCAGGCAGCCAGTAGTTTGTAGGACGTTTTAATATTCTTAAAGAACAGTTAAATGACCAAATCCCTAAAGATACAGCATTTTCCCCCCTTTCTTTGCCCAAGAATCTGTTTTGGAAGCCAATTCAATGATTACGACTAGGAGATGGAATTTTGATATACATTTGGTAATGATTTACACCAGTATTTTTAAGGCTGCCAACAAGAAAGTCCAGAATTTCAGGCAGCCAAAATTCCGCAAGAGACAACTGTCTTTTATTTTATAGCTTATGAATTTGGGGCTTAATATGATTTTCCACTAACAAGTTCTGTACCCCCTCCAGAGTGCTAAAGCCGGTGTGTAGATCAGCAAAGTAACACAGAACATATGAGGCAAGTTAATATTAAACTTGAAGGAAAACTATACGAATTAAATTGTTTACTTAGGGAAAAAAGCACTCTAGTTGAAAGGGCCGCCATAAGATTGACTGCAAACACTTAGCCAGTGGGTTCACATTTTCAGTTTCAACCCCACTAGCTGCAGTTGTTCGGTGGTGGGGGGACACTGCATACAGTATAATAAAGTCATCAATTAAAAATCCACCAGATATTGGTAAGGAAGAGCTCTAAATACTTCATGTCTTCTGTTTTTATTAAACTTCGAGAAAAATGCAGAATTGTGTCTGGAATGGGTAATAAATCACAGGCCAATAACTCAGGGGAGAATGAGATGGATGACTCTTTTTTAAACATAAGTAAATGAAGAACCTGTTTAATTAAAAACAACAAAATGTTTTCGGTTCTTAGAAATCAATCTGTTGCAAAACAAGACTTCCATATATAATTAGGAAAAAAAAAGTCAGTACAGGTTTTCTTTTAGGCTCTAAGTAATTTTTTGAAGGAAGTCAAAGAGAGAATAAATATTGGAACACTAAAATGATTAATTTTTTTAGGAAAACCATGAAATCTTCTTCCCTGTATGCCATGAAAAAAAAGGAAAGACACGCATCTATCCTTTAATATTTAAGTGTTCCATGACTAAATGACTTTCCTTAGGCTTCTAAGCTTGTCCGAAAGCCTTCATGTTTCATACAATTTCTGATGTGGTTTTATATACTTGTTCCCAATCTAAGAATCAGCAGATACATAATTAATAAAATCATCACAGGAAGCCTTAGAATTATTTATCTACAAAACCAGATATGAAACACGACATCCTGCAAGGTTTTCTAGTTAAGAGAAATTAGGTACCTCACATAATTTTACAGATGAGGCCTATTGAAAAAAAAAATAAAGGAAATATTTCTACAGCAGCAGCTCACACTAACTATTACGAAAACCATGTCAGATGCCTTCTAGACTTGACATTAGAATCCTATACTCTTATCCCAAATCCTGGCCATGTTGCCTACCACGGATGACTTCTGGACCATCAGCAGCATCATGCGCTCTGCTTTCCTGGAAGGGATAAGAATCTTCGGTGGATTCTCAAGCTCACCAGAGAGAAGGATCTAGCATTGCATGTAAGCACCACACAACACCACTATATATCTGAAACGGTAACTGTACAAAACAATTATTTTAACCATGGTGCCAAATTGCCCCATCTAATGACAGTTAAAGCTAAAGGTGAGTATGAACAAATGGAAGAGAGACTCCTGACATCCATTCTTAATTTTTATAGTAGAAATATTTATATAAAAAATCTTCATTTAAAAATATAGTGCTAAATTACTCTATGAAATTTATTATTAGCTAATAACATAATTTTATCTAGGCAAACTTTGATTTTTGAATGGATAAATTATTTCACACCCAAAATTACTGTTTCTAGAAGGAAATAAATGAAGAATACCTACAAATTAATCTTTAAAACTTAATGCCTGTGTCTGTACCATGTTATAAGACAGGGCATTGAAAAACAAACAAACAAACCATCATTCTGTTTATAATGAAGGCCAAGCAAATATGTCCTGGGTGGCAGTCAACCATATACTTATTGCTTCTATCAATCCTGGCCCTCTGTCAAGAACATGCATTTCTGGTTCACTTAATCAGGAATAATTTTCTTATTTGGCACAGTTATGATAGACTTCATTCTTAATTTCTCATTCGATTTCCAAAAGACACCATATTAAAATTCAAATTATGGCAAAACTCCCTAAGTGTGGCATATGGGGAAAGGAGAGAAATATATCTCTAAACACACCAGATCTACAGAAAAATCACTTCATTTTAACATTTAAGTTTATTGTTTCCCATTTCCCCTCTCCATTATTTTCTGTCCTACATTCACTCCTTACTCAGTCTTTGCTAATCTATTTTAAATATAGCAGTGTAATCAGCAGTAATGTGACTGCACTATACTTATTTTCCATTTATTTTCCTGGAAACATTTTGGCAGTCAGTCTAGCTCATGGTGTCCTTTGGAGATTTAATCATACAGAAAACCAGGTATGACAGGATATACACCACTTATATATACAAACTTGAGTCCTGAGAGCAAACAGAAAGGTTAAAAGAGGGGGTAACTTCTCATTAAGGCTGGACGAAATTTGAGAAACTTAAATGAGGAGATATTAAAACCCTGACTGCATTTTAACCCATCTTGAAGAGCTAGCTTAAGAATGTCTTGTTCAACCATTCACGACCAATGGTGGGCAGCTGCTCTGACATCACAATCATGTTATATTTCAACTTCATCTTCTGCTTTAAGTTCATGGCATGTACCACTCAGATGTGTTCCCGATGATTCCCCACATGACGACCGTGGGGTCACGGCAGGGGTCTGTGCGGTCAGCAGGAAAAGAGATGGAGAAAAGCTGGGAGTCATGGCTTCGGGCAGAGAAGTGAGATGGTAGGGAAGTGGGGAGTGTGGGTATTTGTGAAACACTTGCCCTGGGATTCTGGCTGGCATTCGTGGTGGAACTGCTTTAATCCCGGGCTGGGCGACTGCGGTAATCAAAGGTGGTGGGAAAACCAAAGACTTCTCTTTAGGAATGCCAGGTGTCTGTAAATGTTCGTCCTTTAGTTTTGCAATATCGTTAAATACCAAGGCGAGAGGCTGGAACTTGGGTTCCCAGCTGAGGAGATAATCCCAGTGGTAGTTGCCTCTCACATCGTGATTAGAGGTTCTCTGGGTAGAAGGAGCCGCGCACCTTGCTTCCTGATCTTCTGAAATAAAGACAGACGCTCTCCTGACATCAGCCTGGATGCTCTCTTTTATCTCTCTCCTCTTTAATGTCTGGGTTAACACATTACTTTGAACATAAGTTGTGCCACAGCCTTCTCGATCTTCTTCCTCAAATGCGTGGCTGGTTTCTGCTCTTTCAGCAATGAGCACCACATCGGTTTCTCCAGACAAGCAGGAGAGCTGGTCCGAGTCCCTTGGGATTCCAGAATCTGGGACCCTGGACTCCCGGTCGCTCAGAGCTGAGCCAGCATCTTTTCTGTAAGGATGCTCGTTTATCCTCTGGATTTCCTTATCTTCTGCAGTTTCTCCTTCCACAGAACAGTGGCCACTGGAGTTTGAGTGCCTGTACAGATTCACAATGTCCTTCTCCATGATACTTATTAAGCTCAACCACTCAGGCAGGGAGGCCGCGGGCACTGCCTCGTTACTGCCCTCGTTAGTTTTCTGGAAGGTCTTGAGCGTGCTGCCGTCTGTGGTCAGTCTCAAACTGATATCTAAGGATGACGATGTTTTCTTTTTTTCGTAATTGCTTGCTGCGTCTTTTTGCTTATGTCTTAAAATCAGTACAATCAGAATGAAGATGAGTATCAGAAACACTAAAAAGGAGACCGTGAGGCTGATGGAAAAGCCGCTGCCCGATACGACTGAGTGTTGTCCTTCTGAGAAAGAAGACATGTTCACGAAAACAGTACAGACTGTGAACTTGGACTCTGGTTTGGGGCTATGAGCGATGATTTTCATTTCAATGGCGTCTTGTTCATGGAACTGACTTCTTATTAGGGGAGGTGCTCCAGTCAAATAGATATTTCCATTAGTTTTATTCACTAGAAAGAAAGGCGATGGAGTCTCCAAAGAGTAGAGAACAACTCCATCCATACCCGCGTCTGCATCTGACGCTTCCACTCTGCCAATCAGCTCTCTGGCTTTATTCTTCTCTGGAAGGTTGAAAAAATACTCCTCTTGAGTAAAAATGGGTTCAAACTCATCTATCCCTTCGATATCCAGCCAAACCATTAAAGTGGCTGTTGAGTCCCCTTTGTCTTTTGCCTGCACTGTGAGACAGTACTTCCTGTCATTTTCATAGTCGAGGACTTGCTGAGTGTGAATATCTCCTGTTAAAGGGTCAATGAGGAAGGGATCACGATCACGAGGCAGCCCACGAGTGACGGAACAGGGCGACAACACAGAATAGACCAGTTCTCCGTAAGGACCCGCGTCAGAATCCGAAGCACGTACGGAACATACAGTGGAGAAAACAGGCACATTTTCAGGAACGGCACAAGTTAAGCTTGAGAACATAAACTGGGGTGCGTGGTCATTATCATCCAGGACATTGATGAACACAACTGCGAAAGAAAAATGCTTCTTTTCTTCATCTGAAGCTTGAACAGTTAAAGTGAATTTTGTCGTTTCTTCATAATCCAGAGGTTTAATCAAATAAAGAACCCCAGTTGTTTCTTCCAAGTGAAAATGCCCCTTCTCATTTCCAGAGATTATGTGGTAGATGATTTCTGCATGTGAACCCACGTCACGGTCAGTTGCAGAGACCACAGTGATGTGACTCCCCAGGGGGGTGCTTTCCTTGACATGGGCGTGGTATTTCAGACCGTGGAATTTCGGAGGATTATCATTGACATCAAGGACTTCTATTGCTACAGTGGCTGTGGAGCTCAATGGAGGGAAGCCATGGTCAGATGCCAGAATGACAAGCTTGTGACTGGCAGCTGCTTCTCTATCCAGACTATGAAGCAACACCAGGTAACCAACTTGCTTATAAGGATATTCTGAATGAATGAAACTAGTTTCCACACGGAAATTGTTCTGTGAATTACCACTGATGATGGAATAATCAGCATGTGTGTTTTCACGGGTCCAGTCATGGTCAATGGTGGAAAATGTGACAAGCGTGCCTCCAATTTGAGCATCTTCCCTCAAGCTGAGATTATAATATTCTACTGCAAACTCAGGAGCATAATTGTTCATATCTTGTATTTCTATCTCTACTAAGGTGAGAGCCCTCAGGTCAGGAATTCCACCATCACTGGCTTCAACAAGAAACTGAACTGTTGATTTTTTATCCAGAAGTAATATAGGATTGATAGTAAATATTGTGCCTGAAAAACAAGACATAGCATTTTAACGCTGTGAAATTAAATTTTCAGGATCCAGTTGTCAGTAAACATTTATCAAATATTTACTAATGAGTTTAGTTATTTGCTAGATTTGTTGATTCAAGGTACAACTAAGAGTAAATCCAAACAGAAATTTTAAATTTTTATATTTATTTTTTGGTAACACTTAAGATCCAGAAGTAATAGTCTCCTGGCATTCACTCTATTAAATATATGTGCCACTTGAAGATGACTTTGCCGAAAATGTCTCTTAACTTTATTTTTGTATAATAAGCTGCCTTGTTACCATTTTTTTAAGAAAATGTATTCTTATTTGAAAAATCTATATCCCATTCTACTATCCATAGACACATGTATAGAGACATTCTAGTATAAAGATATTGATTCTGGAAACACTGGTTGACATTCACTCTAGTCAAACGGAGGTAGTATACAGAGTTACTACCTCTAGTAGTAGTATAGAGTGAGTATAGAGTTACAACTATTGCTTACTTATGGAGTGTCTTTCCTAAAGCTCTTCATTAATTCAGCAAGTGGATTTCCCTCTTATTGATGAAATACATTTAATGCATTTTATTATTTTTAATATAGAAATATGTAGTTAGAGTTTCACCAGGAACTAAATTGATCTGGTAACATTTAATGTTTTTTAAAGATTTATTTATTTTTAGAGAGAAAGAGAGGGAGAAAGGGAAGGGGAAAGGGCAGAAAGGGAGAGAATCTCAAGCAGACTCCACACTGAGCACGGAGCCCGACATGGGCTCGGTCTCACGACCCCAAGATCGTGACCTGAGCTGAAATCACTCTTAATCGACTGCACCACCCAGAAGCCCCCATTTAATGTTTTAAAAACATTCTAATCAGTATTGTAAAGCTTGTTGGTCATGCATGCAAGCAAAATGTTGCTGGGATTAAGTGCTCAGAGGGACCACCTCACACACTGTGATGTGTTGTGGCCAGGACAGCAGTGGATGTCATCTGAGCACTGTGCATCCCCCACCCCCAAAAAAAGAGAGAGAGGAGAAAAGAAGAGCCAAGTTTCTGACATGTTTATATCCGTACAGTAACATTCCACAGGCTGTGTGGCAACATGACCTACTTCTCCCTGTTACAACACTCCATGGGCCTCATACTGCCATTTTGTGATTAAATTCTTCTTTGGGGCAATTCCGAGGTTAATTTTTTTTTTAATTGAGATATAATTAACATATAACATTGCGCTAGTTTCAGGTGTACAGCCTAATGATTTGATATCTGTATATATTGCAAAGTGATCCCCACAATAAGTTTACTTACCATCCGTCAAACTGAGGTTCATTGTTAAATCAGCTCCCACTTATGAAATAATGCAGCGGTGTGTAGAGACGCGGAACACATGGTGTAACACGTCCCAGGCCCTGCTCTTTTCTAGAGTGTGCTCTGCTAGGGACAATGTTTTGGTAATCATAATATCACATCAAATTTAATTTTTACTGTCTACCCATTGTTATGCTTCCGCTATATAATTCTTAACTGTTCTAATCTGAAATCACTTTTGCCTGAATGCATGTCATGACCACAAACGACTTGCTCTCTGATACCAATATAAGGAACCTTGGAAGGCATCAAATAAACTGAAATACCGCAATAATTGTTCTCAGTAGAGATGCTCAAATCATTTTTTAAATTTCTTATCCTTATTGAATGTATTATGCTATTACTGAACTGCATGTACTTGGCTTGGGAAAAAAACCTCCACACTCTCGCAACACGAAGTCCTCAGTACCAAATTAATCCCTTTGCTTTCGTTCTGATGCTTGTCGAGGCCCAGGATAATTACCTAAACTGTCCTTGGTTGGACTGATGAGCTGGGTGTTTACTACATTGGGGTCTCTGAAGTTCTGTGCCTTTGCCAGCATGTAATCATTTCCTTTTGCTTTCCAACCATTGAGATGTTGGAGAAGAGAAATAACAGCAGCATTTGCTACCACAGCATTTGATGTGAAGAGAAATAAGAAGGGTGGCATCTATAATATCAGGGGGGTGAGGTGGAAACATTTTAGGAGCATTTGGAAAAGATTATTTCAGGCTTCTACCCTGTAACTCAAACCCGTGAACACTAAAGCCACAATAAATAACTCACCATTCATTGGATCGATTGAAAATTCCCTAGAAGAGGAAAGGATTCTGTAAGTAATGTTCTCATTGCTTTCTAGGTCCGTGGCTGCCACGGTCAGCACTGAGTATCCCACAGGCACCAATTCGGGAACAGTGACCTGAAGGAAAAAGAGAGAAATGAGCCTTGTGCTTACAAGCTAGAGCTATTTTCATGAACAGGGCCGGAGAGTAAAATCCTTGCAGTCCTTTTATTTATGGAAAACACACATAGTAATTCATAGGGTTGATATATTAAGGATATTGTTTTATAGTTTCAGAATTCAAAAACACAACAATTTAAAAATTTCATTTAGTTTTGATTTTTTTATTATGAAAAAAAATCCATCTAAATTATTTCTGCGTGGTAGAGGATAGTTAATAAAACCACTACTGTCGTATTACATACAGAAGACCATTACTTAGGTTAGTTTCCCTTCTGTGTTTACGCTTAAACCATGCATTGCTAACTCAGAAGTCCTGAAGCCCACTTCCAAGGGTTTAGTTGAATGCTATTATTGTCCTTACTTCTCTAAACATATACAAAGCTTTAAAAAAAATAAAATTTCCACTTCACAGTTTTGTTCATGATTTGTTTCTGCAAAATGTTCATCAGTATATTCCAAAAATATGCCTAGGAAAGAAAGAGTTTTCCCAAATTAAGTGCTGATAATCCAAACCACCGTACTGTCTGATACCTTTGCAAATATTAGGCCAGTTCTGATTGTTATGAACAACTGGACTCTAATCCCTACAAACTAAAAAAAAAAAAAAAAAAAAATGATGCGATAAGTCCCTAAGAAACCGAACTGAATGAGCTCTTCAATTCCATATGAGCTTCCAGGATATTGAATATCCAGCCCTCAGCAACTAAGGCACTAAAACCTATGGATACTGTCTGCCTACATCAGTCTGTCAACACCGGTAAGCTTACATTATTCCTTATTCTTTTCCACTTTGGCTCTGCTTTCAGGATCTCCTTCAGCTCTTTACCTGGTAAGAATCTTGAGAAAATACAGGTGGGTTATCATTGACGTCCACCACACGGACAATGAGCATTCCCTCTGTTTCATGCATGGTATCCGAAATTTGGATGAACAGCTCATATTCGGAAGCTTCTTCAAAATCCAATGTTTTCACTAGCACCACTGTTCCAGTATTTCGATCAATAGCAAACTTGGTTCCAGGATTACTCTCTTTGGCGAAATTGAAGATGAAAGCTGGATTCAAATCCACATCATGAACTGATATCTGAGTCACAACTACACCAGGCAAAGAATCTGCAATAGTCATGACCAATGTCAGCCTCCATTAAAATTCATCCTTTGAAATACTTTTCTTTAATAGCTCAACCCAAACATTTTTACTTTAAGTCCAACATGATTTGCTATTTCTTGGCATGATTTCTCATACAAAGCTCATTACGAGCTGAACAAAAACTCTGAAGAATTTATGAGCCCAATAAAGTGCAAATTTACCACTGAGTAGGGAATTGAGGAGGTAGAGTATATTCGATTTTTATATTGCATTTTTTTATCATATGCATGCAACACAATTCCGGACCAAGAAACATTCTCAGCCACTTATTTGTCTTATGTAGTTTCTGTATTAAAATCATGTATTCATGGGGGATATGGATGGGAAGAAGGTTATTACTCAGAACGTTAATACAAAGCATACAATTTTGAAACAGTAAATGACAATACGTGTATACTAAGTTAGAAATACTTAGTTCCTTATACGTATTTTTATAAAACTACTGCTTTTGGAGTGGCACATGTGCTGCTTCCTTCTCTTAAAATCTGACTCTCAAAATTATCCAGACTATGGAAAGACAAAATATACGTCGTGCTAGTGATAAAAGCAAATCTCTAATATCACAAAATAGATGGCATGCTAAATGCCTAACACACGACATCTGTTCTTTTAGTCTAAACTGTCATAAAAGGGACCTCGTCTTTAAGCTTATGAGTATGGTGCAGGTAGAAAGAGGATGCCAAGCTACTCAGAATAGTTCCCCTATATATGAGACTCCTGTAATTTTCATATTTCAGGCTTGAACACTCCGGACGGGCATCAACCACTCCTTACACTATTCAGTATATGTGTTGATTTGTGCCATTTGTTCTTGTGATGTGTTTATAATGGGCACATTGCTGCATTTTGAGGCTAATGCACATACTTAAGAATAGGACCTTCAGTAAAAACAAATGGAAGCATATCGAATGGGTGAGAGGCGGCGGAACTGGAGAATGTTTTCTTTGTAGACTATTTTAGAGTGTTTGTAGGCATCCCTATACATCTACAAATATATCCCTTGGTGAGTGGTAATTTGCTTGGAAACTGAACATCTAAAATGTTAGAAACATCTTAAGAATGAGTTGGATACTAAGAGTGAAAGGAGAGAGGCAAGAGAGGGGCCCGCACTTTTTGCAATTTCAATGATAGAGTTGGGTCGGATTTACCATTACAGCCACTGACCATGGACAAACTTTGGGACTGCATACTATGGAGTCACAGAACCCAGGGACCCAAACAACTGGGGTTAATTAGCATATCGTGTAAAATTTTGTATTTTCTACCCCTTCCATGAATGTGGGTAAAATTTTTCTGTCAATGCTGAAGTTGAGTTTACACTAGAGGAAAGTGATGACTCTGAAATGCACATCCCTTCACTTATCACTTGCCATTCGTTCACTGCAAAGACTGCCAAAATTGTCAGTCTAAGGACATCGCTTCTTCTCAGAGGAGCTTTAGAATGATCGTCACAGTCAATAAAGTGTGCTCCTCCATGGAGTAGATTTTGCTTTTGAGAAATGTTGGCACACACAAAAGCATCGGTGTGGAATGGCAGGTTGAGCGGGGGAACTGGGCTCCTGACGACTTAAAGGCAAATCCCAGCCTCAACATTTAACGTCTTTGACATCTGATATTTAACTTCTGGCCATCCATTTTCTATTCCGTAAAACGAAGACAGAAGCTGTCCATGTTGCACGGTTCTTGAGGATTAGCCCTCATAGTGAATAGAATGCCTGCCTAGATAATATCACACAAGCTAAAACCATGATTCCAGATCGGCACACTTACTTTCTGCAATTTCCACTGCTTCAGAGGGGAGAAAAGCTGGGGCGTTGTCATTTATATCAGTCACCTGTATCTTGATCACACTTGTACTAGAAAGCCTGGGCATCCCTTTATCTGTGGCTTGCACAGTCAAGCTGGTTTGGAAAAGAATCAAGAAATGTAATCCATTATCCAGAGAATTAGAAAAACAACATAAATATCAAATATCCTGTTGAAAACATAAAAATGAGCTGACTAGCTACTTTTATTTCTCCCCCTAGCTTTTTCTAAACAGCATCATTTAAAAATTTATTTCATCAGAATTGTAGCCTGGTGGTGCCTGGGTGGCTCAGTCAGTTAAATGGCTGCTTTTGGCTCCTGGGATCAAGCCCTGTGTCGGGCTCCCTACTCAGCAAGGAGTCTGCTTCTCCCTCTGCCTCCCCCGCCCCCCAGCTTGTGCTCTCTTGTTCACTCTCTCTCTCTCAAATAAATAAAATCTTAAAAAAAAGGGGGGGGGGCGCCTGGGTGGCACAGTGGTTAAGCGTCTGCCTTCGGCTCAGGGCGTGATCCCGGTGTTATGGGATCGAGCCCCACGTCAGGCTTCTCTGCTATGAGCCTGCTTCTTCCTCTCCCACTCCCCCTGCTTGTGTTCCCTCTCTCACTGGCTGTCTCTATCTCTGTCTAATAAATAAATAAAATCTTTAAAAAAAATAAAAAAAAAAAGAATGGGAGCCTGAAATTTATTTATTTTTGATGGGTTTAGAGCATCAAATCCAGCAAGCCACCGGGGGGGGGTCATGTGGCATTTAAAACAAATGAGCCATTTCTGGAGACAGACTGTAGAATTCAGTCCTTTCCTACCAAGGACAACCTAAAAAGCACAAACACCAATACGTGTTATTTGGTTAAGTAGATTCCCTCCACCCTACCATGCATGGCCTGGATATTACAACGTGTCCATTTTACTGTACCAACAAAAGATAGAGCCACTAAGAGATTGCTTTGCATTTCTATTTTTTGTAGATCCAAATTCAAAATCAATAGAAACTGTAGAATTACGAGAGGATGCGGCATGATTAATACACATACAAAAATGCATGATTGGTTAGAACTACAGAGTAGGGGGAAAAGTCGACAAGCTGAAAGAATTTATACACAGTGATTTTCTCTCTCTTAGATGATGGTACAACTCTCTCCTGTAACTAAATTCAAAACCTTCTCAGTGTCTTCAACTTCTCCATTTCTGTCACCAACCTTCCAAAACCCAGCTAATTGTGAGTCTTACCAATTTTACCTCCTGAATACACTTGGCTCAGTGTTCCCAACCATTTCTGTCCTGCCTTCCGAGCTCAGGTAGGCTGATCAACCCTCCTGGACTGAAGGGTTTCCTGGGATATGGGACTTTCAGGTTTTTGTTTTTTTTAAACCAGGACAGTCCTGGGCAAACCAAGACAAGTTGGTCTCTGTATCCTCAACCCCTCATCATCTTTACCTGGAATGTTCCATCTTCATTGTATCCTTTCCCACCTGGCGTACTTGTTTGTTCATCAATCTTCCTACTGCAAGTCTCATCTGCCCCTGTCGATTCCCCACACTGCCACTCAACTGCTCCATCCAACATCCTGAATTGAAACCCTGACTTCCTTATTGAAAATTTCCCTTGGCTCTCCATGTCTAGAAGATGCAGTCCAGGTCTTGAGCACATACACATGACCTCCAATGACTTGGCTTCTGCCTGGAATTCCTGTCCCTATACTACCCTCTTGATCTTCCAAAGCTCACATCTCTGGGAAGCTTTCCCTGACTTCCGGTCTGATTTGGATGCCCCTTTCTCTATCCCACAGCACCCTATACATTCTCCTGACACAGTAGTCCTCACCCTTTGTTCTTACTGATTGATTATCTGCCTCTCCTGTAAGTTGCTTGAGGGCAGGTGAGCTATCTTACTTGATTTTTTAAAAATATAGGTTGAAGGCTGGTTTCTCAAGATTTGTCTAAGATTATGAATGTATTATAGGACAGAGCCAAGATTCAAGCCCAGGTCTTGACTGACTGGAAAGCCCGTGTTCTGTCTGAGCTCCACTATGTATTTTCAATATGCCTCTCTTACCTTGCATCTATTCCACCCTAATGTATAATCATTAGCGTTTCACTCCCCTCTAAACACTGTGAAGCCAGGAGGGTAGCTGAGGAGTGATGCGAGTTGTCAATCAGAAGACAATCCTTACCTCAGAAGTGGTGTGAGTCTTAGCCTGTGGTTGAGACTACCCTTTGAGAAACTGAGTCTTGGAAGTTGACCCATTTCTACTTTCTTTTTCCTTAGCTTACCTGATGAGTGTTCTATCTTTCCAATCTTGCATTTGAAAATGATGTAAAATAAGCATCAACTGTGTCTTGGCTTCAATCCCACTTAATAGCAAATAATCACTGTTTGTCTACTATTCGTGAAGTACACAGGCTGCCTTCCATGCTATCAGAGCTGGGACATCAGCAAAACAACTACTTGAATTTCACACTTCTGGAGCTTAGGAATCATTCCATGTGGAAAATTTGTTAGCATGAACATAAGTCAGGTACATATGGAAATATTTTACTAAAAATAAACAAATCATAATGTTCTCTGCCTCTGTGGCTTGCCCTTCCCCAGTGTCATACCAAAAGCTCAGCCAAGACAACATCAAAGTTATGGCTCTGTCAATGCTTCTACTATAGCTGCAACCACCCTGATTTTTACAACGCTACAGTGTCAAGGGTTCTCTATAATGCATATGTCAACTGAAAAAAAATGAGAATCTTTGCTATGGAGGAAAATATACAATTCAGTTTCAAGATAAAAAAGATGAGTAAACAGTTCATCAATAGCTTGAAGAACAGATGAAAATTACGAAGGCAGATCCACCAAGATTCTACGCATGACTTCTGGGAGACCTCAAGTTTTCTGTGATGGCTCCTTGGCAGTCTTTGTAAAACTATTGGTTGTAACCAGTCCAACTGGCTCCAGGTTTGAGAACTGCTGCCCTGATTAGTACATCAGCAGAGATTATAAATGAAACTGACCAGATTTAGAACCGGCCCATTCTAATTCAGAGCATATTTCTCCTATTCTACCAACCACGGGAAGCTTCTTTTATCACCTTAAGCTTTAGATGGGACCTTGACAAGGCAGTATCCTTTCTGATTGTCTTAACAAATACTGAAGGTGGTAGGTGATTTTTCAAAAGTCCCTCTCAACAGCATCTTAAGTGTCTACCCAGAATTACATGTTCTTTCTGAAATTCTACGAAAAACAAAAATATCAGCCAACATCAGAAACACCTATGAAAAGAAGAGCTACGACTTCTGGTTAGAACTACACAGGTTTATCTCTTTTCCTCCTGAGAGTCTACAATAATGATAGCAGAGAATGTCAAATAAGGTATATGTCCATAAGGCTACCAGAAAATGAAAGAAGATTTTGGTGGATGAAGTAGTGAGATGTTTCAACAAATTTCTGGAAAATGCAAGCAGATTTGGGAGTGGTTACAGGAAAACACAGAGTGAAATATATTTGGAGGGAGATAAGGATGAGTGGGGAACAGATTTGCCCCCACCTAACCATGACAGACACAAGACATGACAAGGGGTGGAGTGAGATATTGAGCTAAAAATAGGTTGATGATTCTTGTAAACTCAAAATACAGAACAATCAAGTCCCCTTGCCCATTTCTCTTCACTCCCAGGAAAAAGATGTCTGATTTTCATCCTCAAAGTAAATAATATTGAGGATCTGTCCCTGGAGAAATGAAAGCCCCCCACCCCAAAGAAAAAAAAAAAGAACTCTCTATACTGTCATTTGTATATTGTCCTGCAAAGTAGTCAGCTTCCTCTCTGGTTCATCTTGAAAGTGAAGTGTGCTGGTCGATCAGCTCTGCCAGCCCACTCAGAGATTCTGATGACTTTGCTATTGCCTCACTCAGAACCGAAGATCGTTAGTTACTTACAGAAATTCTCCAACATGAAAAGGAGAGTGGAGAACAGACAAGGAGAAGAAATAAACCTGACAGAAATGAAGATCTTGAAAGAACAAAAGAAAATATAAAAATTCTAATTAATGTCCTTGGAGAGATATCAGAAGGCAGTGCAGGCATGAAACAAGAACAAGATGCTATGGAAAAGCAGAAAGATCAAGAAAGAGACTATATATATATATTTATATCTAACATCTCCTTAAATTCCTTAAAATAAGGAACACTTCTAGTTGATTCTAATCCAAACACATTTGAAACCTTTCTCTTTTATGGAGTCCAACGTCTCCCTGTGGTTTCCATGACCGTCTTTTCCAGGTTCTGTTCCTTTTATACCCTGACTCTATTCCACCGGCTTCTATTTGTCTGCTTGATCCTCAAGTAGTGTGAATCCCCCACATTCTCATCTTGCAGACTTTCCCTGGGTAATTCCATTTTACATATTTTCCCTGGATGAATCTGAAATCTAAATCGTGGATGAAGACCTCTTCCCCGGGCTCCAGATCAGTATCTTAAACGCCTAAGGAATGTCTGAACTTTCGTTCTTGCACTAGCCCTTCAAACTCAAAATACCCAGAAAAAAAATCCCAATCCCAATCCCAAACCCCATTCCAACCCCAATTCTAATTCCTGCCTTTCCTATGAAGAAATTTCAGAATCATTTTCTATCTCTTTCCTTGTTGAATAAACTCAACTGTTGACCATGTTTCTATGGATTCCATACCTGAATCACGTAGTATGTTCCCTCCTACCATCCCCACTGCTTCGTCCTCCTTAGCAGACCCTTCAGAGCCATCATCTAGCTTAACTAATCTGTTTGCTGCTGGTCCTCTGTCTGGCAATGCATCTGTTACCAGACGTCTTTTAAAAATACATGCACTCAATTGCTTAGACTTTTATATGGCCTGCCGAATCAAGTACAATTTCCATTATATGGGATATAAAGTCCCTCGAAACTTGCCTGCGACCTACCAGCCTCTTTTTTGTTGTTGTTGTTTTGTTTTTCAGATCATCATAAGTTTGTTTCCAGTTTTACTAAGGTATAATTGACATACATCACTGTGTAAGTTTAAGGTGGATAACATAATGATTTGACTTACATATATTGTGAAATTATTGTCACAATAATTTAGTTGACATCCATCATTTCATATAGATACCAAAAAAGGAGAGAAATGATTTTTCTTGTGATGAGAGCTCTTAAAACTACTCTATTTTTAAGATTTTATTTATTTATTTGAGGTAGAGAAAAAGTGAGAGAGAAAGAGCATGAGCAGGGGGCAGAAGGAGAGGGAGAAGCAGACTCCCCATTGAGCAGGGAGCCCATCACGGGGCTCAAACCCAGGACCCTGGGTTGATGACCTGAGCTGATGGCAGATGCTTAACTGACTGAGCCACCCAGGTGCCCCTTAAAACTACTCTCTTATCAACTCTCAACTATACCACACTGCAGTGTTAACGACGTCATCATTTTGTGGGTCACATCCCCAGTATTTATTTATCTTGTAACTGACACTTTGTACCTTTGGCCGCGTTCCTCCTCTTCCTCCACATCCCCATCTCTTTTTCACTACCCCACACTCAGGTGCTTCTCGGGTGCACTGTACCACTTGTTACTTCCAAACATACCATATAAATACTTTTGCATATCCATGACTTTCCTGCTTTTTGCCTGAAATGTCTTTTATTCTTTTCATGGAGAGTCAACAGAACGGGGTTGCAATCCCAGCTCTGCTGTTTATGAGTCATGTATTTTGGAAAAAATAATGAACATCTCAGTCAACTTCCTACCTTGTATACATAATTGTTTCTCAGTATTTCTCTCACGGTCATAATGAGCTCTCAGTGGAGAGTATGAGTTTAGCGTTGCTCCTGGCAATACAGTGCTCTTTGAACTTGAATATTTACGCTACAGAAATTGAATATTTAAACCTTTAAATTAACTCTTATTTGCCTAAAGTTTTTCTTTCCTGTTTTGCATTTCGTTAATACACAGGTATGCACTTTGCAGATGCATCCACATAATACACTATGAAGCCCTACTAGGACCACTCACCCGGGCAAGAATCCCATCAGTTCTACCGTTTACTAGCTGTGTATTCTTGGCGAACAACTTTATCCTCTGAACTTTAATTTCCTCTTTCTGTAAATCTTAATCTGTTATGAGAATTCGACATATAAAGCAGCTCCATAAATGGCAACTACTGCGATTATTAATATGCCTCCTGCCATGGGTTATAATGGGGCTTGATTTTTGTGTTCCCTAAAAACAGGAAAGTTGCATGTGTCTCCACATCTCCAGCCTCAGGCTTCACAAGTAGTTTTTAAAATTCAGAAATGTCAGCCAGACAGAACTTAGGGTCTGTTTTACAGCTGGCCATCACCTCTCCACTGAGTTTTCTTATACATAGCTTAATATGAGGCCCAAAGATTATTTAACTTTTTATTTGTTGTATATTGACTATAATCATAACTGAGAATATCTTCCCCCCCATTTTATATTGTAAAACAGAGGGTTAGAATTGGGAATATTTTCTTCAATTGGACAAAATAGCAATACTTCAAAAGTAAAGTTAAAAACAGAATGCTACCATTTCCAAAGCATCCGCTAACGATGGAGCAGACTAGGAGACAATCATCCTGTATTTCCCACTACTTGAAGTATTAGAGAAAGCACTAAAGAGGAGGAGAAGCCTCCAGGGAGTGGAAGAGTGGAGGAAGGGGAGAACCTGAACAGGGGGGAGGTTTAAAATAGTTCCTCACTTTGGTGATGGTGGAGACTATGAGTGTGAGAGTGTGTGTGTGTGTGTGTGTGTGTGTGTGTGTGTATCTCCCTGTGGCAGAGTGCATATAGTTAAAATTCTCTCAGCTCCTGCTTCTCTTCCTCAGGGGGAATTGGAAAGGGACACTTTTAAATATTGGGACCAATTTAGATGTTGGGAACATTGAAACGATGACGCAAATAGGAAAAAGCTTAAAGGAGTCTGGTTTAATTGCTAATTAAGCTCCATTGAGTAAGAAGAACATTAGGACGGAAAGCCGTTACAATCCCGAAGTGCTTAGTCCCTGGGACGCAGCAGACCTTCCATAATCTCTGAATCTGTGATCACGCAGGTGCCACTAGGCTGAGACTGACCTGCAGTCATCTAGAGAGAGAGGAAAACGCTTGATGCTTAAGATGGCTGTAGAAACAACGTAGCCACAGTGGGCTTTAACATATTTAGACAGCCGGTTTTAATATACTCATACAATAAGCATCATAACAATTGATTACATTAAAATATTACTGAAAAAATCCTACTCGTTAATACAGGGTAAGGTCTTAAACTTTTTAAATGCTTTTGAAGTAATATTTTGAAATATATTAAACAAAAAGAATGAAACAATCAACTTCTGAGAGCCGGGAAGGTTTTCAGAGGTTAATTAGTCCAGTCCGCCCTGTAACAGATCCCGTTGTAATCGGCTCTCACGGCTCAACCACAGGGATCTACCCACTTTCCTTCATTACGCGTGAAAGCAGTCTGACCTAAGAGAACGCTGGCACTCAGGTCTTTGGTCTGCCTGCTTTTCCCCGTGTGGAAGGTCTGCTCCGTAGCTTGCACAGGGGAAACAGGGTGAGTCACCATCAGAGCCCTGGGGCCTGACCCTGTTGGATCACTAAATGGATCTGCCGCCCCGCAAGGCCCCGGGTGTCAGTTGTCTTAGCAGTGGAGGAGAGAATGCCTAAGTGGGCTTCCTCGGGAGGAGACCGGAAGCATTAAAGGAAACACTGTATGTGCAAGGCCTTTTGGAAGAACATACAAAAATATGACATGAATATACTAAAACGTACAATGAGAAAGCCAAGCCTCTGACCCCAGTTGGCCCCCCTACCCCCGCTGCGACCACTTCTCCAGAGAGCGACAAGGTTAAATTTCTGAGGTTTTCTTCCTAAAGTCGTCTCAGTACATGAGTGTGCCTTGACTCCAACAGACCCTGAGAATAAACCTTGTAGCGCATGCACCTTGTTATTTCCCCCACTCAGCCCTATAGCTAGGGCTGTGTCCTCAGTGGCACTCACAGGGAAACCACCTTCTCTTGTCAAAGGGTGGAACTCCATGGAAGGCTGAGCCACCATGTTTGAGGCAATCCCCACGCCCGGACATGTTTGGTTCCTTAGAGTCTTTCCTTTTTTTTTTTTTTTTAATAGACTGTGATGCCATAAATATATCTGTAAGTATAGCTAGACTTCTGTAGCACTGACTTTTTAAAATAACTAGAAGACCTGAGACACCGTTATTCTCTTTTATAGATTCTGCATAATTCTGTACACCTGGAACTCTACACAAAATATACTCAATGTTGAATGTGTGTTTCATCAGATCACTTCTATTAGAACACAGTACTGCAACAAGGACCTGATGACGGGGTTGTACTTTCGTCCATGAAACCGAGTAAAGAATTAAAAAGAGAAATGTCACTCAGTCTTCACTATTTTTAAAAACAAGAACCAAAACCAGTTGCGGAGTGCTGTGTCGGTCAGTAGGCATTTTGCAAATACGGTCTTTTTTAACGTCTCTCATTTAGTACTTAATAGCAGCAAAAATTCATAAAAGCTAAGAACTACAAGGAACCCTAAAGTTCTTCTAGTCTAATCACCTTTTCCAAATAGCAAATACTTTCTAAGACTCCTTCAGCATATCAAAAGGGTGATCGTAGATTCGATCAAAGGGAATCACATTTTACAATGAAGCTTACATAACAGGAAGTCATGGCCAAAGCAACAATTCTATCAGAAATAAGCAGAATACAGAAGTGAACGGATCTAAACCTGGGACAGACCTGTAAGAGCTGGTGAGTTCGTAATCTAGAAGCGCATTTGCTGTGATCATACCGCTCAGCGTGTCGATGCGGAACGCTTCCCCTTGGTTGCCAGACAGAATGGAATACTCAGGGCGGCCGTTCATCCCACTGTCCGGGTCTGCTGCAAAAACCTGTGAGGAAGCAGCTCTTCCATTAGGTCAGGATTTAATCTGCAAGATGGGTTAAGACTGTTTTACCCCAAAAATACAGACGTAGTGAAGAGAAGGGCCCTATGCACCCCAATGTTCATAGCAATATTGTCCACAATAGCTAAATCGTGGAAGGAGCAGAGATGCCCTTCAACAGATGACTGGATTAAGAAGTTGTGGTCCATATATACAATGGAATATTACTCAGCCATCAGAAAGAATGATTACACAACATTTGCAGCAACATGGACGGGACTGGAGGAGATTATGCTAAGTGAAATAAGTCAAGCAGAGAAAGACAATTATCATATGGTTTCACTCATTTATGGAACATAAGAAGTAGGAAGATCAGTAGGAGAAGAAAGGGAAGAAGAAAAGGGGGGGTAAACAGAAGGGGGAATGAACCATGAGAGACCATGGACTCTGGGAAACCAACTGAGGGCTTCAGAGGGAGGGGGGTGGGGGATTGGGATAGGCCGGTGATGGGTGTTAAGGAGGGCACATATTGCATGGTGCACTGGGTGTTATATGCAATTAATGAATCATGGAACATTACATCAAAAACTAAGGATGTACTGTATGGTGACTAACATAATATAATAAAAAAATGCTATTAAAAAAAAGGGGCTGTTTTTCAGACAAATGCACCATGAAAGAATCACTGATTGTCACACGCACTTTAAGAACAGTCATCAATATGATGGCAACAAATGGCCAAGGCTCACATTTATAATATAGTAGGTAATGGGCAGGCAAAGTGTTCTGCAGTCTCACTCAAAGGACTTGCAAATAATGTTCAGTCGGCGTAGCACATGTTTTGAACTACAATTTTAGGCAAGAGGTGAAAACACAGCGATACCTCAGAGATATTGAGGGTTCAGTTCCAGACCACCAAAATCAGAGAAATATTGTAATAAAGCAAGTCAAAGGAATTTTTGGTTTCCCAGTGCATATAAAAGTTTTTACACTATACTGGAGTCTATTAATTGTGCAACAAGCATAGCATTATATCTAAAAAAACCATGTCCATACCTCAATTTAAAAATACTTGATCGCTAAAAAATGCTAACCATCATCTGAGTTTCAGTGAGTCGTAATCTTTTTGCTGGTGGAGGGTCTGGCCTGGAGGGTCATGGCTGCTGACTGCTCAGGGTGGTGGCTGCTGAAGGCTGGGGTGGCTGTGGCAATTTGTAAAAATTAGACAACAATGAAGTTTGCCACATTGATTGACTGTTCCTTTTATGAACGATTTCTCTGTAGCGTGTGATGCTGGGTAATATCATTTTACCCACAGTAGAACTTCTTTCAGAATTGGAGCCAGTCCTCTCACGCCCTACTGCTGCTGCCTTATCAACGAAGTTTATGGAATACTCTAAATCATTTGCTGTCGTTTCAACAATTTTCACAGCAACTTCACCAGGTAGAGATTCCATCTCAAGAAACCACTGATCTGGTGATCCCCATCACAAGTAAAATAATAATGAAAAAGTGTGAATATTGCAGGAATTACCAAACTGTGACACAGATACAAAGTGAGCAAATGCTGTTGAAAAAATGGTGCCTATAGACTTGTTTGATGTGTGTTTACCACAGATCTTCAGTTTGTAAAAAAAAAAAAAAAAGCAATATTTGTGAAGTGCAATAAAATAAAGTAAAATAAAATGAGGTGCTGTACTTGAAAAAAATTCTAATTTGCTTGAATAGATTTCCAGCTATATTTAGATTCATGCCAGTACCAGAAAAGGAAAGAAATCTCTGCAGAGTGAATGGTGATCTTTAATTTGTTGTTTTTCCTGCTGAAAGTATTGCCTGTGAAATAGGCCGTATGTGGATTTTTTAAATATCTTATTGAAAGTCTCATTTTACAAGGATTTTTAATTAATAAAACAGCCTAGATTTAGTGCTAACAGATTTAGATCCTGATCATTTATTTGGTAAATTATCAAAGTAGTGTTGAGGATGAGACAAAAGTTTTGCATCACTCTCCATGGAGATCTATTATTTAGGCTGCATTACATTTTAATCAAAAACTAATTCTATTAGTGATTTTAAGATCTTACTTAAGAGTAAGTCGATGGATTAATTACAATTTTTTCTACTTATTTTCTTTTTTTTTTTTTAAGATTTTCTTTATTTATTTGACAGAGATAGAGACAGCCAGCGAGAGAGGGAACACAAGCAGGGGGAGTGGGAGAGGAAGAAGCAGGCTCATAGCAGAGGAGCCTGATGTGGGGCTCGATCCCAGAACGCCGGGATCACGCCCTGAGCCGAAGGCAGACGCCTAACCGCTGTGCCACCCAGGCACCCCTCTACTTATTTTCATCCTCTGTGCCCCTCAGCCTTGGCCTGACCTCACATTCCCATCATCCTCTGTCCTGTCCCAACACCGATGTCCTGATGGGTGTTGGCCTTGAACTCCCTCCGCTCTCAATCTATCCTTTGCGCTATTGCCAGATCTCAGGGGATCCTGAGTGGCCCAAGTGGGACATCGAGGACCTCATCGGGAGGGCACACAAACCAGCTACTTAGTAAAGACAGGCAGCAATACACAGTTCCTTGGAGGTCACCCGGAAAGGAAACTCATCTGCATCTGGACAGAATAAGATCCATCATGTCCCCTGGGTCCACATGCTTCAAAGTGTTACCAAGAGCAGGTCTCCCAGGAGGTGGATCCGTTAGGGTTTGAGGATGCCAGCAGCCCATATCCACTATGGCTCACTTAACCAGGAAAAATGTATCAAAAAGATAGTGCCTGGGTGAAGGCCAAGAACTTGGGCCACCCAGGGGCACAGTTTCTTTTGAGTTGTTGCCACCAAGACGAATCAGCTGAATGTGCTTCTGTGCTGGTGTCTTACCACTCGAGATTCAAATCCTAGGGAGAGAAAGCCTACACGAGACTGAGGCAAATGGCAACGACTTTGGCAGGGGGCAGAGGACAGGTCACCACCTTGACTGACAGTCTCACCAAGACTGTAGCTGACAGAGGATGGGCAGTCCCTAAAGGAAGCTGACGGGGCTGTCACCAAAAGCGGGGAGCATGGGCAGTGTGGTGGCAAAAGCCAGAACCACCACAAATGCCAGAACTCCAGAGCCTTCGACATTCCTGTTTATCTGAACAGAACACAGGAAAATGGCAGTTTTGGTTTCCTGGAAAAAATGAAAAGATCTAAAGATGTGAAGAACAAAGTTCGTTGTATCTGTTCCTGCCTCAGCCTTCTTAAAGTTTGACCTAATTTGACACAGTGATGGGCCAGGCTCCTTTCCATTTGTTTTATCTGGAAGGGGTGTCTTCCCCGTCTTGTGTTCCATATGGAGCAGCCTAGCTCTCTCCAAGTGAGCATGAACAATAAAGAGCCCGGGTGCAGGGGTCCTCTGTGACAAAGCAGGCCCCACAGTGGCACTGGAGGCCTCTGCCATCCCCTCCTAAACAGGTATCATTGTGCAGAGTGATACAGATGGGGCAAGTGAATGCCCTCCCCTTCTTCTGTCATGGCTGAAACGAAAGTCAAGACAGCATTTCTGCAACAGGCTGGAGACTGGAGCGATCAAGGCCCTGTCATACAACACAAGTCTGCAAGAACAGCGGAGGAAATCCTAGGGATCCTGGACTGTGCGGGGGCGGGGGGGGGAGTGTGGCAGGGACACAGAGCCAAGACTCCAAGATGGCCGAGACTTCACTGGTCTTGTCAGCACCAACAGAGGGGAACTTGTGCATCTGGGAACTGGACTGAAGGTCAAAGGAACGTGTCTCTGAAGATGCAGGTGGAGGTAGCTGCACAGTGGAGCACTGTGGGAGGTCTTGGCCGGAAGGTGTACTAACATGTCATCTGGCTCCCCGACCCCATCGCCCGGAGAGGAAGGGGGGTAATCATCACTAGGTGTTGGATCGCAGCAGTGGGGTTACAGAGGCCAGAGGGAAAGCCCCGGTGTGCTGCTGACTTTGCCAGGAAGGGGTTTTTGTACAGATTTCCTGTGTGGATCTCAAGAGGTTGTCCATTTCCTAATGTCCAGGGTCTTGAAGACAAAATAGCAATTCAACTGTGAAGGGAAAGGTAGAACTGGGTCCAAGTCCTGAAGCAGGTAGAGAGACTATCAAGGGTGAGTGGGTGTTAGAGCCTGAATGAGACTGCCTTCAAAACAGATCTTCGTTTTCATGGCTTAGGCCTTTTTGCTGAGATGGGGTAAGGCCCAGGAACAGTGGATCTGTGTCTTTCGAGTGAAATGTCTGCAAATTTTGAACGCAGGGAGCTCTTCCATGGGCCCGTGCCTCTATCCTTACTCGTCTGGCTGCAGCTCCACCTGGCGAGTGCCTGCTCGCCCTTGGAAACCAAGTGCAAATACCGTTCTTCTGTGAAGTCTTACGCTTTTCCTCCAGGAAAAGTCTGTATCTCCTCTTTTCTCTCATGACATTAAATGGGCACTTCCATTTAACATGACTTACATGCATTTAAATTTTATGTTTACTTTCTGACTTCCCCTCTTAGCTGTATACATGATAAGCTGAGCTGACTTCTGTGCCCCTACGGATTCGCTGCTAGTGTTGGACACCAGAGTCCCTAGTCCCGAGAGGAAGCAGGGGGGCACTAACAGCACCGGATGAAGAGAGGAAGAAGAGTGAGCTCAGAAACTCCAGACGTCCTTCGAACTAAGGTTTCAACCAGTTCATTAAACATTGTACATGCCCTAGAAACATTTAATTTATGTCCTAGAAAAAGGCTTTAGACTGATGATAATTCCCACACACTCACACATACACATACACAAAACCCATTTCTGTTACCTGTATGATGGGAGCATTGTGGAACTGGCCTTCAGACACTGACACGTGGTAAACGCTTTGCTCAAAGCATGGTAAGTTATCATTCACATCTTGTATCAGGACTGCTACTTTGCTGTAGGCTCTGTGCCCCCTGCTTTCCGCTAAAATGATGAGTTGTACTTCATGTCTGACTTCAAAATCGAGAAACTTGGGTTCTTTCACAGTGAGTTCTCCTATTTTGATTCCGAGGGAGAAAAGAATAAAAGAAAATGGTGTGGTACTCATTATTTAAAAAGCAAATCATCTTTCACTCCTATGCTCTCAAGCTCGTCTGTCCCTCAAAGTCTCCCGCTGGCTGGCTGCCCTTCCCTCTTCACTGGGGTCGTTGGGAAAAAAGTTGAGAATGTGGGGGTATTTGCAAGGTTCCAACATGTAGGAGGGAAAGAAACTATGAAATAGCTGAAATGTGGAAGCTGTCTCTGAAATCACCCTTCTCTCTCCATATTTAGTCCATCCCTATGTCTGCAAAGTCTACCTTTCAAACATCTCTTGAATCCGCCCTCCATCGTCACTGCTGCTATCCTCCTCCGAGCCACCAGCATTTCCCACCTTCTCCCCTGCATGAAGGGCCCCATGGCATCACTCATCTGGTCTCCCTACTAATCCAGTTCCCATTCTGAACTAAATCATAAAAATGGACACTGTCATTGTCCTACAGAAACCTCTTCCATGGCTTTCCATGATGATTATGACGAAGTTCAGCATTTTTAACCTCCATAGGATGGACGTGCTTGGGCCTCTCCTGCCTCGGGAGTCTCATTCCTGCCCTTCCCCACATTGCTCTCTCTGCTGTGCTCAGAACACTCATAAATGTTCTGTTCCTCAAATGCTCATTTTAGAGTCACCATGCATGCTTTTCCATCTGCCTGGCATGGTCTCTACCTCTGTGCTTCCTCAGGGATCTTTCCAGACCAACCAGCCCCATACCGTCACTGTGGTCAGCCTGTAACAGACTCTCACAGAGCACCCGCGTGTACTGTGCTCACCTATTTCAGACTGGTTCTTCCTCTTGGTTTAGAAGCTTACAAGGTGTGGATGGGTGCCTATCTCTTACACCAACGGTCATGTTCCCAGTGCCTAGCTCAGGGTCTGGCCTACAGAAGGCATCCATTAATGCATGTTATACCCTCATTTACAAAGTAGTAACAGGTTAGGGAAACTGACTTTTGGGGTTTATGCCTTGTACGAGTTTTCTCCCCCAAATTAAGAAAATTCCTCCTGATTTAATTTCCTTCTCTACTTTCTGTTCTGTTTTTGTTCTCCCTTTTACTGTCAAATTTCTTACTGAATTTATTATTATTATCTTATTATTTACTTTGCTTCACTGTCAGAAATTCCATCGAATAGAGATTCACTGAAGGAACACTGATTGGGAGGCTGAGACACCTGAAACCATGTAAAATCCTAGCCCTGGCTACTTAGTTTAGGGAAATTACCTGGCTCTACCACCACTACATTTGTGACCCAGGGGAAGTTATCAGGTTCTACAGAGCTGAGCCTCCTCTTCTGTAAAATGGGGATATTAGTAATGACTTTGTCGAGTTGCGGGAGAAGGACTCTAATGCATATTTCGAATGTTCCTGTGTAGGAACCTGATACAGATTCCAGTGCCCCATTCATGATCCTCTTCCCTTTCATCATCAGGTATAGATTGAAGAGCTACAAAAGCTCTGAATTTAGAAAGAAAACATTTAATTGCCATGGACTAATCAAAGCTTGATCTTCAGGCGAAGAACCTGTACTATTTCCAGAAATAAGGCCTGGAAGCCACAGTTCTTACTGTTCTATCTGAACCAGTTTCCTTAGACAACCATCTTGGTCCAAGAAAATGTCAGGCTCTTGCATACTTACCTGGAGGTTAACAGGAATCATGCCCTGCTCTAGTGTTCTAACTTCGGTACTGAGTGTTTTCAGATTTTTATAGCTTCTCTTCTGTTACTAAGAGCAACTAAATATATTTTCTATGAGGAACTCACTATACCACAAAATGTAAAATTTCCATAAACTCACTTTCATTTATTGTTATCAGTTATCAATTCAGAAAACCAGATTACTTCGACGGGCCACAGTCTGATGTGACCGACACCCCTGGCAGAAAGTTTAGGATAGATCTGACCATTGGTAGCTGGAAAACTCATTAAGATGCATTTTGATGAACTAGTAATGAAACAAACTGGTCTTCAGAAACCTCTGTGAAACAAGGGCTAAGCCGGCACCCCCAAAGGGCAGAGAAGCCCCAGGCCGAGGTAGTTCCAAGCTCTCATCCAGCACTCCGTCTCCACCGAGCAGAGCACTCCGCTTGCTATCATGTTCTGTTACTCTTAGCCAAAGAAAAATAACATAGAAACGCAACACTAAATTGCCAGTGTCACTTGGTAGAAAGTGTGCCAATTATAGCACAGATCAAAGTGGATTTTTTAATAAAAGGCTTGTGTTTAGGCTTTGATAATTGGAATTTTGCACTTGGAATGGCTCTGCAGTTCTAATGCTTTCCTTGCTTGGCTTTTATTTTTGGCATAATAACTGGCATATGCTGAGAAAGTTGTGTAAGTAGGAAAGACAATAACCCGTCTCTGAGATGACTCAAGGCTGGCACACCTACCAGACCCACATTTGCCTGGGATGCTATACGCATATTTTTCTCAGAGATATCAAGGATTTATCGTCACCGGTGAGATGCAAGAACTACTGAGCTCTCAGTCTGGGCAGAAGTCCACGTTTTCCTTCCAGTACAAGCCTCACGGGTATCGACTTTATGTTCATTCTTACGCATTAGCGCGCAAGTTCTAGAATAGCTTGAGAATGAAACTGCAGTACTATTTTCTTTCTCATATATGTACACATGTAGCTTTTGCCCACGTTATAAAACACACAGCAAAATGAGATGCAGATTCTTCAAATGCTAACTGCTCGACAGCACAATCAGGTAATGTCAATCCATTACAAACTGTGCACGTGCATATGAATGTACCCGAAGCAGAATGTGATAAATATTTATGTTACCCAACAGCTCTGAAACCGTCTCCTGCTAAAACAACATACCTCACACATGGCAAGTTTGATCATTTTTGTTTTATGTCAACCTACCAAATCATGGACGAATACTACCATTTATTTACATAGACGATGTGAGTAAAACTCCAACACTCCTGCTGGTGTAGAGTGAGTAGTAGATGTTTTTAGGCTGATGTGACAAGCAGTTTGAACACAAACATAAACCTTTGGTTTGTGACTATGGGACAGAGCAAAGACTGGCACAAATGGACAGAATATAAGGTTCTCATCAAAGATCTTTCTTATCAGAACTTTTAAGTCAGTAACTAATAAAATGGCCTTCTCACATTTTTACCCTTAAGAAGAGTAACCATAACCTTAGAGATCTTTACTGATTTGTCACACACACCAGCTTTCTGTTTTAACTGTTATATGGCTTAAAATACATATATTCATAAAACCTATGTTAGGTAACTTTACACATAAGCTTGAAGGTTATGTGCCAAAGGTGATGTGAAAGATGAGTTTAATATCATAATTAAAGGTTTTTAAAAAGGTTTCTTGACAGCAGTATGGAAAACCTCATAACAAAAACAACTAAAATGCTTTCTAACTTGTGTGTGTGTTGAAATGCATGATTGAGTTGGTATACTAGTAAGGAATCTTGAGAGGACAAAAAAGAACTGAAAACAGTAATCCAGGAAGGTAAGCAAACACTAAAAGCCCATTTTTGTTCCAAAGGTCTCTAACACAACCTTCTTCCTTGCAATTCATCTCTGATAGCTGCACCGAGTATGAGAAACAAGGGAAGAAAACTGAACCCACAAAAGATGCAGAATCTAATAGGAAAACCAGCATGAAGCTATAAATCCAAAGGCTACATATGTTCCAAGTGAGTGATCAATATTCAAAAAACAAAAACAAGTTCAAAATGGATGCACAGAAACCGGCTTTTCTTGACCTTGGTGTTGGTTGGAAGGGAGAAAAAGTCTCTGCTGTGGATTCATTGACGTAAGCCTGAATTTATGGTAGCCATACTATCACATCTATGTGTTTTTAAAATCCTCAATAATTATTTAAGCTAGTCTTTGCTTGATGATGTACCCAGGTGATCTGCAGAAGGAAAAATAAATCCTCTCTAAAGGGCATGAGTTCAATCCAGTCTTCAAAGAACCCTCAGAGAAAAAGTTGTAAGGACAATGAGCAGCTCATAGTTAACAAGCATGAAAATCACAGAGAAACAAGGCACCATGAATGAGAGCTGGCAAATCTAGAGAAAGCTGAATAAATCTTCAAAGACTTAAAATGCTGGGTTATTGGACACAGGCTGTGTAATTATTACATATGTTTAAATATATAAAAAAGAAGTTTAGAAACATGAGCAAGGAAGAAGAGATTACTTTTTTACAAGCAACTAGTTATGGAATAAATAAATCACCACGGGGTTAAAAGGTACAACATAGGGAATATAGTCAATGAAGCTATAATAACATTGTATGGTGACAGATGGTAGCTAGACTCGTGGAGAGAGCAGCATAACATACAGAGCTGCCAAACCACTATGTTGTATCTGAAATTAATATAGCATTGTAAGTCAACTATACTTCAATTTTCTTAAAAAAGATGATTTTTTTACAAGACCAGGAATTGCTGACAAAGAACCCAAGGGAACTTCTGGAAATAAAAAATATAGTTCCCTAGATTGAAGGAAAAGTGAAGGAGATGAAAAATGTGCAAAAGCGAGGTAGGAGAGAGTGCCTGGCTCAATACTTGTCTCACCAGACTTCTAAAAAGACCTTGAGATCAACAGCTAACTTCTTAATGCGACAATAGGAAACCAGAAAGCACTGGGATAATATCTTCAATGTGACGAGAGAAAATAACTGTGAACTTAGAATTCTAAGACCGGCAAACATATTTTTAAAAAATAAGAATTAAATAAAGACATTTGCAGACAACCAAAACCTGAACGAGTTTACTACGATAGACCCTCACTACAAGATGTACTTCAGGGAGAAGGAAAATGACACCAGAGGCAAGTCCGAGATGTAAGAAAGAACAGTTAGCAAAGAAGCACAGAAATCTATTTTAAAATATTAATAATGTCTGGGGGCACCTGGGTGGCACAGCAGTTAAGCGCCTGCCTTCAGCTCAGGGCGTGATCCTGGCGTTATGGGATCAAGCCCCACATCAGGCTCCTCCGCTATGAGCCTGCTTCTTCCTCTCCCATTCCCCCTGCTTGTGTTCCCTCTCTCACTGGCTGTCTCTATCTCTGTCAAATAAATAAAATCTTTAAAAAAATATTAATAATGTCTGATTTGAAAAAACTATAATTGTGGCCCACAGGAGCTTATAAGCTGAAAAAGGGATATTTGGTGATAAGACTTCTAAGTCTCTTATATTATTCAGAAGAAGGATGTTAGTTAATGTGAACTTCAATTATATATATGTTAAATAACCAGGCTAACCACTAAAAGAAAATAAATAGCTATATAATTCCAACAAACACAGGGAAAATGGCCATCTTCAGGTAATGATCGTATATGCTGAATGCTCAGAAAAATATTATAATCAATAGGAGTTTACAGGTTTGCTAGATACAAGATAAATATGAAAGCCATTTTCAAGTATACCTAATAGCATTCAGAAAAAACATTTTCTCACTTCACTTACAAGAAAAAGTATAAGGATTTAGACCAAATCTAACAAAAACCCTGTAAGCCTGCTACAAAAATTAAAATTTATTAAAATATATTTAAGGAAACAATGGATGTGATTTTCTATATCATCCTGAATTGAAGACAATACTTAAAGATATAGCTTCAAACTGATGTTTAAATTAATACAATTCCAACAAAAATCCTAGTAACCTAAATGTCTGTTGATGGATGAATGGACAAAAGAAAGTGTAGCTATACACACACAGCATATTATTCAGTCTCAACAAAAGAGAATGCCGCCATATGTGACAACATGGACAAACCCCGAGAACACTATGTTGAGTGGAATAAGCCAGTCACAGAAAGATAAACATGGCATGATTCCACTTATATGATGTATCTAAAATAACCAAACTCCTAGAGGCAGGGCGTAGAATGGCGGTGGCCAGGTGCGATAGGGGAGGGGCGATGGCAATGGGGAGGTGCTGTTCCGTGTGTATGAAGTTTCACTTATGCAAAATGCATAAGTTCTAGAAACCTGCTGGACAACACTGTGCCTAGAGTTAGCAATACTGTATTGTACACACTTATAGTTTTGCTAAAAGAGTAGATCTCATGTTAAATGTTTTTACCACGGTTAAAAAGGAAAGAAAAGTATTGGCAAATGATTATTAGTTACAGTGCACCGCTCTACGGGCTTTGTGAGGAGGATACTTTGGCCTGATGATTTAGTGCCTTAAATTCTAGATCGAGGCTATGCAATTGTTCTGGACATTTTCTTTGTTAATTCGAGTGACGTTTCACCTGAAAGCAAATGTGCATGTCACGATTACCTGGGTTTCATGCATGAAAAGTGTGGGCAGCTCTTATGTCACCCAAAGACTTATGAACAAATCTCCTTTCCTTGGGAAAAAAATCCCAATAGGCTTGTGTGTGTGTGTGTGTGTGTGTGTGTGTGTGTGTAAGTATGTATGTACATATGTTTGTGTGTGTCTGTGTGCATGTGTGTGTACACATGTGTGAAAACTTGGCAAGTGGATATAATGATTCATATTAGAGCAAAGGGTCAATAACAGCTAATATAAAGAACATGAGAATGGGGCTGCTTCCTTGGTATGAAGATTGATTATAACGTCTATGTGATTAAGGGAGAGTGGTACTGGTGTGTGGATAGACAAAGAGATGAATGCAGAGGAGTCAAGGATCCTGTAAAGAGTTATGGAAACAACGTATGACAGAGGGGGTATTTCAGGTCACATAGCAAGGTCACTGCTACTGAAATTACTGGTAATCCTTAAAAAAGAAAAAAAAAGAAGGAAAAGGAAAGTTATCCCTACACTCTTGTAAAACAGGAAAATAAATTCTAGATGCACAATAGATGTAAATATGAAACACAGGAAAACTTAAAAATTTTAAAAGAGAATGTAACGATATTTTCTTGATCTCAGGATCGGGAAGAGACTCTTCACTTACAAAATGGGAAAATCATAAAGTAAAACGACTGGTTAATTCTAACTCATCAAAATGAAAATGTACCAGTGAGAGAGGGCAAGACGAGTCACAAACTGTAAAAAATATTTGCAACCAAAAACAATCAAAGGAGACATGCTAACGAAAATATATGAACAATCCTTAACACTTCAGAAAGAGAAACACAAACAACCAGTAGAAAAATAGGCAACGTGTATCAATGTGCATTTCACGTGGAAGAAAACAAGAATGGTCAATCCACTATGCAAAAAATGCTCACATTCATTAGCAATAAAGACATGCAAATTACAACTGCAGTGAGATACCATTTCACACCCACCAGACTGGCAATAGAAAACAGGGCGTAAACAACCGCGATAGCTCTCATTTCAGGGCTGGTGGAATGTGAAGTGGGACAAACCACTTCAAAAACAATTTGGCACCATCTGTAATGCTGAACACACGCAGCCTCTGATGTATACTCCCAGCCTAGGCTCTGGGGCCGGGAGAACTCCTCACATATGCACCAGAAGACACGCATGGGGTTGCTCCTCCCAGCACTTGTTATTATACCCCCAGATGGGAAAACCTCCCTGACCATCAACGGTGGGATGGATAAATAAGTTATGACATCGACTTAAAACAGAAGGCCATAAAGAACTGAAAATGAAAGAGACCCATCTGCACGCATTAACATGAAAGATTCTAATTCTGAATAAAAACATTGAATCCCATTAAAATACAGACACTATGAATCCATTTATATAAAATGCAAAAATAAACCAAATTGAACAGTTTTATTGTATAGAAATGCATTTGCTGTAAGTCACAAGGGAACGATTATTCCTGAAGTAGGGACATTAGTCAGCCTGCAGCAGTGGACAGAAAGGAAGCGATGGGAAAAGGGCTCAGAGGGAGCGTTGATGATAGTGGCTGCGTTCTGGTTTATAACCTCGGCGGCAGGGACACACCTTCTTTGCTGTTCCTCTTTAATGTGTGCATAACAACTTATGCACTACAAAGCACAGCCAAAATGTCGAGCAAAAGAATTAAGTCATGGACGAGAGGCCATTAGCATGATTCTATCATGATGTTTAAATCAAGGTAAAATGACATAACACATCATTTAGAGAGTCAGACACAGTTGGAAAATTATCAAGAAGGAAAGGCAGTGATCAATGCCAAAGTCAGACGCCTGGTTATGGATTGCCCTGGGTCAAAAAGAGAGACGTGAGAGGGGCGAGACACACGGGGACTTCCCGAGGTTCTAGTAGTGTCTCATCTCTGGAGATGGATGGCAAGTACATGTCCATTAAACAGCTTTCTATGTTTTAGCATATCATCTTGCAGCTGTTTCACAATAAACTTGTGAAATAAATTTCAACATAAATAAATACTTAATTGAAAAGTGAAGAGTTTTCTGTGGACGTCCCCTTTGGACTAACCCTAGGCATTTTTTACCTGAATTTTAATGAGAGACTCCAGAAAAAATAAGGCCAAACCTGGGCCGTGTTAAGGGGGAGGTGGCAGGAGGATGTGGGGAGCCTGGGAAATTGTACAAGCTCTGCTACGCTCCTTCTTTCTCAACGTTCTAATCTCAGCTCCTTTCCCAGGACCTTCACACACTTGGACTTCTAGAAGCTTAAGGCTGGATGATGTTCACAAATCGCTCTCTTGTCAGCAGGCTTCCCCCGTCATCCTTTAACCAAATGGTGGGGCGAAGAGGTAAAGACCTGGCAGGCCACCTCAGAAAGGCTGCTGACCAAAGATGGTGCAGACCAAAGAGTGGCAACGGTACCCTGGGATGAGAAGGGCTTTGCTTAAGAAACTACTCCCTCTCCATTCTTCCCATGTGCCTGTAGTACAGATTACATAAGGCAGTTATGGTCATACAGAAATTATTAAAAACAGTCTTCTTGAGGTTTGACAATGCAGCAGCAGATCTGTATCTACTACATAGTTGTTACTCAAAGAGTATGTTTCAAATAATCAATTGGTATTCATTTAAAACACAATAATGGTCTTATTAAAGTTAAATTCAATACATGCTGTATTTGGAAGTAATTTCTTTACCACCACATAGAAACCTTTCCAGCTGTCCTTTTTTGTTGCATTGTTGACATTCAGTGGCGAATTAGAAGAATCTCGTGATGAAAATGCCCTACGGCTAGACATGTGTGGTTATTTTCAATTCAAACTCAATATTGATGGTCTCCCTACTCTACCTCCCATTTTCCCAAGGAGATGAGTAAATTATAAGTAGAAACCAATTTATCTTCAAAAATTCAAGGGGTAGGCTAGGTACTGCCTAATTTGGAAATCTGAAGAACAGGATTCATAGTGAGTACGTGTAAACAGACAAGTAGTCTTGATTTCCCACAATTTCTCATCAGCTATTATAAAAAATTGTCTCTTATTTACCTTTTAAATTATTTACCTCTAATTTTTCTATCTTTCGAATTTTGAGTTTCCTTTGCAGAAGGATTTCTTACTAGTAACATTAAATGGAGCAGAAAATAAAGCTATGATAGGAGAGAGAAGGATCACCTGAGTTGGAGCACAGGGAAAAAGCCCCATCTTCATTTCCACTAAAAATGGAATATTTAATGCTGTCTTGTATTGGGTCGGGAGCAACAGCTTCTACAGTCACAACAGAAGTACCTGTAAAAATTAAGTAAAAAAAAAGAAAGAACTTTAGGAAAAGAAATTTTCAGGGAAAAACAAGAGCAAACACTGGGTATTTCTTGTTTGCTTACTACATTTTCATTTGTTCATTCATTCAATGATTCGTTATTGAGTGTCTTCAATAAGCCAGATCCCATGCTAGGTGCTGGAGACAGAGTGACAAGTTAGGAAAGATCTCTATCTTTATGCTGATTATTAACTAAAGGAAGGAGATAGACAATAAACCATTAAACAAATACATAATCAAAGTAGATTTCAGATGTGCTAGGTTCCCCGGAATAAAAAAAACCCAATGTAACGTGATAGAAAACACTTTTTTATGGGGGGTGGGGGCAGACATATAACATTTCAAGATATAGGGAACAAACTGATTACCAGCATGAAAGAAGAATTAGCAAGCACTGATAGAGGCAATGAGACAATTGCTGTGATTAGAACTGGGATTTCACTGGAAGGTTCTCAAGAGTCCAGTCCGGCCTCAAGTTAGCTTTTTGTTGTCTTCACGTGTAATATCTCATGCCCTTTGCTGTTCACCTCTGTTTTACTTCCTATCCTGGTTGCCCATTTGTCCACCACCTTTAACTGCCTGTCCTTTTAAATTATATTTTTATTTAATCAACTTTATTAAGGTAACATTTACATACAATAACACACACATATTTTAAGTATAATAGTTACATGTATACACATATATACATACATATGTATACAGTTATATATGTATATAGTTTTAACAACTATATACACCTGCGTAACCACCATCAGAATCCAGATGTAGAATATTTCCATCACTCCAAAAAATTCCCCCTTGACCTTTTGCAGTCAGTTTTCTCTTACTTCTGGTCCCAGGCAATCACTGATTTACTTTCTTTCACTTTGTTTTGCCTCTAAAATTTTATGCACATAAAAATTATATAGTATCTCTCTTCTTTTGATCAGCATTTTTTTTTTTTTTTAGGAATCAAACATGTTATTCTGAGTATTAAGAGTTCATTCCATTTTTATTGTAGAGTGTAATCTACTGAATGGACATACCACAATGTGTTGATCCATTTTTCCATATATAGACATTTGGATGGTTTTCAGTTTTATTATGAATAAAGCTGCTATGAACATCCATGTAATAGTGTTTGTGTGGACACATGTTTTCATTCTTCATGGGTAAACACCTACAGTGAGTGCATGTTTAACTTTATAAAAAACTGACAAACTATTTTCCAAAGTGGTGCTATACCATTTTACATTCCTGCTAGCAACATACGAGAATCCTAGTTGTTCCATATCACTGGTATTGCCAGTCTTTTTAATTTTAGTCATTCTAGTGGTTGTGTGCTAGTTATCTCACTGTGCTTTTAATTTCAATTTCCCTGATGTCTGATGGATGTTGTGAATCTTTTCATGTGCTTATTGGTCATTTTCACTCTTTTTAAAGATTCGTCTTTGTTTTTTGGCTTTTGTTCTCTATTTACCCACCACTTCTGAGAAACTTTTTCATAGTTCTTTATTGGTTCTAGTCCTCTTATTTTTGGCCTGTAACATACAGCATCGTCTTTGGATGCCCACTCGGGCAGTGACCCCTGCCTCTCCTCTCACTTCCATGCTGCCTGGCAGGATGTCACCTATTGGCGAAGGTATGCATGTTGTACTGACTGGGAGATGGGAAAAGGGCGGGCTCTGCAAGATGCTCTCGGCCTGCTAAGTGTGCAGCAAGGGGGGGCCTGATTTAGGATGGTGTCATCAAGGCACAAGAGGAAAAGTCAAAGGAAACATTTGATAAAAACACAAGTGTTGACGTGCTGTCAGAGATGAGAACAGAGCAGGGATCATTAACTCCGAAGTTTTGGGGTAAAAGTAAGAAGTGTGGACAAACGAAGGAGCCAGGTGGGTGGAGGAAGCCAGAGACTGTCTGATGTGCCTAAAACACTCAGCTTCAACTCATCACAGCCAGTAGGGAAGAGAAAGCAGGCTTTAGGATGCTTGAAATTCTGGTCTTTTTAAAAAGAGAAGCTCAAAAATTCATATTTATTTTCCCGTGAAATCTCCCAATTCATAAGTGTCAGAAAATAATTTAATTTGGGGGAAAACCATAAGCCATCATATGGCTTGAACAAAACACAGCTGTCGTCTAACTACAGGTCTGAGTCTGCTCATGCCATCCCCGATAGAGAAGATGAATCTCTCCTTTTTGTTATGAGCCCTTCTAGCATTTAGATTATGGTACTGATTTGTCATCCATGGACTTGTACTGAACAAAGCTGTAGACTGATCTTATCTTTCCACTAAATTGGACTAAGTTCAGTGAGAGCACAAGAGGTTTTCTATATATTTCTGCAACTCCAGATTAGATTTGCTTCTAAAATTTCATATACTTGATAAATCACAGAGTGGCTGCCTTCTTCTGCTTAGCATGCTCTTTTGAGAATCAATCATATTGTTCTTTATATCAAAAGTTTATTCCTTTGTGCATGGTAGGTGCTCAATAAGTGTGGGAAGAGAGAAGGTAATAGAGGAGACAGAGGAAGTATGGGATGAAGATGCTCACTGAAGTATTCTAGCCTGAGAGTCTCAAAGAATGCCTCTCTGCCTACAGGGCCCTTCTAAACCAGCAGCAATTATTTAAAAAAAAAAATCAGAGGCGCCTGGGTGGTGCAGTTGGTTAAGCCTCGAACTCTTGGTTTCTGCTCAGGTCTGATCTCAGGGTGGTGAGATCGAGCCTCACCTCGGGATCCATGCTCAGCTTGGGGTCTGCTTGAATTATTCTCTCCCTCTTCCTCTGTCCCTCCCCACTGTGCTCTCTCTTTCTCTCTCTCACTGAAATAAATAAATCTTTAAAAAAATAAATTAAATAAATAAAAAAATCACTCACTGCTATAATACACTTTCTGATAGTGGGATTTGCAGTAGTTAAAAAAAAATGACACTTATTCAAGACTTCTTCTGGGCTTCCACATTGATTCCTACTGTGCAGGCCCCAAGAAACAAGCTCAAAAGCCATCTTGCTACAGGTTACAGTAAAAAAAAAATCCCTAAGCCAGCCAAAATCAATACATACATTTTTTTTTTCCTGGATACTTAAAAGGGTTCCACTAAAAAGAAGAGAAGAAAGAAAATGCCATGGAACACATAATATTTTCCCCAGGAGCCTTCTCAACACAACATTCAAAGACAAATGCAATGATCACCGGACATATTAAAGGAAACAAGTATGTGGTATTGTTCTGAAAACTGGAAAGTCATTGAGAAAAGGCATAAAATAGGCTCATTATGGAGAAAGAACAGGAAAACCACAACTAGATATATTACTCTCTTTAAAAATGTTATGTTTAATACAAACTGTAACAAGGTTTTAAAATCATTTATCGAGGCTTCCAAATGGTGGTTCTTTTCAAGCCAGTTATGAAGTCATTTAGTGACAATGTAAAGGGTTTTAATTAATCATCGTGGAATCGAGTGGCTGCACATGTTGAGAATCTCTCAAATTGCATTATAGTCTGAGGCTTATTTTTTACATTTTTAGGAGACATACTGCTAATATAAAAATGCCTTCCATTTTCAGTAGGACTATGCCTTAACAGTAATGCAGTATGTTTTATCTTTAGCACTCAATCACAATTCTGTGCTTCCTGATACAATTTAGTTTTTAAACACAGGAAATTTTATTTCCACTGGCTTGTCCTATGTTCTTAAGAATGGCAGTAAGAAGAGAAACAGCTATGCAGGCAAGACGTACGGTCTTGCTGACGGCCTTTTCTCCACGGCTTAGGATGCTTTAATTATACGCCTGATTACAAAACAAAACATGGAGATCCTTTGCAAGCTAGAAAACAAAGATGAGCACAGAATTGTAAATAAGAATCACATACGTACTCCCTCATAAAGGAACAATCGTCTTTTTATTGCAAATAAAATGTTCATAATATCAAATGAAATTGTAGCACACAAAGAATTTCATTCAAAATATTTCAAACTAGATGCTAAAGTCTGCAAAGAGCTGCAAATATTTGTATATGTTCTTCCTCAGATGAAGTTTAAATTTGAGACTGCTCCCAAAACAGAGGAAATAACTAAAGGACCATGAATCCTTCTAGGTCTTGGCTTATCTGTGCATATTTTACTTAATTTACTTAATTTATTTTTTGAAGATTTTATTTTTTAAGTAATCTCTGCACCCAACAAGGGCCTCGAACTCACAACCCTGAGATCAAGAGTTGCACACTCCACCAAATGAGTCAGCCAGACACCCCAGCTTACTGTGCACATTTTATTTGTTTGTTTGTTTGTTTATTTATTTATTTGAAAGAGAGAGAGAGAGAGAGAAAGCATGCTTGCTGGGGGAGGAGCAGAGGGAGAGGGACAGAGAGAATTTCAAACCGACTCCCCACTGAGCATGGAGCCTGTCATGGGGCTTGACCTCACAACCCTGAGATTATGATCTGAGCTAAAATCAAGAGGCAGACACTCCATCGACTGAGCCACCCAGGCACCCAATGCACATTTTAGATAAAAATCTGTCTCTGGGCATCTAAAGAAGATTTACAATTATTGTCCATTTCACAGCAAGGTAGAAATGACAAAATGAAAACCAACCCTGTATCTTTAATTCCCATGAGGCAAGTGAAACATACAGAAAAATTTACATTTTCAGCTTTTATGAATTTCACTTTCAGTCTAACATTGCATCAAAAAGTATAATACATTCAATGTTCTTGTTTTCTTCTTTACAAAAATAGTTAAAAAACTAAAACCATCTACAGCGGCAGTGAACTATTTAAAAGCAGAATTATGGAACAATTAATGTTATGTGACTAGAAAAATCAATATTCATGGAAGTATTTAGGTATAATAATAAAAAAGACATTTTATTCAGAGCTGTTCATGAGTAAATACTTCTAGAGTTTTATTTTTGTCATTTCTAAGCAACGCAAGTATTTTCTTATTGATGTCCGACTTGAGATTTTTTTTAAACATTTGGATGATTTTGAATTGTCCATCAGCTTAATCATCCAGCCACTGGAATGCTGAACATATTTCAGTCATTTAAAAAAGTCAGGAGTGAGGTCAGCAAGATGGCTGAATAAAGCCTGAAACCTCATCCCCTGTAGAGACACTGAATGAACAACAACAGTATATGATCCAAAAACCTTTTCTGAAAACTCCAGGCCAGAATGGAGTGGTATGATATATTCAAAGGGCTGAAAGAAAAAAAAAACTGCCACCAAGAATATTATATCCAGCAAAACTGCCTTTTAGAGATGAGAGAGAAATAAAGATCTTCTCAGATAAACAAAAGCTGAGGGAGTTCACCACCACTAACCCTGCCTGACAAGAAATGCTAAATGCTTCCAGTGGAGATGGAAGGACACTAGACAGCAATGTGAAAGCATATGAAAATATGATGCTCTCTGGTAAAGGTAAATATATAGACAAACACCAAATCTCATAACACTGTAGTGGTGATGCATAAATCACTTAATCTCGGTATAAAATTTAAGAGATAAAAACATAAAAAATAACGATAACAATAAAACTATGTGAATGGATAAAAATATAAAAAGATGTAATTTATGAAATCAATAACATAAAGTGGGAAGGAGAAGTAAAGGAACCGATTTTTGGATGTGACGGAAGTTGTTACTAGCTTAAAACAGATGGTTAAAACTATAAGATGTGTTACATACTCCCCACAGTAACCACAAAGAAAGTATCTATGGAAGAAACGCAAAAGGAAATAAGAAGGGACTCAAAACATGTCACTACAAAAAACCCAGTGAAACACAAGGGAAGGCAGCAAGAGAAGAAAAGAAGAACAAAATGAAAAACATACAGAAAATAACTTAAAAATGGCAGTACTAAGTCCTTCCCCATCGGTAATTTTTCAAAACGTAAACGGATGAATCTCTCCAATCAAGAAACATGGAATAGCTGAATGGGTTTAAAAACAACAACAAACAAGATCCAAGTATAGACCGCCACCAAGAAACTCGCTTTAGATATACAGACAAATATAGGCTGCAGGAGGGAAGATAAAGAGATATTCCATGCAAATAGCATCCGAAAGGCAAGAAGGGTAGTTATACCTACATCAGACAAAATAGAGCTTAAGTCAAAAACTGTCACGGGACAAAGAAGGATGCTACATATAAAGTTCTATTCATCAGGAAGATAAAGCAATTATAAATATACGTGCACTGAACAGCAGAGCACCTAAATATATGAAGAAAACACCGACAGACTTGAAGGGAGAAACAGATAGTAACACAATAATAGTAGACGATTTCAATACTTCACTTTCAGTAATGGATAGAGCAAACGGATAGAAAATCAATAGGGAAACAGAGGACTTGAATAACATTATGGACTAATTGCACCTAAGACACATACACAGAACCCTCCAACCAACAACAGCAGAATACACATTCTCAAGTATATTACACATTCCCATATATACACTCAAGTGCACATGGAACATTCTCCAGGACAGATCACATGTTAGGGCACGGGACTAGGGTTAACATCTTTAAGAATATTAAAATCATACCAAATATCTTTTCTGACTACCATGAAATGAAAGTAGAAATCAATAGCAAAGGAAAACTGGAATATTCATAAACACATGGACATGAAATAATACACTCTTGAACAACTAATAGGTCAAGGAAGAAATCTAAAGGGTAATTAGATAATACCTTGAGACAAATGAAACAAAAGCACAACATACCAAACATGGGCTGTAGCAAAGGCAATACTAAGAGGGAATTTTACAGCAATAAATGTCTACATTAAAAAAAGAAGAAAGAGGGGCACCTGGGTGGCTCGGTTGGTTAAGCAGACAACTCTTGATTTCGGCTCAGGTCGTGATCTCAGGGTCTGGGTTTGGGCCTGATTCCAGCTCTGTGCTCAGCGGGGAGTCTGCTTGAAGAATCTCTCTCTCCCTCTTCCTCTGCCCCTCCCTCCCTCCCTTCCACCACCTTTAAATAAATCTTTAAAAAAGAAGAAGAAGAAAGACTGCAAATCAACAACCTAACTTTACATCTCAAGGAACTAGAAAAAGGAACAAACTAAAAGCAAAGTGGGCAGAAAGAAAGAAATAATAAATATTAGAACAGAAATAAGTGGAATACAGAGTAAAAAAAAAGAGGAAAATCAAACTAAACTTTTAAAAAAAAATCAGCAAAATTGACAAATCCTAGGCAAGCCTCAAATAACAAAAATCAGAAATGAAAAAGGAGATATTACGAATGACGCCACAGAAACAAAAGGTATCATAAGATACTACTATGAACAATGACACACCCAAAAATAAGATAACCTAGGAGAAAAGAATACATTTCTAGAAACAGACACTCTATCAAAATTGAATCTGAAGAAAGAAAAAATTCTGAATAGATGTATATCTAGTCAGGATATTGAATCAATAATCAAAAACCTTCCCATAAAGAGGACCAGATGGTTTCACTGGTGAATTCTACCAAACATTGAAAGAAGAATTAACACCAATCTTTCTCAAACTCTCCCAAAAAAATTGAAGACAACACTTGCAAACTTATTTTATAAGCCAGCATTACTGTGATACCAAAACCAGAGACACCCCAAGGAAACTACAGACTAATATCCCTGATGAATCTAGCTGCCAAGGTCCTCAATACAATACCAGCAAACTGAATGCAACAGCACATTCAAAGGATCATATGTTATAACAATGTGGGATTTATCCCGGGGATGCAATGATGGTTCAATGTATGAAAATCAATGTGATACACCACCTTAACAAAATAAAGAATAAAAATCACATGATCACCTCAATACAGGCAGAAAAAGCATTTGGCAAAATTCAACACACGCATGCATGATAAACACACTCAATAAACTAGGAACATAAGGAAATTATCATACATAATAAAGGCCATAGAAGAAAAGCCCATAGCTCTAACATCCTATTCAACGGTGAAATCAAAAAGCTTCTTAGCCAGGAATAAGATGAGAATGCCCACTCTCACTACTTCTGTGCAACATAGTACTGAAAGTCCTAGCCAGAGAAGTGAGACTTTGAAATTAAAAGCATCAAAATCGGGGAGGGGGGGAGGAATAAAATGAATGTTGTATTTAGTGACATGATCTTATATATAGAAAACCCTATAGATGACACACACACCCAGTTGGAACTGATAAATGGATTCAGCAAAGTCGTAGAATACAAAATCACCACACAAAAATCAGCTGTGTTTCTATGCACTAACAGTGCACGATCTGAAAAAGAAATTAGGAAAACAATCCCATTTACAATAGCATGAAAAAAATAGAATAAACTTAACCAAGGAGGTGAAAATCTTGTTCACTAAAAACTACAAAATATTGCTCAAATAAATTATAGAAGACACAAATAAGTGGGAAAATATTCTGTGTTCATGGAATGGAAGGCTTACTACAAAAAAAATCTGCAGAATCAATGCAATCCATATCAAAATCCCAATGGCATTTTTTACAGAAATAGAAAAAAAGAATTTTAAAATGCATATGGAATCTTAAATGACTCCAAAGAGCCAAAACAATCTTGAGGGGAAAAAATGCTGGTGGCTTCACACTTACTAACTTCAACAGTACAGAGCTACAGTAATCAAAACAGTGTGGTAATGGCATAAAGATAGATACATAGAGACCAATGGTAGAGAACAGAGATTCCAGAAAAAAACAAACAAACCCTCATGCATATTTTCAAAGGATCCTGGCAAAGGTGCCAATGCTACACAATGGGAGTAGGTTAGTCTCTTAAACAAATGGTGTTGGATATCCACGTGCAAAAGAATGTGTTTGGACCTTTACCTTACCACATATTCAAAAATTAAGTCAAAATGGATTAAAGACCTAAATGTAAGACATGAAACTGTAAATCTCCTAGAAGAAAACTTTTAGGGGGAATGCTTCATGACTTTGGATTTGGCAACGATTTCTTGGATATGAGAGTAAAAATACAAGCAACAAAAGCAAAAAATAGATGAATGGGACTACATCAAAATGAAAAGCTCTACACAACAAAAGTAACCATGAACAGAGTGAAAAGGCCACCTATGGGAAGGGAGAAAATATTTGCAAACCCTGTACTTGGTAATGAGTTAATCTCCAAAATATATAAGGTACTCCTTCAACTCAAGAGCCAAAAAAAAAATTTTTTTTAATGAACAAAGGACTTGAGTAGACATTTCTCCAAAGAAAACGTAAAAATGACCAACAGAGTTTTAAAAAGATGCTCAACATCACTGATCATCAGGGAGATGCAAATCAAAACCACAGTGAGATATCACCTCACACCAGGTAGGATGGTTGCTATAAAACCAAAACACAAACCAGAAAATAACAAGTGTTGGTGAAGATACAAAGACATTGGAATCCTAGGATACTGTTGGTGATGTTACAAAATGGTGTAGCCACTATGGAACACACTATAAATGTTCCTCTAAAAATTAAAATTAGGGGCGCTTGGGTGGCACAGCGGTTAAGCGTCTGCCTTCGGCTCAGGGCGTGATCCTGGCGTTATGGGATCGAGCCCCACATCAGGCTCCTCTGCTATGAGCCTGCTTCTTCCTCTCCCACTCCCCCTGCTTGTGTTCCCTCTCTCGCTGGCTGTCTCTATCTCTGTCAAATAAATAAATAAAATCTTTAAAATAAAATAAAAATTAAAATTAAAATTAGAACTGTCATATGATCCAGAAATCCCACTGGGTGTATATCCAGAGAACTGAAAACAGGATCTCAGAGAGGTGTCTGCACAGCCATGTTCCCTGCAACGTTATTTACAACAGCCAAGAGATAGAAACAACCTAAATGTCCTTCAGTGGATGAGTGGATAAAGAAATGTAGTATACACATACAGTAAAGTATTATTCAGCCTTTAAAAGAAGGAAATCCTGGGGCGCCTGGATGGCTCAGTTGGTTGGGCGACCAACTCTTGGTTTTGGTTCAGGTCATGATCTCAGGGTCTTGGTCTCTGTCCTCAGCGGGGAGTCTGCTTGAGATTCTCTCCTTTTCCCTCTGTCCTCCCCACCCCACCCCCCAGCTCATGCAGTCTCTCTCTCTTAAAGAAATCTTTTTTTTTTTTTAAGAAGGAAATCCTGTCATAGGCACTGATGAACCTTCATTTCATAAATAAAGCAGTCACAAAAAGGCAAATAATTTATATGAGGTAGAAGTTGAAAATAAAATGGTGCTTGTTAGGGGCTGGAAGGATCAAAATGATTTGTTGTCCAATGAGAATAGAGTTTTAGTTTTAAAAGATGAAAATATTCTAGAAATCCATTGCACAATGATGGGCCAGCGTTATCACTACTGTACTGTGCACTTAAAAATGATTATTTATGATGGTAAATTTTATGTTATGTGTTTCTTACCACAATAAAAAAAGGAAGAAAAGTTGATTTTTCCCTCCCACCTTCCCATCATCAAAAATGACTGAACATATGTTACTAAAGCTTTCCAAAAAATTCACCCCTGGGATGAGACAAAGCATGGAAAATCTCAAAACAAATAATTTTCCATAATTTGTGAACAGATGAAAACCATGTTTTAAAACATAAATGGCATGCAATCTTGAACACATTTGCTTTTGTGAACACCTAAGGGAATAATAGAGGAAGCTAGACAAAGTGCTTATTGACCTTTTCTGAGCTTTAGGAAAAGAGAGATGTGGAAGAAAACCAATATAGAATACATGAAATAAGGAGTAAACAAAATTATCTGAAATGTTATTTTTAATGGGATTACAGATATTGGTGGCCAGATTTTTTAAAAGGAGGATTATCTATAAATGGATTCAATCCTTTGAAATTCACTCATAACAACGTAGAGAAAAGCAGGTGCTAAAGTGATCCCTTGATGTTCCTACTACCTCTCTAATTTTGTGATTTACAGAAGACCATATTTAAAGCATGAGCTTGAGAATTGTCAGTGTTGCTTCAATGTTGGATCAGACTCTAAGTCTTGTCTGTGGACCCGATGCTGCTAGTCTCCCCTCATTTGCAGGTGATCCCCTGTCTAGTCTGCATCCCTAGGCTGATGACCAGACTTCAAATTTCTTTCATTTGCAAGAACTATCCTTTTTCTCCTTTGCAGCTCCCAAGGCAGCCAGAACCCAGAGCCTACCTGTGTCCAGAAAGAAAGGTTGCACAATTTTTCTATACGAGTGATTCTCGATTTTGGTTGTTAGATACCCAGCACGTTTCCAATTGCTTCAAGAAACAATGCAAATGTCTCCAAAAAAATCTTAAAAATATGCTTTACTTAGATTAAAGAAATGCCTTTTAAGATGTTTTGAGATGCCACATAATGAGTACTACACTAAACTATTTCAATGATTCCATTTTATTGTCACAGTTTTAGGGAGATGTATTGCTGTCCTTAAAATAGATAAATCTGAAACCAGGGTCCAACATCCAGAAATAACAGATACTAATTGAAAACAAAAAGGAAAGAGAGGAAATCCTGATATTTCTAAGCCTTTTATTCTGTTTCTTGCTGAAAGATAAATGACATTTCTTGGTAAACTTTACAGTGCTATCAATCACAAATGTCCAAATCTCTTCCAACTTCCAAATACAGAACAAAATGCCCCTCTGATCTTCAGGACTCCCAAGCCATTGCCACGTTCCTTTGTCACCCTTCACAGCAGAGCTTTGTGAAAACAGAATTCCCCACCCCCACTTTGCTCTGCACTTCCCTGTACTTTGGCTTCTAAAACAAATTTCTAGACACTTCGTTCTCCCTACTGTTCCCAATCCTCTCTGAAGTTGCTAAATTCTATTTGGGGGCACACAGTCTCTGGAAGCAGCCACAGCTGCCTCTGGAGTGCATTTAGGTGGTCTCAGCTCCTGGTCTCTATTTGTGGCCAAATACTGAACTGTTTTACCAGAGCAAACTTATTCTTCAGACCTTCCTTTCTGGACTCTCCCAGCCCCTGGTGTGGCTAATTGTGTCATTTTCTCTTATCCTTTATATTTGATGCATGGACTTATCTTTTTAGACATGCCTTCCTTTCTACCATGTTCTTATCTCCTGACACCAAGATGGCATCCTCAGACCATCTCAGGCAACACTCCTCACCTCCATGGATGAGAGGTTCTTTGAGTACTGGGTGACAGCCCATCACCTCATGTACTTCCGCTTTGGGGACAGGCCTCCAATGGAGCTGTCACCTTTCAGTCCTTATCTTAACTAATCTCTGCTGCAAATTAAAAGTTGCTGACCACTTCCTGCTTCTTGAATGTATCGCTTTCCTGTCCCTCTAACACCACCCTCCCAGGAATTGTCAGTGGTGCCCCTGCCAGCCCCTCCACCTCAGTCTCTCTGATAGATTCATTACTTCAACACCTATAAAATATTGCCATTACTTTAGATTTCTTCTAGGCTCTCTCTCGACCCCTACCCTTGGCCTGCATGCATAATTACATGGGAGTTTCTACCAATTCACAAAGTCTGGTCTATCTTCAAAAATCTCATTTAATTGGTTGGGGGTTGTGGATGTCTAGGTAGCAGTAATTTTTAAAAGCTCCCCTGGTGTCTCTATGGTGATTTACCATGTGTATTACCATATCACCCTCCTAACTCAGATCTCTCCTCAGTCCTTGATGAGACCTCCAAAGTCAGCTAGATATAAAAGATGTTTTGTCACTCTTTTGGTAATTTCGAGGCTGTCAACATCACACTAGAAAGCTCACAAGAGCCGCTTCAACTGTTTAGGATTAACGAGCGACTGTCTGATTATGAGCTTGGCTTCCTGTGTCTTTTCTCCTAGAAAGAGAGACCGGTCATCTTGGCATGACGGTTGTAATCCACATGGCAATCATAGTTCTTCATATACATGAAAACTGACAGCCCGGTCTACATATCAGGCTCTTTCATATTGGTTAGTAAGTCCCAACCCAGGGGAAGACTCCCTGGCTTGTTAATAAGATGAGTCTTGAACTTATAATGGCTGAGGCCCGGATGTGAGACTGGGGTTAATTTGCAAAGATGAGAGGTGCCTTATTCTCTTTCTTAAAATTTTTATTTATTTTAGAGAGATACAAACAGAGCATGAGGGAAGGGGCAGAGGGAGAGGGAGAGAATCTCAAGTAGACTCCCAGCTGAGCAGGGAGCCCGATGTGGGGCTTGATCTCAGGACCCCGAGATGATGATCTGAGCTGAAACCGAGAGTCCAGGCTTAACCGACTGAGCCACTCAGGCACCCCAAAGTGTTTATCTTCTCCTGAGACAGGCTGACCCCCACCTAAGGCATTCTTCTCTATCTCCTCCAGAGCTATCACAGTGGTAGGAAGGTGAAGAAATTCCATTCTGTTTGTAAACAGCTGGCTAGATAGCACTCACGTCAATGAGTTTCATTCCAAATATGAGACTGGCTTTAAATAAAATAATGAAAAGGGGATGATGAGTAATAATTGCTTCTCTTTTTTTCATGATCATAAAAATGTGTATGTTGGGCCCTGTTCCAAGTTTGTGGGTAACACAGATTATGGGAACTCTTCCCATCACTTCCATCGCTATGGGGACTTTCACCTTAAAAAGTATAATTGTTATCTTGTTTGGACACAGAATGGGGCAGAATGCAATAATAAGGTTTAAACACTGCAAGTATTTCACTGTTGTTATAGAATTGCTGTGTAATAACTGGTTGCTCTGGCAGGAATTTATACCCAGTGAACTTGAGAGATTTCGATGAAGGATTTGAGACAGAAGGAGGACAGCAATAAGAATAAAAACAATGACCAGCACACTATATGACCTCATTTAATCCTTACAGTAGCCCTCTGAGGAAATCATTATCCTGTCCTCTTTATAGAAGGAGAAAGAGAGCTTGTTCACTGTGAGTGGGACCCGCCCAGCTACACTACTTTCTCTCACACCATACTCCACATCCATGTGCCCAGCTTACCAAGAGTAAGAACCAAAATTTACTGGACCGATTGCCAAAGGTCCAGAAGAAGGGGCTATCTTCTGAACCACCAAGATCAGGTTTGTTCAGGATACAAAATTAAATATACATAATAACTAGTTAGAATGACCCCATGGGTCATCATGTTTTCATTTTATTTCAAGATTTTTAAGGTCTGAGTATTTACTTTCAACCGCAGCATCTATACAATTCATAATTTCATTTTTCGCCTTCATGGTGACCAAAAGAAATGCATGGAGTTGTGAATAGTCCACACCGGGGACTGTGACTGGTGATTCAGCCTCATCAGGATATCCAAAGCATTGGGAGTGAAACGAGAAATAAATGCTGGCTTCTAGAAGGTTCATTTAAATTGTTTAACAGATTGAAACACCTCAGACAACCATGGTTTATCTTTTACTTCAAAAAATTCAGGAAAGTTCGATTTCTTCTCATCTGGGTTAAAGAGGAAGAGTGGTAAAAGTAAAGAGAGGGGAATCACTTGGATTTCAACTCTCTCTCCTGTTGCTGTATCGGCAGCCTCTCTTGTAGAGGCAAATGGTATCCGGGGAGTGGCTCTTTCTGTGAGTAAATGAACCTATCATGACCCTTTTTTTTTTTTTTAAAGGTTTTATTTCTTCATTTGACAGAGAGAGACAGCCAGCGAGAGACACAAGCAGGGAGAGTGGGAGAGGAAGAAACAGGCTTCCAGCAGAGCAGGGAGCCCGATGCGGGGCTCGATCCTGGATCCCAGGATCACTCCCTGAGCCGAAGGCAGATGCTTAATGACTGAGCGACCCAGGTGCCCCTATCATGACCAACTCTTAAAAAGATTTTACCTATCAAAGAGCTGCTTTTCAAAGGTAACTATATACTGAACTATTTATCGTTTTAAACAGTTGATGTTAAGTTTAATGTTGTCAATAGATGAATGCAATGTTTTTTTTTTCAAAGATTTTTATTTATGTATTTGTCAGAGAGAGAGCACACAAGCAGGGGGAGCAGCAGACAGAGGGAGAAGCAGACTCCCCATTGAGCAGGGAGCCTGACACGGGACAGGATCCCAGGACCCTGGGATCATGACCTAAGCCCATGACCTGAGACTTAGCCGACTGACCCCCCAGGCCCCCCAGATGAATGCAGTGTTAATCAAGACTCAAACCTGTGAGCTTTCCAAGAAAGAAATGTGAAACAAATATAAATAGATTAGAGTTATTTGTTTTAACTTTTCATTTTCTTAAAAGAATATTGAAATGTTAAAATTAATTTGGGGTGATGAAAATTTATGATAATACAAAAAAGAATTCATTCAGGATGTCAAGCGATACCTAGTGATAGGGTATTTGAGTAACCCACAGAAAATGTAAACTTCCAATAAGCACATATTTTTCATTTGAAAATAAAAATTGAAGACATATTTTGGGAGGAAGCAATCCTGGAAGCCATAAAATGTTATTAAATAATTTATATCAACACCATTCTAGCACTAATCGATGGATTTACAGTCTTTTAAAACCACTGGAATTTAAAAGCAAAAAAAAAAAAAAAATCACCTTCTGGTGTCTAGGATATGATCTGGTGGTCTGTGAATTCGGGTGGGGGCCAAGTTTTGGCCAGCTTGAAATGTCAATCAACATGCTATGCGTCGTGTCACTGTTTTCATAGGAGGTTAGGAAATCCTGCCGAGCCAGGTGTAGGTTAGTTGAATCTAATCAAATTCAAGGGTCTCCTTAACTGTCATCTTTGCCTTCTCTCTTTCTCCTTCCTACCTGATGCCAAAGTTTAGCTTCTCTCTCAGTGTAGACTTTATGCCCTTCATACACGTCATGGTCACTCTTCACAGCGAGGCCCCAACCTGTTGCTTCAGATGTCTTGAAATGTATACTTACCTGAATGTTTATGAATTCTGTATGCTCGTAGTACTGCCACAAGTATTTCTAGTCGTCTTTATGGGTAAGATTTAATAACGAGATTTTTAGAGCCTTAAGTTCTATTAAAAGGTAACAGTCAAATTTAACTCCGTAATTCTGAATACAAGAGGATTAAGAAGGACAACTCTGATCAGGGGTGAAAGAAGACAGAGTGACGTGGACAGGAGGATGAAGGCTTCCCATCCATTTACTCATTAGCTTTCCTGATTGAATCCCAAACAAGAGGCCCGCCTTCAGAGGTGAGAAAGTAATTTGGTTTTCACTGTCTTCTGCCCTCACTTTTTATCTCAGACTAGGTTACTCTTAACTGTATTGATTAATCCAATTGTAATGGCTGTGAGTAGATGGAAGGTGTACAGATATGATGAGACGCTGCCTGAGCGATGGGCAATGGGCTAAAATCAAGGTCGCTTCCTGCCATAATGGTTTTCTCCTATCAGCCGAGTGAACCTACGACATCCCAATGAATGGCACATGGCAAAAATGAAAACAGGTGCAAATCTTGCACTCCCATGGCAGTTTTTATTAGTGTGACTTTAATTCACTTCTGAATTCAACCACAAATATTATACTTACTAAGCCATAACTTAATTTCATATTGGAATGTCTTCTTTGGGGTGCCTTAGATAATGACTTTTACTTAGGTTTAATTCTGCAAACAAACTGATCCTCTTCTAACAATTAGGGGAAGCCCAGACACGTTACTTAATATTCAGAAATGTCATTCGCTAACGTCACAAAGCATGGTAACAATGATGACGTCCATGCTAATTCTTTTGAGGACTAATATATTTAATGCCTATTACTCTGCCGGATTTATACTGGATGTGAATGTTCACTAGCAGTGGTTGGAAACCCTCTAAGGTGAAGGACAACTGAATGAATTAAAGAAGGGGAAACTACTTGAGGAAAAGTCAAAGTCTCCCCAGTGGTTGACAGGGCCCCACGTGGTCTGTCGGTCCTCGGACCTCTTTTCCTACTATCCTTGCCCTTGCTTACTCTGTTCCGGTTACACAGTCCTCTTTGCTGTTCATTGAACAAACCAGGCAGGTTCCCACTACCTTTTCCCCTTTTTTCTGAAATGTTCTACCCCAAATATACTGTCTCCTCTCTTGAGGTCTTTGCCCAAATGTGCCTGCTCCACGATGTCCGCTCTTACCTACTCTTTGAAACTGCCATATTTCCCCCACCTCAGACCTCCCAATGCCCTCTTCCCTTGCTCTGCTTTTTCTTTACTTGCCGGCTCTTGTCACCATCTAAATAGGCTATAGTTATTAATTAGGTTCATTGAACACTGTCCCTCTATCCATGCTAGAACGTAAGCCTCACAAGGACAAGTTCACTAATACATCCCACCAGAAAAGTAAAGTACCTGATACTTAATACTCATTAAAGAAAAATGCGTGGTAAGAGCAAAGAAAATACCTGAAGAGTGACTGTGTAGATCAGTGGAGGGCCCCAGAAGGCAGAGCTAGATTTATGGAGAGACAGAAAGGGGGCAGGGCTGGGTTCAACATATGAATGACTTTCCAAATAAAGAGATTTTCCAGCTTTGCCCTGCAGTCAAATCACCCGCAGAGCTTGTTAAAAACAATTCCTGGACTCCGGATCTAATGAGGCAGAACCTTCACGGGTGGGTTACAGATCATTTGTTTCACACCCAATTTCTAGAACCACCCTTCTAAACTCAGTCACCAAAATATTCAAGGAGAGACAGAAAGACCAAGTGTCAAGGACGTTTCGAGAAATGTTCATATTTGCACTGCAGATGAAGGCTGGGCTCAAAGATTCTCTAATTGTATCAGATCAATTTCAAGATTGATTACTATACTGCATTTTGTGCTATATTATTTAGAAAATGTTAACTTGACTTTCCATCAGGCTCTGCTCTGATGTTGGAATGTATCCCTCCTAAGAGTAATAGAAATAGAGCTTTAAGGAGTATCTCATTTGTTTAACATTTGTTTAACATGTAACGCTTCTGTGGAAGTCTCATTACCTGTAAGAATATAAGCTGGAAATTTCTGACTTAGTTTGGAAGTCACTATTATTTCATTTAATGCAGATAACTGCAATTCACTCTTAATAATGTTTAGAATAATGAGAGGCCTTCTGAGGAAGCAACTTACGGGATACCCATAATTTCACAAAGGGTCAATGTCAAGTTAATAATCTGCAGCTGAAAATAACCCTCATTTAATATTCAGTATTAAATTGAATATTCTCTTTTCATAGAGAAGGCAGTATAAAACGTGTAACATAGATATTTTCACTATGAAATGAATAAGACAATTTCAGAAAAATGCCGGTTGTCTTTTAAATAATGGCTTCTGTAGGTATGGGGAAAGTGAAATTGCATCATGACAAAATGACAAAATACAGACAAAAGAATGCCACAAGCAGGTGCACAGGGCACAGCACACCTTTAGCAACCAAGTGCCTCCTCTTCGAGTCCATGTGCTTTGCCTGGTGGGCGGAAAGAGTCAGTAGATTCATTGCTCCGCTCTCTAGTTAGCTAGAATCACCCAGGTCAAATGTCTTTCAATTTACAAGTATCTATATAGAAGGTTTTTCACTTTTGGGTTAGAAAGACAATTAAAACTGATTTTTTATTTACGTTTCCCATTATGGCATAAATGTAAGGTAGTAATTGGAAAAGAATTTAGCGTTATGAGGAAAAATAGTTACTGTTCACAGAAGCCTGGTCTGAGCTGCCCTGAATCCTTCGAGGATCAGCTATGACTGCACTGTTTGAAAGTCCCTGCTGACCATATCAAGATGAATAAAGATACTAGTATTCGTAGTTTCTATTTAGGACATGCTTACTCTGTGTCAGATGCTGTGTTAAGTGCTGTACATGAACTGGCTTATTCAGCCCCCAAGCCTAATGAGGTAGGCATGATTCTTACCCCCAACTTATGGATTAGGAAACTGAGGCTCAGACAGATACCGCTGCCCAAGGAGGTGCGGTGAACTTACGTCGGATTTAAACTCAGGCAGAGCCCAGGCATTTAACCACAACAGACCTCCTCTTTTATTGTACTTCTAAGAAAGCACTTTAGGAAATGTACACTTGTTAAGGAATTCAGATACATTTAAATTAAGGTGGTTTTTTTTTTTTTGAGGTTGTAAACTTAAATTAACTGAAACTTCAAAAGCCCTAAATGATTTATTTTTCAGTATTTTTACTCTTTGTTGTCTTTAAAGGGTTGTGTGCGTGTGTGTATGTGTGTTTTACCATATTTGAAGGTCCTGTTCTAATACTATATGATGGGTGAGCGTCAGCATACCAAACATTGGCTGAACTCAGAAATTTGTGACTGAATCCACACTAGCACTCTTGCTGTATAATCCTTAGTTTTATGTGTTTTGCCCAAACAGGTACAATATATAAAAATTTGAGGGGACACTCACCTGTATCACAATTTTCGGTCACAGTCCCTTTATACAGATGGTGGCCGAAGGAAATCTTTACATCTTCTCCCTCCATGTGAACAACTAAGAGGCCAGTGGTCATCCTAGCTGGGACCCCTTGGTCCCTAACTTGTAACTGCAGCCAGATTGGAAAATATTCCGAAGATGGGCGGTGCCGAAGTCGGACTTCTCCTGTATATTTATCAATAGAAAACATGGACTGGGTCTCTGCAAAACTAAAAATGACAGTTCCATTGGGTCCCAAGTCAGGGTCGCTGGCTGTCAGAACAGCAGTTGTCTGGTTAGTAGGTGACTGGGGGGAAAGAAAAATTTCAAAGGGGTTCTGCTCCCAAACTGGGTCATTGTCATTGACATCCGTGACGTGTACTTTTATAATGACAGTGGTGCTTCTTGAGCCCTGGACACTACAGTCTCTGGCCGCAGCCCTGAACGTATGCTGAGATCTGGCTTCTCGGTCCAGGGTGTGGCGGGTTCTCAACGTACCTGCCACGGCATCAATGGTGAATGCACCGGAAGTCTCATCCACCAGAAAATACTCAGTTTGTCCATTCAGACCCTCATCCCTGTCCACGGCAGACAGCGCAAGAACCACTGTGCCCACTTGAGCATCTTCTCTCACGGAGGCCTGGTAAAGCAGCGTGGGGAAGGACGGGCCGTGGTCATTGTCGTCCAAAACTCTGACCTGCAGCTGCACTAGAGAGTTCCTCGGCGGATCCCCCAGATCAGAGCACAGGATGACTAGGGTAAAATTGCTGATTTGCTCCCGGTCCAAAGCGTGAGTGGTTGAGAGTTCTCCTGAAGTTTCATTAATAGCAAAGTATCCGTCCGTATTTCCATCTGTTAAAGAAAACAAATTCAAATTCAAAATTCATTCGAATTGAAGAAGTGGCAGCCCTTTGCTAGCTATATATACATATATATATATGATTCATTATATATGTGTATGTGCTATGTATAGTCATACATGTGTTGAGATATATACATATATATGTGTATATGAGATATATACCTATACATATATATATACACACATACACAGGATTCATTCATTCAACAAAGATTTATTTCATGATTATTGCATCCTAGCACTTTTGTAAGTATTGAGGATATAACAGTGAACATGATGAAGTCCCTGCCCTCATGAAGCCTCTATTATCAGGGATACACAAAATAATATAATTCAATAGTTCTCTTAATTCGAATAATCAGAACACTTGCTTTGACTGATTTGCAGCAGTATGGATTTTTGTGTCTGCATTTACAACTTTTTATATTCATATATTTTTCCTCTTGAGATGATTAAAATGTATGTTTTATTTGCAATAAAATTCCTGGTGGCAGGAATAAGAAACAGGATATAACGTCCATTTTTAGGTATCAATAAAAAACTGACAGGTTGATAGTGGTATTGTGGATGCAGTGAGATTCTCTTCCACAGCCCCGTGCACCTTGTGCATGAATCATAACACTTCTGTAAGAGATAGGGGAACACTGGTCTGTTTCTTCCCTAACTTAAGGAATGATGAGGTTTTATTCTTCTCCGTATCCTCCAAAAAAAATCTTCACTTTACTCTTGCCCATGGTACCAAGCAGAAGAAAAGTTAAACCTGAACACAGAGACAAAAAGCCTTCAAAGATATCTTAAAGTCATCCTAAAAATTAGTCAGGAAAAATATAGTTCAATGACCTTTTGGGCATATTTTGGATGAGGGGCATATTCTTGGATGAAGCACACTATTCCAAACAGTGGGATCGGGGCGCCTGGGTGGCTCAGTCAGTTAAACGTCTGCCTTTGGCTCAGGTCATGATCTCAGGATCCTGGGATCAAGCCCGGTATCGGGCTCCCTGCTCAGAGGGGAGCCTCCTTCTCCCTCTCCTGTTGCTGCCCCCTGCTATTTCTCGCTCTCTATCAAATAAATAAATAAAATATATATATAAAAAAAAACCCACCCCAAAAAACAAAAAACAGAGTGGGAATTTACTGGAGTCTGCCAACAGCATGTGGGGAAGAAGTAGAACAGCGTTCAAAAAACAACAGCCATAAGTAGCTTTCGGGGCTGAGGACAAGGGACTTGCATTTGGATTTTGTTCATAAAACACAATTAATTTGTACCAAATATAGGGGTGATCAGACAAACCTACATTTCTGTGGCATTTGTCGTTGATAAAATGACTCATTCGCTCAGCAGACATTTAAGGAGAATCTGCCACATGCCGAGGGTGTGCGGGATGCGGGGAATATGAGGACAGTCACGCATGATCCCAGCCTCCAAGCATTTACAGTCCAGGAGGAATTTGGGTCAGTACCACGACATTAAAGTGTGGTGTGAAAATCATAGGCACGGGGCGCCCAGAAGCATGGAGGAAGGACACACAGTCCTGTGTTAGGATGGGCAGGAATGCTTATTAGAAAGAGTGACATCAAAACTGGTTCCTAAAGCAGAGGGAGCCAGGCTAAAAGTTTTGAAAAGTGTGTTCTAGGCAGAGGGCAGAGCCTGAGGGAAGTAAGCCTTAGAAATACGAGGACTTAACGGCTGCAAATGTTTTAGTGTAACTACAACACGGGGTTCCCTGGGGGTTTGCATGGAGAGGCAGGGAAAGGGTTGGCAGCTGGGAAGACGTGAATTTAGGAGATAAGCAGGGTGTTAAATCTTGAAGCACCCTGTGTATACTGCTCAAGAGTCTGCCTTAACATCCACTGGGAGCTCCTGAAGGATTTTAGAAGGGAAAGGGTCCTGAATCTCATTTCTGTTTTAGGAAGAGGGGTGGGTGGCAATGTCAAAGCTTGGTAAGAATACAGGAAAGTTAGGAGGTTAATACAGTAATCTGCTTGAGCAACCGGGAGGTTCTAAATGAATACAGGCATAGAGGAAGTGGACACATCCCAAAGATATTAAGGAGAAAAGTAAGGAGGAGGGGATGAAGGATTCATGATGGGGCTTAGGTGAAAGAGTGAAGGGTGTTTAGAACAGTCGTGTTTAAAATGAGGTCAGAGTACCCCTGGGGTTATATGAAGTTTTCTAAGAAGTGTTTGGAAACTGGTAGTTTTAAGGTAATTTCCAGAAGCTCAGTTGACATATTCTTATTCCTAAAATTGTTCTGCCTGAGAAATCACCTAATATCATGTGGCTTTGTCTTTTCTACATTCTTTTTTTTTTTTTTTTTTTAGATTTTATTTATTTGAGAGCAAAAGAGGGAGGGAGCACAAGCAGGGGGAGCAGAAGGCAGAGAGAGAGGGAGAAGCAAGTTCCCTGCTGGGCAGAAAGCCTGATGCAGGGACTCAATCCCAGGACCTTGTGATCATGACATGAGCCGAAGGCAGACGCTTAACCGACTGAGCCACCCAGGTGCCCCTCCACATTCCTTAACATTGTTACCTTTAGCATCCTCTCTAATCTCTCTCTTAAGTATGGTGCCTTGACAGGTGGCTTTGCAGGTCCAGAGTGCTTCCAGAAAGATTTCTGAGTCTCTCAGTGTCTGAGGACACAGGACTCCAAGCTGTGGGCCTGATCCCGCAGGTGTCCTCGGCTTGGGCAGCACCCATGGGACTGAGGGCAGGTAAGGAACCTGGCTTTGCCTTGAATGGGAGCCTTCCCTTGCCTGGGAAGTTGTTTGCATATATTTTCAAAAAGTATTTTTTAATTATATTTGATATTTTTAAAAGGTGGTATAGCCTTTATTGTGATGTGTCAATATTTATGACGTTCTGAGAGACACTAGTTAAACTCCTAATAAAAATTTTTAGTCAGTTACTTAAAAATATGTGTGTTGGGAGTACATGGTTTTTCAAGATTCCACTAAGGGTAAGTTGAGTGAAGTCACCGGAGAAACTCTAGGAGAAGCTGGACTGTGATGGGGGGTAGTGAGAAGTGATTCTGAATGCAGTTGGGGACACATTGGTAATGCAAAGCTGTTGGGCATAACAACAGGGTCCTTGAGGTGGGACAATCTGAAATGTGAGGGAAAGATAAGTGGATGTGCTAGGGTGAAAAAAAAATGAGTAGTGAATATCGGGTCTGGACTTGCCATTTGAATTGGCTTTCCACCGTGCTCCATCTATTTTATCACTCTGTAAATTGTTGAAAATTGATAATGGTGATTCTTGTCCACAGAAATGCAAATTATTATGTCTAGTGAAATATCATTGGTTATTGTCCTGCAGAGAGACCTCACCTGCATTTCAGAGCTCCTTATTTCCCGTGTGTGTGTGTGTGTGTGTGTGTGTGTGTTTGTGTGTGTGCGCGTGCATGTCTTAGAATTCTCCTTGGACCAATTTTAACATCTTTTTGGTTTGCTCATTAATTAATGACTTAAATAAAAAATCTTTGGCAGTTGTTAATTTTGTATTTGTATGAAAGTCATTATTTTACTTTTAAAAAATGTCCTTTAATGGGACTTAGATCTCAGATGCAGATAAAGATAGGGAGATATAGGGGTGTCAGCGGTAGCTGAAGATGAGGACTGGATGAAATGATGCAGTAAGAGTGCATCCATGAGCAAAGTAAAAAAAAAAAAAATAAGCACAAAACACCCTGGAAACTCGAGGACCACACACAGAACAAGGACATTGGGAAGGCTTGTCTACAAAGGCAGATGAAGGATCAGGAGAAAGTGACTCTCTGAAGTCAAGGTGGAACCAAGTGTCCAGGGCATGGTGCACAAAGGCATAAAGCAGTACAATTAAATTAAGAAGTCACAGGGATCCAGTGGATTTAGCAACAACAAGATCCTAAGTGTCTTTCTGCAAGTGTAGTTTCAGTGAATACATATTGTAGCAGGCTAAGAAATGGAACTAAGGCAAAGACACAGAAACCAGAATGTACACAATGATTTTTAAGCAGCTTGATTGTGAAGGTAAAGAGACAGTGAAGGGATGCATCTGAGGGAAGACTTTTTTCAAGATGGGAAGGATTGGTGAATATTGATGAGTAAAACCAACAGAAGGCGAAACTTGGACAGTATGGGAAAAAGAAGTGAAAGAGCAAACCCTGATGCAGTGAAGGGGAGTGGGTGGCACTCTGGGGATTGTTTGTAATCGGTGCTCAACAAGATAAACACAGAATTTGAAAGTGAGCATTTAGAAAATCTTACAGAGACTTGACAATAATTTTATGCCTGAATAATACCATAATAGATTTAAATAACTGGGGCTTGCATTTTGTATGCCTTTGTTTTTTTCCTTACAGTAATTCATATTTATTGTATTTTACAAAAGTTTTAGTGCACAACAGATTGAAAATTAAAAAAAAAAATTCAAACCCTGGTCCTTAATCACAGATTGTTTGGAAAGTTCTAGAAAACAAGTGGAGTTTACAAAGGAAAGTACCCAATGCAACAGGTAGAAAAGAAGTAAAATTGGGCTTGCTTATACAAGTTAGTTTGAAAGGGTATCATTCTTCTGGATGAAAGTATGGCAATACACATAAATAATTAAGATATGTATGCCCTTGGACATGAGAACTTCACTTACGTTTATCATAAGGAAATAATTGGGTAAGTGTTCAACTGCAGCACTTTTATAATTGTAAGACTGCTATTACAGTCAATATTTAAAAGACCATAAAAGGGGATGGATGAAATAAGCGATATTTTATATATGCAGTAAGAAGAGACAATATTAGAAATGCTAACATATATGTATATGTACTGATATGAAAGACTCACATAGTATATTTAATAATGAGTTTAGGGATGCCTGGGTGGCTCAATTGGTTAAGCAGCTGCCTTCAGCTCAGGTCATGATCCTAAGGTCCTGGGATCGAGTCCCACATTGGACTCCTTGCTCAGCAGGGAGCCTGTTTCTCCCTCTGCCTGCCACTCCCCCCACTTGTGTGCTCTCTCTGATTAAAAAAATAAATAAACAATAAAAATAAATAAAAAATGAGTTTGAAAAATGAGGTAACAAAGTAGCATATATAAATTGTCCAATATACGTAAAATTGATGTCTCCATTCACCAAGGTAATGGAGAAGTGTTTTTCAAACTAATGAATGAGTTACCTCTGCAAGATATGAATTTTTATGTTACTGCTTTTGTTCTTCATAAACCTGTACCTATTCTACACCAATTATATATCACTTTTATAACTGGGCAAAAAGGCAATAAGGCTATTCTCATTTTGGAGTAAAATGGATGGCACACAGAAAATGCCACTGGTTATAGAATTTTTAGCAAACAGAAAGTGATAGCTTCCAGAAGCTAGTCCCAAAACCATTCTTAGAAGATCTAAAAGCAACTTCTCCCCATCAGAAGCAGTCTCTGAAGCATTACTCTCTCCTCAACTCCTATCATTCTATGTGCATGCCGATATATACCAAAAATCACTTTTTCTTTTAGATGAAGAAGAAATTGTGGCTCTCTCCATATGAATGCTAACATTATTCTGCCAGAAATTTTTATGCCTCTGATCCAAAGGGAGCCATATCACAAAATTATCTTCTGGGTAGAAGTTCCTACAGATTCCGATCAAGGGTGGGGTATGGTTATAGTTCTTAAGTGGTACATTGGTATTCAGTTCTGGAAACTGTCTATCTCTTCATCCTCTAGATTCCATTTAGGAAAAGACTGACAGGCACCTGGGTGGCTCAACCTTTAAGCATCTGCCTTTGGCTCAGGTCATGATCCCAGGGTCCTGGGATCAAGCCCTGCATCGGGCTCCCTGCTCGGTGGGAAGCCTGCTTCTCCCTGTCACACTCCCCTTGCTTGTGTTTCCTCTCTCACTGTCTCTGTCAAATAAATAAATGAAATCTTTAAAAAAGAAAAAAAGACTGACAGAAGTCTTGTTGGCCTAAAATAATAAGAATATTAGGGATCAAATGAAAGACACAAAAGTAGAAAAAATTTATGTGTTCCATCTGCACACCCACTAATGTTACCACAGAGAACTTCACAGGAATTGCTGAGGGGAGATTTAAGAATCTGGAGGCCAGTGGCTCAGGCCATCTGTGGAAAGGACACACATGGCACCAAACAGCTCTTACTGAGTGTGTATTCTGTAGACACTGCAACAGACACCAAATACTTAGAATCATCACCAGTGTGTCAACTTAGTGTCCCGAAGAGAATTTTGGTGGCGAAAGTACTCACCAATTACGCGATACCTGACAGCTCCATTATTGCCAGCGTCCATATCAGAAGCCAAAACAGTGTAGACAACCCCTGGCCCCTGGTTTTCCAGAACCTCGATGTCATGACCAGGGACAATAATCTCTGGTGCGTGATCATTTTCATCTTCTACGGTACAGAGAATTGTCGCAGTGCCAGATAACGAAGGGACTCCTCCATCTCGTACAAGTACTGATGAGACATAAAAGATGGCACAGACCTTGGCCATGAATTCATGCCTAAAATATATTGCCCCAACTAGGCTGCACCAGACCCAACTAACTGGGTAGCACTGGGTCAGTAACAGTTTACGTAAAGACACGCTACAGAAATATAAAATTTCACCGCTAACCTCCTGCTGCCTACTTTCATTTGTTAGCATTGTCAGGCATCCCTTACCTCGAAGGCTGAAAACTTCCCGAACTTCTCTGTCAAGTGCGGTGGTGGTCACTACCTCTCCGGTGTCAGGATTTATCTTGAAGAACCCAGATGAAGCACCTGGCATGATTTCAAACTGAAACTTGGAATTGATTCCTTAAGAAACATAGAAGGAAAAACTTAGTAATTATCCCTTTGGAAAACATTTGTCCGTTTTCCTATTCTTTCTCTTATGAACATGTTAGGCCAGAGATGAAAACAGCAAGGTGCTTAAACAACCTTCAAATTAAGGTAAAACACACACACACACACACACACACACACACACCCCTCTTTTGGCTGTTCTTGCTAAATAAAAGCCTCATGGGCTGAAATGCTTGATTTTCAAAAGTCTTAGGAGACTTCCCCACAGTGAATGCTTAAGATTTTTTCCCTCCCATAAAAAATTTCTTATGAGTGCACAACCCTACAATATATTCCTAATTACTCCTTCTAACACCCTTGATTGTGATTTAATGACATAATTGTGAGCTTATGGGGCAAATGACAATTTCTGCAGATCAACTCCCTATTTAAAAGCTTGTGCTCAGTTACGGTATTCTGTTTATTCTCCAGCGCAGGAGACAAGCACATAGACTTGCTTATATGCATATTTTTGTTTTATTTTCTACTTAGTATTTAGTCTCTTATCTGGAGGGACAAATGTGGTACCACATTAGCATGCATTTTGAAAACAATGCTTCCCATTTTTCTGTGGTTTCATTTCTTTCCTGAGAAAAGCACCATGTCATTTCCATCACTGATTCTGAAGATCATTCATATCATTAACTTAATGAGTTTATCCCATGCCGTGGTACTTCATTTGCACCTTACGCAAGTTCCTTTCAATTATTTTCCATCTTCTTTTGTAACTGACAAGAATTTATGAACAGACATAGTACTTAGAACATATGATTTTATACTTCAATAGAAGATGAAATACTATTTTTGGTCTTAACAACAACAACAACAAACAAAAACCAACAACTTCAATTACAAATTCCATCTTGCCAGTCTTAAAAATTTTTATTCCACATTTACTGGATATAATATAAGCCTGAGTGCTGGAGGGAGTGTAACATAAGTCTAATTTTATGTAAGGATAAATATTTTTGCCTTCTTACTATGTCCTTGAAAGAGAAAGGATATTTTAACATAGTCGGCAGGCATTTTAAGGACCTTAAGAGAAAAAAAAAAGTCTAATAAGATTATGGTGTGGTCAGAGGTCACCAAAAAATACCGTTCTATCAGTAGACATTAGGCATATTATTCCATTAGTGATTATCTAATAATCATAGTGATTACTTTGGTCTCATAATGATCACATACTCTCTTCTATAGCCAAGACAAATTCTAAAAATTCCAGGTTAAATTTGTTATTCCTGTGTATCTCTTTGTACCTGAGGAAAATGGGAACAATACCATCTTACATCTACTTTCCCGTTCCTCAAATATTTGGTGAGCAAAATTAGATGTCAAGCACAGAGTTATTCACCCAAGAGACAGTGGTGAATCATATGGATATGGCCTTAACCTTCAGGGACCTTACACAGAAAATAGCACCTTTTAATTTTGGACCCTTTATTTTTTAAATCAACGGACTCATTTATTATATGATTTTATCATACATTATACATGATGTTATATTTTATATATTACATTATATATAATTTTAATATTTATTTAAAATATTTAATATTTTAATTCCCAATACCTGTCAAACCTAGGAAATGTTTAAACATAGACTCAAATCTTTATGTTTTCCCTTCCTCCCACTGTTCCCATTATTCTGTCATGTGCTTTTAACCTTCTACCCAATATGTGCCTGACTTTTTAGAAACTTTCAGATTTTATTATTTCCATTATGCTGTACAGCTTTTATTCCTGAGATAATAAGCCATTCACCTTCAACGCCCCTAGTATATTAAGAATAAATAAGATTCTCAATTATGCCATAGTTTGCATGCATACATTTTTTACATACATTTTCACACTCCAAACTTTACTTCTTAACTTAGATTACGTGAGATAACTTTAAAATATTTTACAATGGCTTCGTAACTTCATAACTTAAGTTATGTGAAATAACTTTAAAATATTTTACAATGGCTCTTTTAGAATTTAATTAGTGTCCTGCTTCTTTCTCCTCACAACCTACAATCATCCAGGACAAACAGCATATGAGATGTGAAACCAAGAAAATAAAAATAAAATAGAGATTATTTAGTCTAATTTCATCACCTTCCTAAGCACAGTGGAAACTGGGATCTGAAGATATTTAGTGATACGACACACACCTAGTGAAGGGGTATGGATACACATACTGGTTTGCTCTTAGACCTCAAGACCTACAACTTATGACCTCTTAATTTGTTCCTCTTTAGGACACCCTTCTCAATTCCCTTCTGTCCCTTTCCAGTCCAGCCCCATGAATGATAACTTTTGCAACTGTGCAACTTTTGTCAGTCCTGTGGCTTTTTGCCGAAGACGCCCAGCAAAACCTCAACCCATCTCTCTGCCCTTCCAGGATATCCAGCCGATAACTGGGGCTGGAGAAGATGTCACAACATCATAGACTGGGGCCACGGAAATGTCATTGTCATCTGGCAGTCTTTCCAGCTTTCCTGTGTCATCCCTCTCCCATTCATGTGTCCCACCCAGCCCTCCTGGCTCACTCTTGCAGATTGTTTTCATTCCTATTCCCTGGAGAAAATGTAGGCATGGAAAGCATTCCCTCAACTTTGTGTCTACATTCAATTCTAACTCCTGGTTTCTGTTTTGGTGGCAAAAGTAATTCTTCAGGTGCTCCCTCTTGGAATTTTCCTGTTATATCTAGCCTTTCTATTAATTTTTTTCCTTAAATTACATTCTTCTCTAGCTATAGGAATCAATGTTTTTTCCTTCTTTTTATAGCCAAGCTTCTTTTAAAAATGCCATCCATTCTCCGCAGCCAGCTTGAGCTTGAAACTGTCATACCTAGCTACTCTTTCTGTTTATAGAATTTACTGGTCATTTTTGTTTTTATCTGATTTGTCTTCTCTGTGGCTTCAGATATTGATGACTGATGCTTAAAAAGATGGGAAGGAAGGAACAAAGGGAGAGAGGTGGGAGGGAGAGAGAAAAGAAATGAGAGAAGGAAGGAGGTGGGCGGGGGGGGGAATTCATTCTGTCTCCTTCCCAATTCACTGTTTTCAGTTTCTATCCATTTGCAGATAACACCCATGTGTCTGCATTGAGCTCCAGTTATTTGGTTGTTCGTTTCATTCATTCATTCATTCATTCATTCATTCATTCATTCATTCATGTGTTCATTCATTCACGTGTTCATTCATGCAATGCACATATACTGAGCGCCAGGCACTAGAAAGGTACCCTCGAGTAATAAGTAATTATCTTGATCCTCAAAGTTCCCCTTTAGTGGGGAGACAATTAAATCAATGAATTGTAAACAGTGTGGTCGAATACATTAACTCACTGAGGAAGTGGACCAGGGAAGATCTACCCCAGTAGATGGTCTGTTCATTGATCACCTCATTAAATAAACATATAGAGAAAGTGAGAGCAGGCGCCAAGGTACCATGCCAGGTGCTAAGAATATAACTGCTGGCAGAAAGACAAATTCTCTACCCTCACAGTGCTTGCAGTATCGCACTGCACACGGAGAAGTAAGCCAGCAATTATGATTCCATATAAGACATCACTGGTAAACTATGGTTGCCTTCTGTATAAGCTGAGCCTCTAAAGATGAATAGGATTTAACAAGTAAGAAAGAAGAATGCTTGAATGCATTAAAAGAAAGATCCAGGAGCACCAGGGTGGCTCAGTCGGTTAAGCATCTGCCTTCAGCTCAGGTCATGATTCCAGGTTCCTGGGATCGAGCCCTGCATTGGGCTCTCCACTCAGTTGGGAGTCTGCTTCTCCCTCTGCCTGCCGCTCTGCCTGCTTGTGCTCTCCGTCAAGTAAACAAATAAAATATTTTTTTAAAAAAAGTAAAATCCAAACACTTAATACAGTCTACAAAGTCCCATATGATATGGGCTCTGGTGATTTCCCCAACCTCTTCTCATATACTTGCTAGCTCGCTATGCTCCCAGTCCACCTGCTGGCTTCCCTTCTGTGTCTTGAACGTGCCACGTTTCCTTCTGTTGGGGTCTGAGTAGTTGCTCTTTCCTCTGGCTGCTCCTCCCTCAGTTCTTTCCATGGTGCCCAGTTATGCAACTATTGGTCTCGGATCTAAATCTATTCTGTTTTGCTCTGCCCTGTGATGCTGGGGCCAAGCATCTGCAAGCCACATTTCTCTCTCGCCAACTCCTCTCTCCTTGAGTCTGCTGCAAGGGGACCCCAGGAGATAGTGAAAGTCAGAAGGAGAGGAGATAGGACCCCCTTCTGTTTGCTTACTGTCCTTGTCAGCACTGTCATTGCACCTGCTGCAGCTCGCTCATGGCTCTCAATCTTCTAGAACCCCCTGAGCCAGGTTCGGCAAGGCCCGGCCTCTCATTTTCTCTTTTGGTTCCCTTTTTTTTAGATTCAGATAACCTTGACCTCTTCTGTTCCCCAGTGTTAGGGGTGGTAGCTGTTCCTATGGTAATTTTTCGTGGGTTGCTTCGGGATTCCCTTTTTGCTTACTCAGCCTTCCAACACCTATATTATAATCTCTGGTTTTCCTGACTGATGGAGCACTTGGCAGCAGGAGTGGGTCTCAGGTATCAGAGATTCTGGGTTTGGTTGTGTCTTGGTCTTGCATGCAGTGCTGAGTTCTTTGACCACGGGAAATGGAATACCAGTAATTGATGACTGGCAGTGATATCATAATCGATTAAGTTATCACCTGTGTTTGATTGTGAGGAAGTCACTATCAAAGGACTCAAGTTCCGTAGAGGACCAAATGACTCTGGCCGTAGGTGAGTAAAAGGGATTGTGATGGCAGATGGCTGTTTCTGGATGTGCTAGGAACTTGCGGAAAGAAAACTATAAGCTGAAGCTGGAGCTTGCAGGTCAGTCATAGTTAAAAACCAGAAAGCTTCTATCTGAGCCTGAAAATTAATCTTGAAGATCAGACCCAAGCCAAATGGCAGATACAACAGGTAACTTCTAGCAAGGATATGTTTACTCACAAGAAGACCCATAACTAGAGTCATCCCAACAGTTTGCAGGCAGCCATGGACAAATCTGACTCTCCTTCTAAAGAATGGCAGGATTTTTCTAAGTTATATTGGAATAAACCAAGGGAATCTGTGTGGATGTCATTTCTAAGGATGTGAGAACTGGAAAATAGAACTTTGGTTTAGGCTGGAATTATTGGTGTCATGTGCCTAGCAGAGATTCTGAACTGACTATTGGCTATGTCTCTCAAGAGTTTCTTCGATGGACTCATTCAATAGTGGTCTAGCCTCACTAAGGTTGAGATGCCAGATCGCTTGCATACTGTACAGGAAGAGCCCAAAAGTTTGAAGAACCAGAAATGTTAAGATGAGTTTACCTCATGTGGGACACGCCCACCACCTTCCCCCAATGACAGTTCCCAGGAGTTCAGGAGACTCTACTTATAAAAACCCTGGGGAAGACACTGGTTAGAGGATCCTTTAAAAGCCCTCTGATAGCTGGCCTCTGGAGGCTATGAATGATGGTGCCACTGGTCCTGGAGACCACCTTTTGAGATCAAACACTCTATACCAACTTGAAAAAATAATCAGAAGTGATTTGCTTTTATCCAGCAGAAACAACAGAATACATCTTTAGGGAAACTCTTCCACTATTGGCCATCATCTGCTCGGCAGAGATATTGCTCATCTTGGCATCCAACAGAACGTCATACTGACCCACTGTTTCGATGACATCATAATTGGAGCTAATGTGCAGAGAGCAGCAAGGAACTTAGATATCTTAATTACATGTATGTATTAGACCATCTGTTGGCAAATTACAGCCCACTGGCCAAATCCTGCATGCCCCCACTTGTGTAAAGTTTTACTGAAACACACCCACACTCATTTCTTTATGTATTATCTATTGCTGCTGTCTTGGTACAAAGTCATAATTGAGTAACAAATTGTATGGGCCGCAAAGCCTAAAATATTCACTATCTTGCCGACAGAGAAACATCTGCAGAGCCAGAGTCAAGGGTGGGAGAGTGATAGCAGTTATGGATAGAGAGGAAAGCTAGAGTCACTTCATAAAGTGCCTGGCTGTTAAGCAAAAGAAAATAAAACTTCATCCTTGAAACCATGAGGAATTAATAAAGAATTCTGACCATGGGAGTGTTATTTTCAGATTTACTTTTTAGGAAGATCATTTCTCATGAATGCCTCAACTGTACAATGCTCACACGACTCAGAAAGTTCTAAGGCAAAAACAGGACCATGCCTGACTGATTGAATGAGCAAATAAATAAATGAATGAATTCTGAAGAGCGAAGGCAACTTGAAACTGCTTCAATCTCTCAGATCACAGAATCAAAAATATTTACCGAGCTCCTATGTCTTAGCTTGCACTGTCTTAGGGACCTGGGATAACAGTAAGTAAAACATGCTCTGAATCCCTGAGAAGTTCACTGCCTACAGGGCAGGCAGACAGGCGAACAATGAAACAATTACAGTACCCTATATTACATGAAGTAAGACTAAATCAAAGTTTTAATAGTGATTGTCTCTGGGCGAGTGAAATTGTTAAGTGGTTCTTCTTTTATTTTTCATGCTATTTCATTAATTCTAAGACACATCTCCCCCACATTTTAACATTTCTGAAGTTCGATGCATTTTACAATTGCTAGCGTTTTAGAGTCAATGGAACAGATGAAATAGTGTCACGGCAGTGTTTCTCCCTTGCTTCAAGTGTAGGCTGTTGTGCGCAGTTGTAATCCGGCACAGGACATTTTCCAGGCAATCAGATCTGGAGTGAATTCAAAATAAACCCAGATAGAGAATACAACTGACCCTTGAACAACATGATTTGGACTGCACAAGTCCACTTAACACGTGGATTCTTTTCAGTGAATATGGTACAGCACTGTAAATGTATTTTCTCTTCTTTCTATTTTCTTAAAACCTTTTTCTTTTCTCTAGCTTACTTTATTGTAAGAATACAGTATAGAGGGGCACCTGGGTGGTGCAGTTGGTTAAGTGTCTGACTCTCGATTTCAACTCAGGTCATGATCTCCAGGTGGTGAGGTCAAGACCCCCACCCCCTTCTGCACTCAGTGTAGAGTTTGCTTGAGATTCTCTCTCTCTCCCTCTGCCACTCCCCCACTCATTCTCTCTGTCTGTATCTAAAAAGAGAATACAATATATAATACATATAACATACAAAATATGTGTTCATTGACTGTTTATGTTATCCTTATGTCTTCTGGCCAACTGTAGGCTATCAGTGGTTAAGTTTTTGGGGAGTCAAAAGTTAAACATGGATTTTTGACTGTGGGAGGGGCAGTCAGCTCCCCTAAACCCCAGGTTGTTCAAGGGTCAACTGTGCATTTTTTTATGGAATAGACAACAAGATCTCATTATAGAATTTGCATTTTTGCAGGGCAATGTGCTGTTAAATTATTTTGTATTCACCACCACTGAGCAAATATATCAGCAGGGAGTGAGTCATCTTCCCTGGTGAGGCGCCCTTTCTCCTGGGACTGGGGGAGGAGCACCCTGGGGGTAAATCTTTTCTCCCTAACAATAGAACTCTTGTTGGTACTACCAAAAGCTGTAGCAGTTTTAATATCTTAGTTAAAACCTGGTAGTTGTTTTTCTCTTTTAATACATGAAAAAACTCCTGCTAGAACTAGTGTGAGTCATACATCATAAACATGCAGTGTTCGAAGTCCCACGGGTTTTGAATGCCAAACAACAGAGTAGGCTTACGATTTTAAAAACTGCGTTGTAGAATGCTAGAAAACATATGTTCAGCTTTCTAATATTAAGTAATGCTATAGTATTTTTAAAAATACATGACTATAAAGTAAACCATTCATAAATTCCAGTGTGATGCCAGTTATGTTAAAATCTTGATGATGACATTTAATTCTTATGCATAATTCTTTTCCATTGTTTCAACCCAACAAGCAATTATAAAAAACAAAACAACGACAACAACAAAAAGATTGAGGGAAAATGTATGCGAAAGCACTTGCTTAACAGATATGGCCTCACGAAAACAGTAAAACACTGAGATTAACAGTAAACCCAGATTGTCTCCACAACGTGTGGAGGTGCCTGAGACCCTTGAAGATGCTGGTGCGTATTTCCAACATCCATAAATGCAAAGCCAGCAAAACCATAATTTTGCATCTAAACGCTCCATCAGGCAAACCATAATCTCTAGAATAATAAACTCTTCAATTCAATCTAACTAACAGGTCGCAGACCGGTCATTCTAAAAGAAAATAACACTGACACTAGGGGCACCTTGACTGTAAAAATCCAATGCATATCTACAGCAATCATCTTTTGTTGATACATGCAAAAATTTGAGAGAAATGCGTTTCTCTCTTCAGACATTAAAATGAGAGATTCCGTAGGAGTGTCCATTACCAAAAAATAAAATTAGTAAGATAAAGTCAGGTCAAGCGGAGGAAGCATTTCACAAATTTTAATAATTGCTAATGAGTAACTATTGCACTGATCAGTGGCAGCTTCAGCGTCTGTCCGTGAACTTGGAGAAGTAGCTTCTGTGTTGCCCAGAGCCCTATGTTGCTCAGTTTACACCAGAGAGTACTCTAAGAGAACTTCATTGAACTACTGTGAAACACAAAGCTGATGTATATTCTCCATTGTTTCTACGGCCCTTAAAACTGTACTGCCAGGAATGTGCTAAATAAATTCTGTAAGTACAAGTTGGGAGGAGCGATTGTTACCACACTCCAGTCATGTGTCTTTCAGCATAGTAAGAAAAATTTTGTGATCATACTGCCCCATTCTGGTGAAAAGAGAGAAAATTAGGTTAGTCTTTGAAAAGAAAATTTTTGTAGCATCATATACGAATGTATGTAAAATGCATTTCATTAGAAGATGATGTTTTCCAAAAGGACAAAGCATCTAAAATGGCATATAACGTAGTTTAAAAGCTCAAGGAAATCTATTATCCCCTAGATGAACAATTTAGGAAGAAAATGCTACTGTTAATACTATTATCTCCATAGACACATCTATTACAATTCTTGTAAAGAAAAATTATAATGATTATGTAATACTACTTGCTATATATGAATGTGAATTTAAAAAGACTGGCTTATTCATGGATTGGAAGAATTAATATTGTTACTATGTCTATACTATCCAAAACAATCCACAGATTCAACGCAATCCCTATCAAAATGCCAACAGTATATTTCACAGATCTAGAACAAATAATTCTAAAATTTGTAAGGAATCACAAAAGATCCTAAATAGCTAAAGCAATTTTCAGAAAGAACAAAGCTGAAGGTATCATGCCCCCTGATTTCAAACTATAGTACAAAGCTATAATTATCAAAACAGTATAGTACCAGCATAAAAACGGACACACAGATCAATGGAACAAAATTGAGAGCCCAGAAATAAACCCACACATATATGGACAATTACTTTATGAGAACATACACCGGACAAAGAACAGTTTCTTCAATAAATGGTGTTGAGAAAACTGGTCAGTCACGTGCAAAAGAATGAAATTGAACCACTATTTGACACCATACACAAAAATTAATTCAAAATGAATTAAATAGTTGAATATAAAACCCGAAACCATAACATTCCTAGAAGAAAACACAGGCGATAAGCTTTGTGACATTGGTCCTAGTCATGTTTTTGTGAATCAGACTCCAAAGTCAAGGGAAACAAAAGCAAATATGAACAAATGGGAATATATCAAACCAAAATGCTTCTGCATATCAAAGGAAACCCTCATCAAAAAAGCCCCTCCAGAATAGGAGATGATATTTGCAAATTATGCATTTGATAGAGGTTAATATCCAAGATATATAGAGAACTCATACAGGGGTGCCTTAGTGGCACAGTCTGTTGAGTATCTGACTTTTGGTTTTGGCTCAGGTTGAGACCTCAGGGTCATGAGATCGAGCCCTGCATCCAGCTCCCCACTCAGTGGGGAGTCTGCTCAAGATTCTCTCTTTCCCTCTCCCTCTGCCCCTCCCCCTGCTTGTGCTCTCTCTTTCTCTCTCTCTCTCTCTAAAATAAATAAATAATCTTTAAAAATAATCTCATACAATTCAACAAAAAAAAAACCAAACAACCTGATCTGAAAAAGGGCAGAGGATCTGAATAAACATTTTTCCAAAGAAAACATACAGATGCCAAGAGGCACATGAAAAAATGTTCAACATCACTAATTATTAGGGAAATGCAAACCAAAACCACAATGATATGTCACTTCACATCTATGAGAATGGCTATTATCAAAAAGACAAAAAATAACAAGTGTTGGCGAAGATGTGGAGAGAAGAAAACCCTTGTGCACTGTTGGTGGGAATGCAAACTGGGGCAGCCACTGTGGAAAACAGTACGGAGATTCCTCAAAAAATTAAAAACAGAACTACCATATGATCTAGTTATTCCACTACTGGGTTTTATCCGAAGATAATGAAAATAATGCAAAAAGACAGATGTACCCCTATGTTCACTGCAGCATTATTTACAATAATCAAGATATGTACAAAACACCTAAATGTCCATCAATAGATGAATGGATAAAGAAGATGTGGAATGTGAAATGGAATATTACTCAGCCATAAAAAAGAATGAAATCTTGCCATTTGCAGCAACATGGATGGACCTTGAGGATACTATGCTAAGTGAAATAAGTCAGAAGGAGAAAGATGGATATGATTCAGTCGTATGTGGAATCTGACAACAAACCAATACAATGAACCAAAGAGAAACTCATAGATACAGAGAATGGGGGTGGGTGTGTGTGTGAAAAGGGTAAACAAGGTCAATTGTCAAGTGACTTATAGTAACTAGATTTTGAGGGGTAATCACTTTGTAGTGTATACTGATGTCAGAGTATAATGTACACCTGAAACTCATACAATAAAAAGAATATATATACATGAGGTAAAAAGACTGACTTACTAAACTATTCATATTAACTCAGATGGAAACAACTGGCATATGCTCTTTCACGTAATTTTTAGAATTATTTTGTTTAAAATATAAAAAATATTATTAAATTACTAAACCAAAAAAGTCACCGTGATATTGAAAAGCAACTCTAAGACATTTACATATTCCCAGCTATAGTAACTATTCACTTCACAGTTATTTGTCTGGACATAGTGGCTGACATTAATAAGAGTAATAATAGTAATGATAGAAGTTGACCTTTATTGACCACTTATTGTGCCGGTCACTGGTCTTAGCTCTTTACACATAATAACTCATTCATCCTCATAACATAACTAGAACTTAGGCCCTATCGTTATGCCCATTTTCCAGATAAGCAAACAGAGGAAGAGAGAGAATTAGCTACTTGTTCAAAGTTACACAGTTGAAGTAAAGGGTACTTCTAGGATTCAAACCAAGGCAATCTGACGCCCAGCTTCCTCTCTCTTCCGTTGCGCTCTACAGAGAAGAAATACGGATCCATTGACCTTTTTGTATGGGATGCATCCAACCATCGCACTCTGAAAAAAATGTGATGCTTTGTCTATACTGCAGTTTACTATCAAGATCAAATCAAAAATTATGTTAATTAGGTATCACTCTACCATAAATAATAATATAAATCAAGAGAAACAAATGTCATATAAAAGCACACATTATCCAGGGGTGCCTGGGGGGCTCAGTGGGTCGGTTAAGGCATGAGGCTCCTCGCTCAGTGGGGGGTCTGCTTGAGATTCTCTCTCTCCCTTTACCTTTGCCTCCCCCCACTGCATATTCTCTGTCTCTCTGTCTCTAAAATAAACAAATAGATCTTTTTTTTAAAAAAAGCACACATTACCTTCACATGTGTATGTTTTTATGTGTATGCTAATTACAGAGGTATTAGAAATTTGAAATAACTAGCAATCGTCTTCATTTTCTTGGGCCATAATTGGCTTCATGTATGCGAATTTTTGTTTTTAGCATTAATTACCAAGTTTCCATATTTTGAAATTACCTGAATCTTTGTCCATAGCTTCAACCCTTGTGACAAACTGCCCCGGATTTTGGTTTTCTTTAACTGAAGCTTCATACAGCTTCTGCTGAAACACAGGTGCCTCATCATTAACATCGAGAACAGTAATCGTCAAAGTCTGGGATGAAGAAAGTGCTGGTATGCCGTCATCCAGGGCCAGAAGGGTCAGTATGTGCTGAGCTTTTATTTCATAGTCCAAAGGACAGGTGGTTGTGAGTAAGCCTGATTTGAAAGAGGAGAAGAGCAATAGAGAATAAACATTTTCTAGAGAAGTTGTGGTTACTCTACCTTTGTCTAGCGTACTGAACTTGCTAAAGATCTAGAAGCTTTCTTTGTTAAAGAATAAATCATTAAATCAATGTGAAGTTTATGTATTATCATAACTTTTTAGTTAAAAGATTCATTCTGGTTTAAATTATAAAGATGAATGAGAATTCAGAAATAATCTATTATATCCCATTACCTACGGAGATGATTACACCAAATTATTTTTCTACCTTTATTTAAAAACAAAATCTAGGTTAGGGGCACCTGCCTGGCTCAGTCGGTAGAGCATGCAACTCTTGATCTCAGGGCCATGAGCTCAAGCTCCACGCTGGGCATGGAGCCTACTTAAAAAACAAAACAAAAACAAACAAAAAATCTAGGTTATAACAGTAAACACCTCCATGTCAAATGACATTTCATGTCATTTACAAAAAGGTGAGTTTGGCTACATTCCTTAAGATAAAGAGTTATAGTCTCTTTATATATCTCAGTTAACGATCTTTATTTCCGAACAAAAAATAGAAAAGCTCTATAACTCAGGAAATAAACTTCACAAATAGAACAAATAGTCTCCATCGGACTGCCATTTAAGCACGTAACTCATCTAAACAAAGTGTGATAAAATAAAGTCTTGCACACATAGAGCTGTCACATGATGCCAATCGTCACATTTTTTCTTTGAGGATTGCTGTTTGCTTCTCTAACACATGCTCATCCTATGAGAACTTACTTTCAAATAATCAAAGAAGCTTATTGATTCAGATTTTATAAGGTAGTTTTTCAATCATTACTTATCCCTCTGTATTTCAGAGCCAAAGCCATTGCAAAACTGTGTCTTCTTCATAATAAATGTGAGCTTTGTGAAGGAAAATAGCCCTTCTCCTCTGAATGCATTCAGCTATGATCATTTATGTCTTTGAAAAATACCTCAACTGAAACAGCCAGTAAAATTGTTTAAGAGTCATGACACCTATATTACTGAGGCGCGATTCTAATTTTATCCATCCTCTTTAACAATCTGAAATAGACCTTCCTTAGCCATGTTGGAAAACATTTTAAGTATCGTTGAAACAGGTCCTTGGAGACCCCAGCTCTCACAGAAATCAGCAGCTGGGTCTGGACTATCTCTCTGTCAGTTGGGCTTTTTGGTGGTGGTCATGCATGACTCAGAATGGAACCATATGTACAGGATTTAATAAATATTTTGATGAAATTTTCCAACAGTATATAGCCGGCCTATAATCATGATTCCAAATCCTACACATTCAGTCCCATTCCAAAGAATGTTCTTAACGAACAGTTGGGCCAACTGGTATACATCTGAGATGTTTTTTCTAAGACTCATGCAAAATGACTTTATTTTTTAGAGAATGAGATGGTAGTCCATCTCTTCAATATCTCCTGAAAATCATGTTGAGGGGTGTTCATTTCCAATTTCACAAGAATGACACTTTATGCATGTAGCCTTCCATCAAACTGCATCAAAACTTTTAGGAGATGTTATCTGGCAACATGGTGACAGCAAGACAAGCGAAGTGACAGTGAGTGACATTTCTGCAGAGTGGACAGTGAATAAATGCTTCTGCAAAAAATAAAATGTTACAGCTGATGTGAGAAGTAAAGGTTTTAATGCCCCAAATCAATCGAACCATTTAAAAATACAGTATTTCCAGCTATTTCCAAATGAATATTTGTACGATCTTAAAGATAAGTTTCCCTTCTAAAGTCTTCGAATAATGCTGATGATTAGTATACTCCGTCTTGATGCACTTTGGTACCATCTCCTACCCTGTGAGGATCCACAGTGCAAAGCAGGAAGGAAGTTCGCTACTGCATATTCATCTTGTGAAATGTGAGCTAGCAACAAAGCATTGTCGATGCTAACCAACAGGCCAATCACAGGTGGCTGTCTGAGTACAACCTCTGGGCCTTTCATAGATGTAAGTTACACAGTAAATCAAGTCACATTTCTTTAAAGCTTATTCATCTTGAGAACTGTCATTTTAGGGGCGAAAATGAAAAGACAAATGTGAGCAAGTGATCAGAGACTTTAACTGATGACAGACAGTACCTGATGACTTGTCTAGCATAAAGGCCATGTTTTCATTTCCTGAGATGATGCTGTATGTCACTCGTCCATTCCTTCCTTCATCTGGATCTTGAGCACTTACGTGGTGCACCAAGGAGCCCACCGTGGCATCCTCTTTGATGTGGGCAATGGGGAAAGACATAAAAGTGGGGCTGTGGTCATTTACATCCAAAATCACAACCTTTGCCATCAGTGATCTCAATCTCCGGTCTGTCACATTCGCAGCCTGATCCGATGCAGTTATTGTCAGGATGACAGCTGGAACCCTCTCTCTGTCAAGGGGGGATGCAGTGACTAATGTGCCAAATGAGGGGTGGATGAGAAATGGACTCATTCCAGGGTGGTGGGATTCAATGAAGTATTGAATTCTACTGTTCAAAAAACTGCCATCCCCATCTTTGGCATTGAAGATATGCACCAGAGTCCCTATAGGGACATTCTCTTCGACACTTATCACAACGAACTCTTCTTGGAAAAATGGGGAATGGTCATTCTGATCCTCCACATCAATACTAAGGAAGACTGTGCTATTTAGGGGAGGGGTTTTGCTGTGGTCTTTAGTAACCACCCTGAAAAGGTAATGAGATGTCATTTCATAATCAAGTTCCTTAGAAAGGAACAAGTCCCCTGTTGAGCTGTCGATTTCGAAGTGACCATCCTTGTCGTCTTCAGCAATACTAAAATGTAACTTTCCATTATGATGTTGTTGAAGGTGATCGGGTGACTTTATCAAGCTCATTATTTTTGCGGGCTTCAAGTTTTCGGGTAAAACTAAGTGTCTAATATTCTGAGAAATGATAGCTCTCCCTTTAGATAGTGGTATCACCTGAAAGAATGAAAAGGAGCTGTTAATTTGGGGTCCTTTTTAACAGTTGACTCAATAGGTGTGATGATACTACTTTGAAGCTAATTCCTTCCATTTGTATGATACACATATGTTAATTGGTGAGAAAATGTCTTTTTCTAGTATATAATTCCAATACGTCTCTGAAGATCGAAAATTTCGTAACATCCAGGAGATAAGAAAGTACAGAATTTTCCATTTCCCTGTTTGTTCTAATGCGTGAAATGAGGTTTGGTGAGACCACTCTATAGTTAAACTGAATTGTAGCTTTGTGATTCTTCAATGAGAATGTGAAATAGATAGTTCTCCAAATTACTCTAAATCCTAGAGACCAATATATCCATAATGACAACATCTGTGCACATTTATGTATCATGTGTCTTTGTTTATCTGAAACCAGAGACTTGGAAATATTACGATATAGAATTCTCTACTAACCCGCATATTCTCAATCAATAAAGAATATAATTTAGAAACAGAATTCTTAGGGATATATATTCTTGATTATTGTACATATCTGTATTAATATTAGTGATTGTCATGCTCAGGAACGAAGAAATCTAGTTATGCACAATGATCTCATTTTTAACTGGCTAGTGTGAATTTTTCCTACAATGAAGACTTCCCACAAGTTGTTTGCTCATTATGATTAAAGAAAAGCCTTAAAATATGGTTCTCAAGTGACTTTTCTAAATTTAAAAACAATTACATAGAACTATGTGATATATTATTGGCCACTTGTTTACATACAAGTTTCTCCCGCAAATTTACCAGGTCCTTGCAATTAGGAACAAGTAAAAGACAAGACAATTTGTTCTTCGTAAGCAAAGCAACATAAACGCCTATGTAGTGATAAAGATAACTATCTTGTCAGGAACTGTACAAAGTTAAAATTAAGAGTTACTTGGGTCTAATCATTTCTCAAGTGATAATAAAAAGACACACATAAATCTGCAATGCTCTCTAAAAATAGTATTCATGTATTTAAGGTATCTTCACTGTACACATTTGTATAAAAATCTAACAAAAACCTTCTGAACAACTTTTCACACTTTATCGTGATGACGGGACATTACCTGGATATCTTTTAGTTCAATTAGCCAATATGTAGTATATCATTAGTTTCAGATGTGGAACTCAGTTATTCATCGGTTGCATAAGACACTCAGTGCTCTTCACATCACGTGCCCTCCTTAATGCCCATCACCCAGTTACCCATCCCTCTCCAAATAACCCTCAGTTTGTTTCCCATAGTTAAGAGTCTCTTGTGATTTGTTTCCCTCTCTGATTTCTTCCCATTCCGTTTTCTCTCCCTTCCCCTATGATCCTCTGCACTGTTTCTAATATTCTACATATGAGTGAAACCATATGACAATTATTGTCTTTCTCTGATTGACTTATTCTGCTCAGCATAACACTCTCCAGTTCCAGTTGATGTAAATGGTAATATTTCATCCTTTTGATGGCTGAGTAATATTCGATTGTATATATGGACCACATCTTCTTTACCTGTTCATCTGTCGATGGACATCTGGGCCCTTTCCATAGTTAGGCTATTGTGGACACTGCTACTATAAACACTGGGGTACAGGCGCCCCTTTGGATCACGACATCTGTATCTTTGGGGTAAATACCTAGTAGTGCAATTGCTGGGTCGTAAGGTAGCTCTATTTTTAACTTCTTGAGGAACCTCCGTACTGTTTTCCAGAGTGGCTGCACCAGCTTGCATTCCCACCAGCATTGTAAAAGGGTTCCCCTTTCTCCTCATCCTCTCCAACATTTGTTGTTTCCCGTCTTGTTAATTTCAGCCATTCTGACTGGTGGGAAGTGGTATCTCATTGCAGTTTCGATTTGTATTTCTCTGATGCCGAGTGATGCTGAGCATTTTTTTCAAAACATTACCTGGATATTAATGACTGCCTGGCCTTGAAGAGGAGGCACTCCCTGGTCACTGGCAATGACGGTCATCCTGTAGGAAGGTCTACGGTCATATGAAAGCATGGTGGTTGTTCTTATTTCACCACTGTTGGCATCAATCTTGAAGTGATCAGAACTGTCTTCTATACACACACACACAGAAATTAAGAAATCAATGTTAACTGACAATGCAGAAAACAGAATTAATGAATGTACATACATCTGTGATAACTTGGAAGATTTGTTTGTTTTAAGCTCTGAGAGTGTATGAACATAAAATAATATTAAAATATAGACAAGAAACATAACAGATTTTTAAATGTTTTATTATGGAAATTTTCAAACATATGTAAAAGTAGACAGAATGCTATACTGAGCTCCGCACAAAGATGACTTTGACCTTATATTGAGACTGCACTGAGATGATGACTGTGCCTGTCATCTAGCTTCAATAATTAGCAACTCATGACCAATCTTTCTTCCCTACTCATATATTCCCCTTTACCATCATCTTTGGAAGAAAATCCCAGAAATCCTGTTATTTCTTCTGGATATATTTCAACATGCATCTCTACTTATTGGTAACCCAGGGTAACAAGTCATTATAGGAAAGTCAGGGTAAAAACTTGATGCTAAGCTTTTATTTAACAATGTTCAAAATAATGGATTGGTTACTAACATCCCCCTCCTGGGCTCCAACTGTGATAATTAGAAGTTTGCTTTGCCTCTGTTTTAAGACTCATTAAGCATGAATTTAAACACATTAGCAGGGTTTCAATCTATTGCCATTATTATTCTTATCTATGTTCAAATTGTCCCGTCTTTGAACATTGGGATTCTTTTAAAGTTGATTCCTGAACTTTTCTAATATGATCCTAGTCATCTTTAGTAACCTCCTTGTATCTGGTATGACAAAATGGCACAGACTCATCTTGTAAAGATTTCCTGTCCAAGACATGGAGTCAGCCATTTTTTCAAGGACTCCTGATTCCCTTTGGAGAACATGGTATTGGGAGGCTATATTCTGAATGTGAGGGGGTGCGTATTGCTTCCAGGCCAGTCATCGTTTCTAGGCTTTTTTCAGTGGACAGAGAATACACACACACAAACTAAAATATGTCATAAGTTCATACTGGTACTTCTAATCAAATTGATTATATAGGTTTTTTGTTAAATAACAGATTTCTATTCTTTAGTAAAATTTAAACATTTCAAACAAACCAAAAAACTCTCGACAAAGCCTGAGTTAGTGGCTTTCTTTCATTCTTGTGTTCCATTTTGATGAGTCATTATCACAGAACAGATATTTTATCAGTCCTAGGAGATATAAAGACAAATAAAAAAGAACTCTTGCCCTTAAGAAAGTTAGAAGGTACAGCAGGAAATTATGTAACATCTATTAATTGTGATTTCTACGCTTTGATCCATTTATTCATTCTTACATGAATACCGTATGAAATTTTCACAAATGTTACACATGTTTTTGTTTGCATTATCTTTTCTTTCTCTCTCACTCTTTTTTTTTTTTTAAAGAGACAGAGCATGAGTGGTGGGGGGGAGGGGCAGAGAAAGGAGAGAAAGAATCCCAAACGGACTCCATGCTCAGTGTGGAGCCTGACTGGGGGCTCCATCTCGCAACCCTGAGATCACAACCTGAGCCAAAATTAAGAGTCTGAAGCTTAACTGACCGAGCCAACCAGGCACCCTACATTATATTTATTTTTATCTTGCTATTTTTTCTCATATTTTGTAGTTGCCTCTATTTAGCAATTGGATGAAGTAAAAGCAAAGGTATGAATAACATAATATACACCATTGTATTTTTTATATTGCTACACCCAAATATCATTTTAGAAGCTAATTTAAAAAAAATCAATATTTCAGGGGCGCCTGGGTGGTACAGCGGTTAAGCGTCTGCCTTCGTCTCAGGGCATGATCCCGGTGTTATGGGATCGAGCCCCACATCAGGCTCCTCCGCTATGAGCCTGCTTCTTCCTCTCCCACTCCCCCTGCTTGTGTTCCCTCTCTCACTGGCTGTCTCTATCTCCGTTGAATAAATAAATAAAATCTTTAAAAAAAAAATCAATATTTCAAACATTTGGAAATATATGATGAACACCCATGTAAACATTCCCAAATTAGCCAACTCCCAAAATTTCTTCAAAAGCTTTAAATAAATACATTAAGTATCACTACGGCAGAGGACCTGGGTATACCTCCCAAGCTCGTTCCCCTCCTTTTTCCCTGTAACTAGCCTCTTTTCTAAAGTGGTGGTTTATCTTTCCAGTCCACATACTCGTGAATAATATATAGCCTGGTTTCATTTCTTTCTAGATAATGGTATGATAGCAGGATTATAGTTGAATATAGTAATTTCTGTGTGTGTTTGTGTGTGTATGTGTGTGCACAGCAGGCTCATTATCACTGAATATGTTGCCTTTAGGACCTTGAACTTGCCCAAGCATGAATATGATATGCCTTTTCATTTCATTCTTCTTTAAGGTCTTTCTTTAATAATTTGTAGTTTCCTACATAAAGGTGTTGAATGTCTTTTATTGAAATTTTCCTTCCTATGCTCCTATCAGTATGCTCCTGATTTGGGGGGTTTTGAAATATATAATGTGAGGGATTGTGTTTAAGAAAAATAGGACAATATTACAAATATAAATTGTCCACAGCTCCTTAGCCCCATCCCAGAGAGCCCTTCAAGCGAAGGCACCCGAAACTTAAACTTCATTACTTCACAGTATATCTGCCCCAACATCCTATGGTTTTCTCTGTTATGGTGAGCAAGGTCTTTGAAAATCTGATTAGTTTTTAAAATGCTAGTGATTTTTTTGGGGTGCCTGGGTGGCTCAGTCGGTTGAGTGATGGACTCTTGGTTTCGGCTAAGGTCATGATCTCTGGGTGCTGAGATCCAGCCCTCTGTTGGGTTTGGTGCTCGACAGGGTGTCTCCTTGAGATTCTCTCTCTCCCTCTCCCTCCTCCCCCTTCCCCCACTCTCTCTCTCTCTCAAATAAATAAACCTTTAAAAAGAAATAAAATGCTAGTGATTTTTAAAAAGATTTTCTTTCTTTTTCTTTCTTTCTTGAGAGAAAGAGATAACATTAGTAGCAAGAAATACCATTATGTCTCATTTTGTGACAAACATGACAAAGCAACAAATACCTTTAAAAATAGTATAAAATGCAGTGCCAACTAAAACTAATCACCAGAACAAATCTGAGACCTGTGCATTCTAAAAGAAATACATAAACATGAGCCATTCTCAGTGAAGTTCCAACACACACGCATATATATGTACTGTGACATTTTCTAAGTATTATTTACTTTGACCTTAGGAATTCTTAGTCTTCAAGAGATTCATACATGTTTGGCATTCATAATCATATTTCTTTATACTTAATACCAATTTTGCTTCACTACTAATTTACTTTCAATAGAAGTTGATTTGCATTTCAGATTATTGAAAATTATCCATTTAAGGTGGATGGTTGGTTGGTTTCTATTTAGGACACAGAAAAATGACAATGATTTTACATTAAACTTTTGAGTTATTTTTTTAAATGTAGGCGATTCTAGATAATCACAAATGTATTTTGTTTGTACCTGGTGTTATTTTCAACATTAACCATTTTCCCAGAAGAAGGTAGATAGCTGGTAGACAAAAGAGGAAAATCTAAAAGCTCCTAATCCTTTATGAAGGGTGACTTTTACCTGAAGATACTGAATATACAACTTCCGCGTTGTTTCCTTCGTCAAAATCCTTTGCAAACACAGTTGTAACCAACATATTTACTGGTTGACCTTCCAGAACCTGTCATTAAAACAAATGGCTTAAAAATTAGTGAAATTTTAGAAAAAACTATGAACCTTTAAGTGAAAGAACACATTGCTACTAAACATTTTTTAAACTGTTAAAATCCACCTATAACTCAAATGTCTACCACATAAAAGTTATGTAAGTGCAAATCCATGAAAAGAAACAATACTCCAAATTTGAACAAATTCAATTTGAACAAATTTTCTGCAGCATTTGAACTAATTTTGAGAAAAAAAATCCGATTGAGTAAATAAACGTAGATTTTGGATATATTTTAAGGATTCTAGCATCTCTTCATTTTTTAAAAGGTCCAAAATATGCTAAAAATAAATACAAACCTTTATTTCAGGAAACACACCTGATCCAGGTAACATACCTCATTAGTTAACAGAAATTTTCATGGAATATTGAAATGTACATGTGGAGCTGAACTCCAAGGGTAAAGTCCTGCCATAGGATGTTTTCATGATATGATTAAAATTGAAATGATACTATAATAATGCTTTGCTTTGGCAGGATTTTCTTTAAATACAGCTTTGGAAGATGAGTTTGAAGTTATTAACTGTCTCAGTACCTTTCTGAGGTGTTCAAGGCGCACATCGGAGCACAATTTGAACGTCCAATTCAGGCGCTTTGGAGCACCAGCTTCCCAACTGTTTATTCATATAACCCATTCATTAAAAAAAGTATAAATACCTCCAAATCTATTTATTAATTAGGTACATGAACAAATATTCTAATTTATTACGTATAGTATAAAACATACGAAACACGGAAATGAAAAAGATAAAATCATATACACATAGTTAGAAATTTCTGCCGGCGCTACCAAAGATCAAATGTTACCGTCTCTGGTTGCACATCTTTCTACTTGACAGCTACATACAGATTGTTCCTTATATTTAACTCACCAGCTTCAAGACGTGCACCAGTTGCTCATAAGGAGCTCTGCACAAAGAGATGCATGCAAATTACTGGGAAAACAATCCCTATCTCAGCATTACTGATAGTGGGGCTCCATTTTGTTTATATGCAACAGGCAAAACTACATTACCATAAAACTAGAGGTGTGATCCCAAATAGCACATAAAACCATTTTATTTTTTTTTAATTTGTGGAGTTTGGGTTTTTCATTTTTTGTTTTGTTTTGACATGTACACAATTTCTAAATCTCCTGGAAACGTATGCATTGCCACAACTTGAGACGGATTTGATAAATTCACACTTTTTACCACAAGATGGTGCTCAAAACAAACGACTAAGACTATCACAAAATGCTTGCAAGGCTACTTCACTCCACAAACCTTGACGTGTAATTCCTCTCCAGGGAGACACTGTGGGAAATATGGGCTGTTATCATTGATGTCAGTCACAGAGACGTAAACCACCATGGTGGCGTTCCGTGGTGGGGAGCCATGATCAGTCACCAGGACAGTCACCTGGTGGTGCCCCTGAAGCTCGTGATCCAGCGCCACCCAACTGATAAATTCACCTAAGGAACACGAAGGAGAACCAACAGGCGGTCACTGTGTATTAGAATGACCCCATCCAAGCGAATTCCCAGAAAGGATATAAAGCTCAGGGTAAATGCACCATTTCTAAGATGACGTACGATAGTAGTCTGGCTCTACTGTGAAATTTTCTGAAGTTTCTCCTGAAAACGCCACTTTCAATTTGTCTTTCTTTGTATTTCAAACTATCTACCAACCACCATCTGAACTAAAACAATGAATTCATAAAAATAAATGTTAAAATACTCTGTGGGAATTCAGTAGTAATTTAGAAGATTTAAAATTACAGCATATCTCTCTTCATATTGCCACATAGTATAACGGAAAGCACCTCAGCTCTGACATTACAAGTTCTGGGTTTGGGTCCCAGTTTTCCCAGCTCAGACGTGAAAGGACCTCTCCCTAGCCTGCCTCCTAGGGCTACCAGAAACAAATGCAATCATAAATTTAAAAGTATTTTGTAAGCTGTAAATTATCACAAATGTGACAGTTGTTATCGTTACTTTAAAATAATGCCAAAATACCTTCCTGAAAATCAAATACATTCTGTAGGCAATGGTTTATCTTCTATGTAAATAGTTCTTTATTGTTGTGTCATAAAACAGATGTATAGCAATGGATAGTGACTTCCCAAATAACTCAATGCTTTACAAGCTTTATTTTCCATGTTCTTCCTCAGAACTGTTTACTAGCAACTTCTCTCACGGTTCAAGCCAGGGAGACTCTGGCATAAAATCATAGCTGCTTCTACCTGATGCCAAGGACCACTGGAGGCCACATGCTCTCTCAGGGTAGCCCAGCTCCTGGTGCAGAGCTCCACCAGCCATTACTTGCCTCACTATTTATGGAAATATCTATTTGTGAGAAAGTCAATATGAAGCAACTTCCAGCTAACATGACCATTTCTAAGACTGGTTTTGCCCTCTTCATCCAAATGAAATGACGGTGTGTGGAACAAAACAAAGAGTGAAATCAGGAACAGAAAGGAAAATTCACGTTTGGGTAAGAAGTTGCGGAATTGTTGAGCTGAAATGCAGTGTTTACTATATCCATCTACTATATAAACTACATTTATACAGGGTTTACGAGAAGTGTGATTTTTAACAAAACTCACATACCCAACAACTGCATTTTTAAAGCTCCAAACCATAATTCTGCTCTGAAAACCCCAAATCCTGAATGGCAAGCAGATTTTTATCTGATGAACCAACTCTGATTGACAAGCAGCAGTTGGAAAGTCAGTGGGGAAAAGACTGTGAAGCTCAGCCTGGAACTGGGTACAGGGGACGCCAATGCAGGCCTCCATGGGAGCTAGTCCCAGTCCCCACAAATGGCTCAGAGCACCAGGATGTGCAGATGTGGAAGACAGGCACGCCTGCCACGCTCCGAAGGGTGCCCTCTACCCCTGTGTGGCCACACTGTACCCAGCCCTGGGGAATGGGAATCTTTTGCGAGAAGGTAGTCTTGCAAGCCCCTTCACAGACTTTAACTCTTTCCCCCTCCGAGCAGGACACGGAGCACATCAGGAATTATCTCCTCTATTCCTGCTAAGGAAACTGAGTTCTGAGGTTAAGCTACTGGCTTCAAGCCATACAACAACTCTAGGAAATGACACCCGGTCTTCTGAAGCTGGGTGCTGGACTAATTATAGGAGAGAGAAAACCATGGGGGAACCAACTATATACTTTAATTAATTTTTTTTTAAGTACCAAGTGAAATAGAAGATCTACTAAACTACCAAGCATCTGGAAGGCACCAGCAACGATCTTCCTGTAGTGCTGTGCCGTTTGTGTCCTGCAGAGGGCGTCCTAGCTTGGGCGTGAACGGGAGCTGAAATCCACTTTGCAGCCTTCCTGGCAAGTCCTGTGCCCTGGTGCAAAGCTCCATCTGCTGGAGGAAGAGGCACCTGTTCCTCATTCACACAACAGGCCCTTTATGAGAGGAAAGGCTTGAAGTTCAGAACTGAATTCAAATTCTATGCCACTATAGGGCAGGGGGTACCAGTTACAAAGGCTACAACATAAACGGTGCCTTCTGGAGTTGTGCAAGTGGTGATTTCCTCTTACTTCCTTCCAGCTCCCTAACCTAGGGCATGTTCTTTGAGCTCTCTGAGTCTCAGTTTCTTCAACTATGCTATGGTTGCCATATGAACATATTTCATTTGTAGGTGGTTGCAGAATTAAATAAAATCTTTGTAAATTTCTGCAATATAAATTTTAAAATATAATAGCATTTTAATACTTAACTTCATAATGAAGACTTGAAAAAAAAAACAACACCAAAACTCAGTGGAAATATTTGCCTTTTTCACCATGTTTCCCAACAGAATGAAAATGGGGAAATACATCAAGAGAGTGATTTTGCAATCTTACCTAATGGATTTTTTTCTAGCTGTACATCTATGACATTTATATTTTATAAAATATTATTTGGCCTTTTTTTTTAAAAAAAAAACACAAGTGAAAAAGAATGGTTGGAGGAAAAATTAGGCTTTGCACAGGGATCTATTCAATCCAATTCTGACGGTAGCTCTAATTCAGAATAAGAACCATATATTGGCAATATGTGGGTGGGAGGCAAGAGAAGTATGAGTCATTACAGGTAAAATTCTACTCGATTTTGACTCCATTTTAAAATCACAATTCTCTAATTGAATAAGGTATCTACTAGACACTAATTTTATGTTTGTAATGTTATCACTAAAAGACTTGAGGTTTATTCATTTCAATTTTAAAGGAATAAGTGGAAGCTACAAAATGCTACCTGTATTAGGGTTCATCTTGAAGAATTTTCCATCAGACAAAAGGAAATATGACAGCTGTCCATTCTTTCCCGAGTCTCTGTCAATGGCTGTAATTTTGCCTATTACCCCTTGGGGAACAGGGCTCTCCTCGACTTTCAAAAACAACACATCATGCAAGAAGGTAGGGGAATTGTCATTCTCATCCAGGACATGAACAATTACTGAAGTGCTCACATTTTGCGACAATCTGTCCTCCGGGATCCAGGCAAACGCTCTAAAATTATATGTCTGTGTGGATTCATAGTCTAGCTGTCGCCGCAAATAAATCCAGCCTGTGTCAGGGCGGACGCCAAACACAGCGGAGTCCGTGCTGGGCTCCAGGGAGTACAGGAGCCGCGAGCTTGGGCGCTGTGGGCCAAGCGGGTAGGCCTGTATTTGCAGGATTTGGGTCATCAACGAGAGACACTCGCTAACTTCCACTTGATAGATCAAGTTTTCAAAAGCCAAAGATGGGCTTTGCTCCTGCTCTTCAATGGCAACTGTCAGCACTAACAGGGATGCCCGAGAAGGAACGCCCAGATCCTGGGCCGCGAGAGTTAGCGTGCACTTCCGGGGCACGTGACTTCCCAGACTCTCATTGAGGAACACCGCCCCGAGCCCTGAGTCGATAGCAAAGATGCTTGGATTCTGGCTTGCGATCGTATATCTGATGAATCCATTCTTCCCACTGTCTTTGTCTTGTGCACGGGCGAGGTACAGGGCTGTGCCAGGCAATGTGGTCTGAGGAATCTGAACCTCATCAGAGGCTTTGGGAAATACCGGATGGTTGTCATTGACGTCAATCACAGTTATGTTGACCTCTGTACTGCTGTAGGCGGGGAGGCTGCCAAGCTGAGCCTGCACTGTGAGCACAACCACGGGCTGTGTTTCATGATCCAGAGGCTTCTGGGTTCGAATGACGCCCAGCCAAGGGTGAATAGAGAACTTTCTGTCCAAATCACCAGAGGAGATTCTATAAAAAATTGGTTCTGAGGAATCTAAAAAAAAGGGTGGGGGGGGGGTAGAAAAGAGAGAAACAAAAAGCAATCACCATATGCACCGACTGGAATGCACCTACTGGAAAAGCTGAAAACTTACAGCATTAATATATACATACACGTATATACACATATACATTCTACGGATATATACTACATCCATGGAAAACACAATGCAATGTCTTATATCTTCCTCAGCTCTCCAAAATCTACTGAAAAGTGGGCACCATAGTAGTAAGATGTATTAGATGGCAAAGGTAATGTCCAATGGACAAGGAGCTAGCTACAGGTCTCACCATCTTCCTTTCAATCATCCTGCATTAAGTAAAACGGAAAGATATTCAGAAAATAATTCAGATGCCTGTTTTACATATTTGGGGAAGCCAAGTTAAGGTTATGCTTAATACTTCTCTATGATATCTCCCTGTGAATGGGCAAATATTCCCCACAAAGGTTAAGGGAAGGGAAAGAGGACAGAGAAGAAGTGGACTGTGACCAGAACAAGATCTTTGGACAAATAATTCACTTCTAGGAATCTACCCTGCAGAGAAACCTTTCTAAGTCATACATGGATATTTGCTGGAGTATTATTTGGACCAGCAAAAAATGACTATAAATCATTTAACTTAATAGAAAAAGAGAAATGTTTCAAGAAAACATGTTTATATCTAAGTCAAAATACTATGCAACCTTTTTTTAATGAGACAAAATGATGTCCAGTTACTTGGAAAACTGTCCTCAATATATAAAGTGGAGGGTAAAGGGTAATTTTAAAACAACAAATACATCAGGATGTATTTGCATACAAAAAATTTAAAAGTGTGTGTGTGTGTGTGTGTGTGTGTGTGTGTATGCATGCACATATGTCTGTTTGAGGAATGGGTTATAGATGTATACTTTCTATATTATAGTCATTCTGTATTGTTCTAAACTTTCAAAAGTATCTATTACTTTTTTGACCAGGAAAAATTGGTGGATAGAAATAATGTTGAAAGAACAAAGAGCAAACCACAGATTGTGTGGTCCCCATTCTTCTCGCATGGAGAAAGGAAAAGATTTATTTAAGATTACACAGCCGAAGAAAACACAGGCAATGTTCTAGTAATGGATTTTAACAAGGCATAAGAAGTAAGTACTTACTCAAGGACTCTTTTGCTTTCACTGTTCCCACAGGACTGTTTTCAGGTACATCTTCATAAACTGAGAAAGTATACTTAGGCCTTTCAAATTCAGCCGGTGCCAGTGTTGTCTGAAGAATGTGTATAGTGATGTCAGCATTGACGACAGATGTGAGCCCGCCACCATCTCGAGCACAGACCATCAACAAAAGTGTAGTAGATTCCAAATGGCTAAGAGTTGACGTTAAGTAAATAATTCCTGGGTAGGAGGGAGAAAGAATTGAAAAACAGAGACCATGCAATAAATACTGATGAGGACCAGTAATACTGGATCTGCTAACTCTACTGTGATGGTTAATTTTATGTCAACTTGACTGGGCCATGGGGTGCCCAACACATCTGGTCAAACATTATGCTGCATGTTACTGTCATGGTGTTTTGGGTGAGATTAATACTTAAAGGGGTAGACTAATTCAGGCGGATTATCCTCCCTGATGAGGGTGGGCCTCACTAAACCAGTTGAAGGCCCACATACAACAGAAAGACTGATACTTCCCTGAGTAACGGCAGTTCCTCATGCCTGATCGCCTTCGAAGTGAGACATTAGTTTTTTCCTGCTTTCAGAATTATACTGAAACACCAGCTCCTCCTAAGTCTTGAGACTACAAGCATCAGACTGGAACTATACCATCAGTTCTCCTGGATCTCCAGTTGACCAACTCACTCCAGATCTAGGGACTTGTTTGCCTCTATAATCACATGAACTAATTCCTTATAATAAATCTCTTTATATGTACATCTATCTAGCTAGATAGCTCTCTTATTGGTTCCATTTCTCTGGAGAACCCTAACTAACCCATCTACTTGCCAATCCAAGAACTTGAGCATATTTGCAAAATGATTGTCCAAATTCTGTCAGGTAAGCAATATTTTCCTAGAGCTTAAACATTAGATATCTTGGAAGTCTATCAGTTCAGCAGTAAACATAAATTGTGTTGCCTTTGTTAGGCCTTACAACCATATCACCCGCCCAGGATGGTGGGCTAGCGCAGCATGACCCCATAACCCAAAGTAATCGCAGCTAATGGAGGATTGGATGGTGATCCCAATCGGCCCGGGTATCAGGATCCTAAATCTACAGAATGAAACTCAAATTTCATATTCTGAGGTTTTTGACACCTGACCTGAACTAAATGGTAGGGCAGCTCTCTTTTTCAACTGGCTTTATCTTTGTTGGTTAGAAGGACTCTGAGAAACAAACTGAGGGCTTCAGAGGGGAGGGGGGTGGGGGAATGGGATAGGCTGGTGATGGGTAGTAAGGAGGGCACGTATTGCATGGTGCACTGGGTGTTATACGCAACTAATGAATCATTGAACTTTGCACTGAAAACCAGGGATGTACTGTATGGTGACTAACATAATATAATAAAAAACATTAAAAAAAAAAAGAAGAAGGTATAATGTTGAAGGCTGTGGGTAAGAAAACTTGAATCAGTGTTAATACATGGGGGGGGGTGCTGGGTGGCTCAGTTGGTTAAGCATCTGACTTCAGCTCAGGTTATGATCTCGGGGTCCTGGGATTAAGCCCCGTATCGGGCTCCCTGCTCAGCGGGGAGTCTGCTTCTCTCCCTCCCTCTGCCCCTCCCGTACTCATCAGGCTCTCTCTCTCTAATAAATAAAAAATCTTCTTAAAAAAGTGTTAAAACCATGGGGACAAGAGTGGCAAGTTAGGCTTGTGTACATAGTGTGGGTGACAGGAGGTGTGAATGGTTAAGTTGGGGAAGGATGCAGTAATGCTGAGAAAACCAGTTATTTAGTATTATTAACACCACCCTTTCACGTGCTAGTTTGAAAACAGATATAACCAACTTCAGAAATGAACATGTTAGTTTTTTTAATGAGAAAGGAAAAAACACGCAAACTTATCACATGAATTTACATACAAATAAATGGAACTGAACTTTGTGAAATCTATCACAATACAATTGGCTCTAAGTCTAAGTTAAATGAAGGACTAGCGCAGTTTTTGTCAGTTTATGAGAAGCTGGCCAAAATACCTGAATGGTCAGCTTTCTAGGCATAAAAAAGATGACATCCATTCAATTTCTTTCTTAAATCTGTCCTCTTACAACCCCAATTCCTTGTTTCTATTTTTTTAGAAATGTAATGAAATATGTTTTTACTTCTCTTTGGCATAACTCATCATCAATAACTGAGGTCAAATATCTTGTCTGACCCACTCCAGGCAGAGCGTCCCCAATTTCTGTAGCAGTTCCTTATCTAACATGATTTTAAGTCCTTTCACTCATGGTTCATTTCTCCTGAACATGCTCCAAGTTGATTGGTGAACACATGGTTCCAGCTAAAATCTGACTACTACAAAAAATAGTATAAACACTCTTTATTAGAATACTTATAAAATATTAGTGTAACCAAGTATTATTACACCAGCTATAGCACCCATATTAAAATTTGGCTTCATACTGATTTGGTGACCCACCAAAGCACTCAATAATTATCACATCAATTTCTACATTAGATCGCTCCCATCTGTTATTGATGAGCTTTAAAAATTATTTATTATTAAAGTCTATGCTTGGTTAAAAAAAGAACTCAAATAATACAAAAGTTTCTGCCTCCAGAAATAAATGAAAAGTCCCTCTACTCCCAGTCATCCCCGCTCCCTGGGTACATATCCTCCCAGAGTAGACTCAGTTCCAATTACAGAGAAGTTTTTTTTAAAGATTTTATTTATGTATTTGACAGAGAGAGAGAGAGAGACAGACAGTGAGAGAGGGAACACAAGCAGGGGGAGTGGGAGAGGAAGAAGCAGGCTCCCAGCGGTGAAGCCTGATGTGGGGCTTGATCTCAGAACTCTGGGATCATGCCCTGAGCTGAAGGCAGATGCTTAAGGACTGAGCCACCCAGGCGCCCCAATTACAGAGAAATTTTTAAAAGGTTTCATTTTCCACTCTTGACAATTATGACAATGAAAAGATTAATGTCTGCGTCAACTAGACCACAACTTGGTTTTCCTGACTCCAGAGGACTCCTTCTGAACAATGTTTCACATTTGTATTAGAATATTCTTCCTAAAATCCAAGACTAGACATGTCGGTGTCTCCCCAGGTTTTCAGGGTGAAGTTCAAATGCCGCATCTATATTGACCAAGTCGTTGGTAAATAAGCCCTTTTCACTCTGTAGCCCATCTCTGTGCAGTCCTTTTTGCTCCAGACACAGTGAACTATTTATAACTTCCGGGATAGATCTTGCTCTTTTCCATTTGGACTGCCGTATCCTCTTCCTAGAACAATTTCTTCATCTTCTCTGATTTCTGGTCACATTTTAAAGCACAGCTCAAGTCTCGCCTGGTGCAGGTGACCTTCATAGACCCTCCACATCACTTTAGATCCACCTTCTGTGATCCCACAGCGGCCTGTGTACACAAGCTTTTCATAAATTTAACACGTATTTTAATTAACAGTTTTGATCTCTCTTATTCATTCATGTATTCTTCAATGTACTTAATGATTTATAAATAAAATCAAAAGATAACATTTTGAAATATATAAACAACAAATTAGTATCCTAATAATAAGAGATGTGGCTGGAAGGGTTGAGACATGGTCTGGAGGTAAACAGACTCACAGACTGTATGCAGGAGGTGGGGGCAGTCCCACAAAGAGAAGGCAGAGCAATAGACCCGCACACCAGGCAGCCCACATGGGGAGGATGAATCCCCATAACACGTGGCTTTGAAAATCAGAGGGGCTGAACTTCGTGAGTTCTTATAACCAGTGGGACTTGAAACCTGGATTTTAAAAAATTAGCCAGCTGGGATCTGGGAGAGGTGGGAGGGTGAGGGGAAACTGAGTCCCCCCCCCCAGCTTAAAGAGACAGCACAAGAAAAAAATGAATGGTTCAATTCACTGTGGTAGATTCATACAATAGAACATTAATGTGGCATCTAAAAAAAATGAATATACACGTTTTTATCAAGAAAGACTTAACATGCTGTATTTTATATAGGAAAAATACAGAATATGTAAAATAAAATCATAAATACTAATACATACTTTATTTGCACCCCCCACACACACAAATATGTATGTTGGGAAAACATGGAAGCATCTGAACAATGATAAAGAGAGGTCATCTCCTATGGTTTGAGATTACAGGACAGTTCATTTTCTACCTCTTAAATTCTTATAGTTTTAATGAACATGTGTGCTGTGGACTGAATTGTGTCCCTTAAATATTCATATGTTGAAGTCCTAAGCCCCAATATGGCTGCATTTGGAGTAAATAATTGAGGTTAAATGGGGTCATATGGGTGGAGACCTGATCCTATAGGATTAGTGTCCTCATAAGAGGAAACATGTGAAAATAGAGAAGAGGCAACTGTCCTCCTACCAGGAATCAAATTGGCCAGTACTTTGATCTCAGACTTGTAGCTTCCAGAACTGTGAGAAATAAATTTCTGTTATTAAGCCACCCCGTCTGTGGTATTTTGTTATGTCAGCCTGAGTGGACGAAGACAATATGTTAACTTTGTAATTAGAAATATATATATGTATATATATATTAAAATATTAAAATATCCAGGAAAAGAAGATATATTTGTTATAAAAATATATCTACTACCTTCCTATATAGAAAATGGATAAATAGTGAAGATTTAGACTGGACATTAAAATGTGTGTCTTGAAAAATAACTGCTCAAAACTCTTCTCTAAACATGGGGTTCTTATTATATAAAAAGTTTCAAGGATATGTATCAATTAAAATTTTAGAACCATCAGATGAATATATTTAGGAGACCTGTATTCGATTCAATGAATTGCTGAAGTTAAGTTAAATCATGCTCTATAGAAATTATCTATATAAAACTGCTTGAACACGTGATTCCCAAGATACGAACAACAACAAAAAAATGTTACAAATACTCAAACTATTAGCAAAATGTACCACAATAACATATAGTAAATTGTGAAATCTAATAAAATAAATAACTGTACTACGGTCACACTGCTATTTAAAAGCATATTATCTCTGGTAAGAACCATCTAGTATTTAATAATCCCCACCCCCAGATGAAAGATAAGCAACGGAATGTCATCTCCATCCTCATGCTCCTTGACTCCTACAATCTACCTGCTACATGATGCTCCTTGATTGCTCTTGGGTTCCTTCCCTTGGTTATATTACAGTGTTTGCTGGTTTGTTTGCCTATCCTAACAATTGCTTGGATTTCAACAGTGGTCTGCCCTCTTCAGACTTCTAAGATTTCTCTACTAAGTACTAGGCCCTTTGTTTTATTCTGTAGAGGGTCTCCAAAGGTATCCTCTAGCCACCTGCATCACAATCACAGAGCTACTTCTAAAAACAAACATTTCAGGCTCTTAGATATTCTGATCTGTAAATGTGGGGAAGGATTCAGGAATTGCATTTTAAACTATCTCCACCAGTAAGTCTTCTATACTTTAGAATGTTTGAAAACTGCTGCTGCATATGATTTTCATCAAAGTATTCATATGTTTTTGTGGCTTCAATAGTTTCTTTATCCTAGTATCTCCCCATGCGTTCTCACCGGAATTAAGTTCTGCACCTCTTTCTAGGTGGCATTTGTTCCCTGGGGCATTTGTCATTTTGACATCAGTTGCATCATCATTTAGTTAAAATACGTATGACTCATCCTCTTCCATTAATAAATCAAATTAGTCACGATTTCTATATTATTTTCCTCTTAAAATATCCTCAGATTAGTGCCTGCCTTTCTGTTTACTATTTCCTTAGTAAAACCTCATTTGTTTATCCCTGGATTATTACAATAATATATTATTGTATAGACCTTTTTAATTAATATATATTTCCTGTTCAAATTTTCCTGTCCTATAATCCATCCAGCACACCATTCCCAGGGTAAATTTCCTTAAACATGGCCACGACAGGCTAGCGCTCAAAACTCTCAAATAATTCCTTATTCCCTGTTACAATCAAGTTTGAATTTCTCTGTCATGCTTTTGAAGTCCTTCTTTTTTATTATTATTTAAATTCAATTAGCCATCATGTAGTACATCATTAGTTTCAGGTGCAGTGTTCAATAATTCACCAGTTGCATATAACACCCAGTGCTCATCCCATCACATGCCCTCCTTCATGCCCATCGCACAGTTATCCCATCCCCCCACCCACTCCCTTCCAGCAACCCTCAGTTTGTTTCCCAGAGTTAAGAGTCTCTCATGGTTTGTCTCCCTCTCTGATTTCTTCCCATTCAGTTTTCTCTCCCTTCCCCTATGATCCTCTGTGCTATTCCTCATAGTCCACATATAAGTAAAACCATATAATTGTCTTTCTCTGATTGACTTATTTTGCTTCAGTTCCATCCACCGTGATTTAAATAGTAGAGATTCATCCTTTCTGATGGCTGAGTAATAGTCCATTGTATATTTGAACCACATCTTCTTTATCCATTCATCTGTTGAAGGGCATCTCGGCTCCTTCCATAGTTTGGCTGTTGTGGACATTGCTGCTATGAACATTGGGATGCACGTCCCCCTTCGTTTCACTACATCTGTATCTCTGGGGTAAATACCCAGTAGTGCAATTGCTGGGTTGTAGGATAGCTCTATTTTTAATTTGTTGAGGAACCTCTATACTATTTTCCAGACTGGCTATACCAGCTTGCATTCCCACCAAAAACATAAGAGGGTTCCCCTTTCTCCACATCCTCACCAACATTTGTTGTTTCCTGTCTTGTTAATTTTAGCTATTCTTACTGGTGTAAGGTGGTATCTCATTGTGGTTTTGATTTGTATTTCCCTGGTGACAAGTGATGTTGAGTATTTTTTCATGTGTCTGTTTGCCATTTGTTTGTCTTCTTTGGAGAAGTGTTTGTTCATATCTTCTGCCCATTTCTTGACTGGTTTATTTGTTTTTTGGGTGTGGAGTTTGATAAGTCCTTTAAATCTTGGATACCAGCTCTTTATATGATATGTCATTTGCAAATATCTTCTCCCATTCCATAGTTGACTTTTAGTTTTGTTGACTGTTTCCCTTGCCGTGCAGAAGCTTTTTATCTTGACGAAGTCTCAATAGTTCATTTTTGCTTTTGTTTCCCTTGCATTTAGAGATGTGTCTTGCAAGAAGTTGTTGTGGCCAAGGTCGAAGAGGTTGCTGTCTGTGTTCTCCTCTAGGATTTTGAGGAATTCCTGTCCCACATTTAGGTCTTTCTGAATCCAACATTTTTAAATAAACTGAGGTGTCTATTAAAAGTTGAGGGACCAGGGGTGCCTGGGTTGTGCAGTCGGTTAAGCATCTGACTCTTCGTTTTGGCTCAGGTCGTGATTTCAGAGTCATGGGATCAAGCCCCAAGTCAGGCTCTGCTTGGATTCTGCTTGAAATTCTCTCTCCCTCTCCTTCTCCCCTCCCCACAAGTCACATGCTCTCTCTCTAATAATTAAATCTTAAAAAAAAAAGTGGAGGGGCCAGAAAATATTATATATGGCTCTATAATATATATTACTTATAAATATGCGTATTTATATATGCAATAAATAACAAGATGGTCAATAAAATGATTAGCTCTGTTTGCCTATATATTTGTCAGCTTAGAATTTATGGATTTATATTTTCATATTTTAAAGTACAGTGATTGTCTCTCATTTCTTCATGACACTTGCAAATTATCATTAACCACCAGTGCAGGGGACAAACTTTAACTTTAGAAAAACAGAAGTTGATTCATTTACTGGCTGTTCATGAGCACTGGTTATTTCATGCCTGAATTACTGAATGCTTGGATTTTTACATACCAATTATCATGTGCAATAATATTTGTCTATGCTCTTTATCTTGGCACTTCTCATTTATATAGAGGAAAGTGTTGGGATGAAATATTTTTAAATTAATAGACTAATAAAAGAACCTAAAGACAAAGGTCCTCTCTTAATTAAAATCTAATATACATATAATTCTACTAATGAAGCAACACCGAGTTTCAAAATCCATACTCCTGAAAAAGATGAGATGCTCTTAACCAAGGTGGTCACTTATAGTCAGAAAATAACCTGTGGGTCATTACTAGACTTATAAACTATGGGATAGTTAAGAAGAAAAACAAGTACAAGGAGCATCTGGGTGGCTCAGTTGGTTAAACATCCAGCTCTTGATCTCAGCTCAGGTCTTGATCTCAGGGTCTTGAGTTCAAGCCCTGCATTGGGCTCCATGCTGGGTGAGGAGCCTACTTCAAACACACAAACAAACAAACATAAAATCATGACCATCACCAAACATGGAATCTATAAGTGTGGTTTTCTCAAAAACAGAGACAGATCAAAAGCAATGGGATGTCAATTCCAATATCTTATTGATTATTGGTATTTATGATGCCTTTCCAATATTCAGTTTGTGAGACTATAGAAACGTGTTCAGTAAATAGGTGACATTACACTATTTATTTCACACACAAATCTGGGTTACTAAGTTGTAGTGACTGAAAGGAATGGAACGGACTGAAAAGTTTGTCTCTTATCGACAATGAGAAGGATTCTGAAGAAAAACATACCCATTTTAGAAGTTTCCACTGAATTCTATATAGTCAGTTGAAAAGAACAAATAAATCAGGAGATAATTTGGTATTTCAAATAGGACTTCTACAAGAAGTCACAATGAGAGATCAATTTTCTATCTTATTTCGTTGAGACAATAAAACCTCTATTTATCTTAGCTTTGTGTTTATTTTAAAAGGGAAAAAAGGCATAATAATGGAAAGAGCCTTGAAAGGGGGAAGTCCAAGAAGTAAATTCAAGTGTCAGGTTTGTTACCGTGTCCCTCAGCAAGTCACTAAGACTCTGAGGGCCTTTATTCCCTTAATTTGCAGATGGGCACAAAAGCATCTGCTTTGCTTATGCCATAGGTTGATGTAAGGCTCAAATAGGCAAAGATATTGAAAGGTGTCATCATCCAAGACTGAGCAATAAGGGGCAGATGATGGGTCCAGGAGAGGGTTTAAGTCCGATTATGCCATTTACTCACCGTGTATCCTTAGGCAAGTCACTGAATCCCTTTCAGCCTCAATTTCTTCCTCCACTAAATAAGGGAGATGAATCGTAAGGTCCCCAAGAATCTGTGATCTTATACTGGAAAAATTAATAAGAAAACTCTCTAAAATGCTTTTGTTTCCTACGAAAGCAACACGTACTGATTAGGTGTTCGTGATTAATCTTAGTCTCTGTCTTACAAATAAAAGGAAGTCATTATTTTTTTTTTTTTTGGAATGAGTAGGCTCACATCCCTTATGGAATGAGATGTGGTTTTAATTTATTAGCTACATATCAGAATGTTCTAAATGTAGGAAAGTGGCAGTCATGAAGAATTATGAGAATCATTACATGATATGAAATGTGAGCTTAAAACTAACACTAGAAAAAGATCTGCCCTTGAAATAAAGAAAAACGGAGTCTGTGCTACATTACTCACAGACAAGGTTAAACTCCACGCACCCTGTACAAACAAAAGATTACAACCAAAGAGGCATAGCTGCCTTTAACTCACTCAGTTACCCTTTTAATTACTCGTTCTTCTGTAATGCTAAACTTGGATTTTGTGTACGCCACAACTAAACATAGAACAGACAATGGGCAAGGCAACATCATCTTTCATTGTAAGTTCTATGAGAACGGGAATTTTTATCTGTCTTACTGACTGATGTTTCCCAAATACTTCGAACAGTGCCTGGTACATTGCAGGCATTGAATGAATATGTCTTGATAGGATGAACTTGCTTCCATTTCCTGCCTTGAATAGATAAGCTACACTCTCTAGAACGTTGACTTTTCTTTATAGCATTAACGTGCTTCTATAAAGAGAGGCACACCAGAAGAATTTAACCAAAGGTAGTCCTAACAAAAGAGGGAGTTGGGCTCCTGTAAATGACCAACACGAATGTCTGAAATGTGACACCTTAAAATAATCTGAGTTCGCAGTAACGTTTGCCTCAGTGCAAAATGACTAAATAAATAGGACAAACACGAAAGCTAAAGAACTACTCCTTTCATGCTACTAAAGAGAATACTTCAAACGACGTAGGAAAAACATCTACATTCAATTCATAAAATGGGATTAAAAACATAAAAAGAGCTATTAATAAATATGACTCTTGTGTCTCCTTCTTTTAAAACTCAAAACAGTGTGGTCTGCCTCGTGCCCACATCAAAGGAACCCAGCTAACTGGGAATAAGAGAGATGAAGGCTCAGTTCAATATCTCTCTCCTGGTGCCTACACACATTTTACAAAAATGTTCTTTGAACCAACAACAAACTTAGAAAACCAGAAACAGAACAGGAAGATAAACCCACAAGAGAAAACAACCATGACATTACCACACCCCCTTCCAGTTTTCTCCAAAACATTTTTCTTACCAGATGAACACAGAAAGTCAAAGAGCTCTATTTTTAAAGCATGAGTCTTGACTGTGGCACAAAGAGATCAATGGGCAATCTCCCGTCTTCAGAAAAACACGAGCCTACAGCACAAAGTGTACAAGCTTAGAAAACAGCATGTCTGATAGAGGAAGCATCAAAATGAAAGGATGAATGAACCAGTGAGCAAATGAATGAATGTCCCTAAGAGAGATTCTTAGAGTGATTCACGAAGAAGTAATAATGTATAAATTAGCTCATCGATTCTCAATATTCTTCTCATTTAATATAAAAGTATACAGCTATACATCTATCGAATTATACAACTATATATAAATGCAAATACATTTAGTATACTTAGCATATATATCTAGAAAAGTGTGAGCCACGTGGAAAGAATTTGGGAGAATTTTGAGGAAAAGTGGGGGTGGGCCAGAGCATTACCTACCACACTGGGATGCAGAAAGATTTTAAATGAAATTTTGCTCTGTGTTAGCAATGACACTCCCTTGCAGTTTCTTAAGAATACGTAAAAGGATTTAAATCACTTTTCAATTATTTCTAGATGTCATTTATTCATTCATTCTACAAATATATATTGATAGAGGCAATTTCTTGACACGGCATTTACACTGGCAGCCTCAGTAAAGACAGACCTTATGGCAGAAGCAAAACAGTCCAGCTTTATATAGATTACAGCAACAGCGACAACAACAGCAACAACAAAACAGATCCAGAAGAAGAAAACCATATTCCAATACAGGTCCTTGTTCTACTCTTTGAAAACATCAACAGTTCAACTAGGTTTTTTGGCATGGCCTAGAAGCCTAACTATTACGTACTATATAGAAAATGTATTTGGAGGGGCGCCTGGGTGGCACAGCGGTTAAGCGTCTGCCTTCGGCTCAGGGCGTGATCCCGGTGTTATGGGATCGAGCCCCACATTGGGCTTCTCCACTAGGAGCCTGCTTCTTCCACTTCCGCTCCCCCTGCTTGTGCTCCCTCTCTCGCTGGCTGTCTCTCTCTCTGTTGAATAAATAAATAAAATCTTAAAAAAAAAAAAAAAGAAAAGAAAATGTATTTGGAGTTTCAGTCAGCCAATAGATGAACTTGAGTTCAACTGTTCAAACTGAAGACTGCCTGTTCACTAGGCAACTTTTTCCCACAGCTAGTCGTGATGCTGTTAAATTCTCTTCTAAAGGTTAAAGTAAAGCATTACCAGGCCTCATGAATTTCTCATGAGTTGTTTTTAAGCACAACCAAATCTGAGCACTGTTAGAAAAACGACTTCAACCTAAATGAATGGGCATCAAAATTGCCAACAATAATAACCCAAGGCTACTTCCATTACCAATTTGGTCTTTGCTTTAAAAAAAAATACCGTGATACTTCCCTAGATAATGACCCACGTAAAGCATTCTCCTTGATTAACAATGGCATCTGTCTTACAGCCCGTGCCAGGAATGGAAGCCTGTGGCTTCCTGAAGCTAGCGCAGCAGCAAGAGAGCTCTTCTAAAAACAGAACGCAGTACAGCTCATCCTTCAAGACCGTCCAGGGAAAACTAGATGATGAGCATGTTGATGTCTTTTAAAAACAATCTACTAAATGTTTTTAGATCCTGTGCTCTGATTACTGGCTGACCTATATATTTTTGGCAATATTTAGCATCCTGGAGGGCCTGACAATTTGACAAGCTGTTTAGATGGATTTTGAAAAAGCCAAGATAAGCAGACTAATTTCCTAAAAAAAAAAGTATTTTCTTCTGATCTTTGAAATGTTAAAGGAGCCATGTCAGTGGATTATTTTGAGCAAGGAAAGTTCTGCCTTATTAAGGCTGCCGTTGTAAACAACTAATCCCCCAGCCAGTCACACACATCGGATGCAAGCACACCTTCCAAGCAAGAAGCAGTAACTCCCTGCCCACCGGGGTCGGGTGAGAAGCCAAACTAACTTGGTAGATTAGATTTGCTGTGTAAATTATTGTTTGTTGCTAGTGACTATGGTTGTTGCAGAGGGTATCGTGAAGATTCAATAAAGACAAAGTACAGAAAATGTCTATTGTAGCACCTGACATTATCCTTATCACAATAGAAACACATTCTACCCATGCTGAGGTCAGGTGCTTTAAGAAGAAATAAAATGTCAAAGAGATATCCGCACTCCCAGGTTCATAACAGCCAAGCTGTAAAAACAAATGTCCATCAACAGATGAATGGATAAAGAAAATGTGGTATATACTTACAACAGAATAGTATTTGGCCTTAAAACAGAAGGATATCCTGCAAAATGCAACAGAATGGATGAACCTGGAAGATATTATGTTGAATGAAAGAAGCCAGTAACAGAAGCACAAATACTACATTATTCCACCTACATGAGGTCTCTGAAATAGTCAAAATCATAATATCGAAGAGTGGAATGGTGGTTGCGAGAGGCTAGCTAGGAGGGAGAGATGGGAAGTTGCTAATCAATGAGCACGAAGTTTCAGTTAAGCAAGATGAGTAAGTTCTAGAGATTGGCTGTACATTGTACCTGCAGTCGACAGTAATGTACTGTACACTGGAACATTTGTTAAGATGGCAGAGCTCGTCTTAAGTGTTCTTACTACAATAAACTAAAATCAAATTAAATTTTTTTAAAAGAAGGAGAAATGTAAAAGAAAAAAAGTTTTTTTTTTTTTCCAGCATCATTTTTGGGACCAGAACATCTCCAATATAGGGGCGCCTGGGTGGCACAGCGGTTAAGCGTCTGCCTTCGGCTCAGGGCATGATCCCAGTATTGTGGGATCAAGCCCCACATCAGGCTCCTCCGCTATGAGCCTGCTTCTTCCTCTCCCACTCCCCCTGCTTGTGTTCCCTCTCTCGCTGGCTGTCTCTATCTCTGTCAAATAAATAAATAAATAAAATCTTTAAAAAAAAAAAAAAAACATCTCCAATATCTCAAAAGTATTACAATGTAATATTATATACTTGAAATGTAAGATTTTCCTGTAATCAACTATTTCAAACATGACTTTGTTAACAATAAACCAATAAGAAGGGAATGATAACTTCCTAAATTCTGATTATTTCTAAAAGACTCAGTTTGTCCACGGGACTTCTTGGGCAGATATGCAATTACCATATTAGAGAACTAAAAGGAGTTTTAGGTATTATTTTAAAAACAAGGAAGCTGGGGCGCCTGGGTGGCACAGCGGTTAAGCGCCTGCCTTCGGGTCAGGGCGTGATCCCAGCGTTCTGGGATCGAGCCCCACATCAGGCTCTTCCGCTATGAGCCTGCTTCTTCCTCTCCCACCCCCCCTGCTTGTGTTCCCTCTCTAGCTGGCTGTCTCTATCTCTGTCGAATAAATAAATAAAATCTTTAAAAAAATAAATAAATAAATAAAAACAAGGAAGCTAAGACTCAAAGAGACTAGGGAATGCCAGACCAAGCACAAGAAAGGGAACTATTCTGGATGTCCGCGCAATGCTCTTTGCACTAGGTTATCTATTAATACACTGAAATCACGGAAATCACCCTTAGATGGCAAGATCATTGAACGGAGTGAATGAACATTTGCAAAATAAATATTATCGGCCAGCTGTTTCTCATAATTTACTGCCTCTAATCCTCACAAAACCTTGCAACACAGGGATTGATAGCGAAAGCGCTACTTTTAAGGTAAAGAGACTGAGACCAATAAGGATTATAAGACCAGTAGGATACAAGGCTCAAACTCAGATCCGGGTCTCATAATCACGAAGCCTTGATCTTTACAGTATACCTTGCTGCCTTCTGGAAGGTGAAGTGGGTCCCGCAACATCCCTGCTAATAAAAAAACCACTTTTGCCGATTTTCAGGCTGTATAGTGGAAGTGTTGATTTCAGAGGCAAACTGTTCCAAGAGCACACACCTGAAGTGGAGTCGATGGTGAAAAGGGATGACAGGTCTCCGGGAATGAGCTCATAAACCACTGTTCCGTATATCCCAGAATCCCTGTCAGTGGCAAGAACGTTGATGATCTCGGTGCCTGGCTGGGTCTGGCCGCTAATGCTCATCACGTAGGTTGACGGATTAAAGACAGGTTCATTATCATTCACGTCCTCCATTTCCACACGGACAAAAGCTTGGGCGCTTAGTCCACCCTGTTGGATAAATGAGAAGTGATTACAAACGGATTTCTCCTGAACACTGAGATGCGTAATAATTGACAAAGATCCTAGAATAGAATTTTAAAACAACAAAAAAGATACACATTCATTTTACTTTTAACCTTGAGGTATGAGTTCATGTGTAATAGCATGGTATCCGTACTTCAGCGTTGATTCCTTTTTCTTTTTTTTTAAGGTTTTATTTATTTATTTGGCAGAGACCGAGCACAAGCAGGGAGAGCTGCAGGGAGAGGGAGAAACAGGCTCCCCGCTGAGCAGAGAGCCCAACATGAGGCTCAATCCCAGGACCCTGGGATCATGACCTGAGCCGAAAGCAGACACTTAACCGACTGAGCCACCCAGGCACCCTCCCCCAAATACTTTTATTCATAAGATAATTTTTAACTGCTAAAGAGGAAGGGTAAGGCAATTTTGGAGGAAGATGTAATTTAGAAAAGGTTGTCAGTGAGTCTCACTTGGAAGGCAGAGTAAAGACTGACCTATATGAGGGAGCTAGACTTCAGTAATCTGGAGGAAAAGCATAACAGACAGAGGAAAGAGCAAGTGCAAAGGCCCTGAGGCAGGAGTACAATGTAGATCCCAGGCTTGTTCAGGGAACAGCGAAGAAGCCAATGGGGTGATGTCAGGATGGCAGGGGCAGGTCATGGAGGGCTCTATGGGCCTCCGAAAGGAGGACCTACTGGAGAGTTTTGAGCAGAGGAGTGGCTTGAATTGACTTAGATTTTAACTGTCACTCTAGCTATACCGTTCAGAATAAACTGGAGGGCGGCAAGGGTGGAAGGAGGGAAACCAGTTGGGAGGCTACCGGAATCATCAAGTCTGGAGTGGATGCGGCAGTGAAGGTACTCTCCTAAATATCTGGGGCCAGATTTGTTTTGGAATTCTGAATTATTCAAGTTTTAGAAAGGTAATAAAGGGCATAAAGTAGTAGTAGGAGTAAGTGGTAGTAGTGAGAAGTAGATCCCATACTGTTTATTCTGTGTTGCCTCCAACTAGAAATCAAGAGAAGGAGAGAGAACACAATAGAAGAAAACAATCCTCTGCAATTTTTACTTTTCTAAAGCAAAACATGTGTTCCTACTTCAAAGCACCATTTTCCATTTCTGTCTGGTACATTTGGATACTTTCATCTTTGACAAAAATCCTTGGTAAGTCACAAGAGCCTGGGCTTTCTCACTCACTTCTCTCTCTCNTTCCCTCTCTCTCTTTCTCTCTCTCTCCCTCCCTCCCGCTCTCCCCTACTATTCAGGGATGCACTGAGGAAAGAGGATTCTGGAGAAGAAAGGTTTGGCAGGAGGCAAAGAGAGGCCGGTGGAAGAAGCACACACTTAGAATGAGGGAGGGCAGAAAGAGAACATCATTTGGGATGAGGTTAACAACAAACCTGGAAATGGCTCTCACGCTCTGAGATCCCAAGTACCCAGGACACTGGGGACTAAAAAACAATTGGGAAATACACCTTCAAAAACAGAGTGGTTTTCCATGTTCTGAGTTGAATAGAGCGCCAGGGCCATGTCAGTTAGCAACCAGAACAGGAGAAATGGGGCCTGACCGGGACCGCGGTGAAAACAAGTAAGTGTTGTTTCCCACACCCCCACCCCTCCCTCGCACCCCCTCCCAAGGCCCACGTGCTTACAAGGCAGCCTGGGACTGTGTCTGCTGCAGCCCTGGAGGGCCTGCGGGTCCGCAGAGGAGGGCAGCAAGAGGGGCTGCAGGCTGATGGTCAACAGACAGAGTCCTGCAGGGCACCGCACAGAGACCCCACTGTTTCTCCAACCTGCCTGCCTTCTCCTTTCTTTTTTTTTTTTTTTTTTTAAAGATTTTATTTATTTATTCGACAGGATAGAGACAGCCAGCGAGAGAGGGAACACAAGCAGGGGGAGTGGGAGAGGAAGAAGCAGGCTCCCAGCGGAGGAGCCTGATGTGGGGCTCGATCCCAGAACGCCGGGATCACGCCCTGAGCCGAAGGCAGACGCTTAACCACTGTGCCACCCAGGCGCCCCTGCCTTCTCCTTTCTGTTTTCCTTTGACCTTTCCTTTCTTCTTCCTTTTATATTTCTCCTTGGGTTCTAGAAGTTACCTCCGTTTGAGGAGGGGATGAGAAATCAGGTGAGAGAAGTGATGAGAAAGTTGGGAAGATGTGAAGAAGTGAGCGTCACTCCACCTTAGGAACTTTAAAAACAAAGATGTTCATTGCCAGGCTGTCCACGAAGACCCTCGAGCCGGCGACGCTGCCCAAAACAAGGGAAGGTCCGATGAACAAAGCGAAGAGCTTGTTCTCATAGGACAGGGGATCCTTCTGCAGGGACATTATTATAGATCTCAGGTTTCCTGTCGTAGGAATTAGTTGTCATCTGCTCAATTCAGCAGTGGGGGTGCCTTTTTCTCATAATAGCCATTTGCGAATGTGTGTTAGGTGTATTTCGTGGTTTTTGTCCGTCAATTGTTCTAATCCCCTTTTTAAGACTTTTATGGTTTCCCTCATTTCTACAGATAAGAAAACCAAACCACAGAGAAACTAAGTGACTTGCCCAAGGTAAATGAGACTGTAAATTGCAGATTTGGAACGGGACCAGAGACTCATCTCTCCCCAAAGCCCCTGGCGACTTCTTTTAAAGTATTCCTATGGCATAAATTCTACCTTTCATGAAAGGATTGTTTAAACACTATGTGAAAGACAATGCCAACCACGGACTCAGCCTTAGAGGAAAAAAGGAAGGCAGAGTCCCTGTTGACAAGGGACTTGCAAACTGTGCGACTGTGCAACGAACACCATACGGTTGGGCTTATGGCACCATGGAACAGTCTGGAGCCAGTGACCTGGGTCTCATGTCTGCCCCGCCTGCATCTGGGACCACAGACTGGAGAAAATAGGATAGTCCCTGAGTCTGGGCTACCTCTTCTGTAACGCAGGCGACCTGCTTGCCTTGCAGGCTTGTTACTGGAAGGGGAGATATAATACGTAGGAAGGCATTTATAATGGTTAATCGCTACCAATTATAAGATTTCACAGACTCCTTTTCCTAAATACTTGGGGTCAGATAGATTTGTCTCAGAATGTTTCAAGATTTAGAAAGGCAATATAATGCATATACCTAGTCGGGTCTGGGGCGGGACTGTGCAAACACTTAATATTCTGCAGCAAAATGTATGAATAGACACATTTAGAAAGAGTTTAAAAAACATGAGTGGCCTCACGTCAGTTCAAATCAGGTGTCTGACCAAATGAGGTCTTAAAACTTTCCATCCTGAATGGATGTTGAATTAGGTCAATTCTAACGGCCACCCCAGGTTTCTGTTTTAATCAACTACAGGACTACGTGTCCTCTCTTATTATTTCTTTTACATTTGGAAACTTACAAAATTGTATTGTATAATTCTCTCTTCATGCATAACTATCATCAATCTCTCTGCTCTCTTCAGTTTATACCAAAATATTTAAGTTATTATTTGTGATTGCTAATGTAATATTGCTATTGATGGAAATAAGAACAACAATAAAACAAAACAAACTTTCCATCTGAGAGCTTTGGGGCTTCAGAACTAGAGATAAAGGATCATGGATCCCCATGATTCAGATGTAGGCACACACTTGGAACACTAAATGGGGAGAAACCTCAGCGGAAGGAATCCTCGAGATGGGTGCGCAGAAACAAATGGGATTTTGGATCGCCAGCTGGTGTGCAGTTCGAAGAGTCTGGAGGAGCCTTCTGGAATTGGGAGATATGGACCCAATGTTCAAGGCCCTAAAGTTTGGCTGCCATTCGGGAATCAAGAAGGACCTGGTATGGTCTCTTCCAATGAGGTTCAAGGGCAGTCTTTGTTGTTAGTGATTCCAACTCGGAAGGCTGGGAAATTATTGGAAATGTCAGTTTGAAGAGTCATAGACAGATATTTGAGGAAACTGGAAGAGTTTAGGATCCAGTCCAGTTTACAGATAGATAACAAAGGCTCAAAGACAATGAACAGAAATAGAATCTGACCACTTAAGCTATAGCCAATCAAATCATTTCCCAGCTTTGCTTCTGCTTCTTCTCTGTAAAAGTCTTCCTGCAGCTCCTGATGGCGAAGTGCTGCTAACCACTTCTAACTTGGTGCTGCCAGATTCAAATCGATTTTTGCTCAAATAAACTCTTTAAAAAATTTTTTTGACGAACAGGTATTTCAGGTGAAAATAATATCCTAGAAAATGTAATAGCATTTAAACAAGTTCTCTGCCAGGCGGTAAGAAGGCTCGGCATACTAGCGTGGCTAGAGGGGAATGGGGGAGTCCAGGGAGAGGTTGGGCAGGGTCTAGAGAAAAGCCCGGAGAGTCCGATTCATGGAATCTGACTAACATGCGAAGTAGGGTAACTTTATTCTGTATGCCAGTGGATTCTATAAGTAAAAAATGGCAGGTACACCCTCCATACTTATTTATTCTACATTTACTATATTAATTGTATGATTTATATTAAAATATCACAAAAATGAAGTTAAAAAGGATAAAATTCAAGGTTCTGTTTTCTTCCCAAATCCTTAAATTAAGGACACTACTGCTGTCCTTAATGAAGGGGCATGATCAAATCTAGGTGTCAGAAAGATATTTGAGGTAACAGTTAAAAGATGTGTCTTGGGGTGCCTGGGTGGCATAGTCAGTTAAGCATCTGAGACTCCTGGTTTTGGCTCAAGTCCTGATCTCAGGGTTCTGGGATTGAGCCCCTTGTCACATTCTGTGCTCAGTGCAGAGTCCACTTGGGAATCTCCCTCTCCTTCTGCCCCTCCCCTCCCGCTCATGCACACACCCACACTCTCCCTCTCTCTCTCAAAATAAATAAATAATCTTTAAAAAATGTGTCTTAAAAATGAATAAATAAAGGGGTCCCTTAGTCAAAAAGTTGGGCAAATCCTGAAATAACCAAGTCAAATGGGTCTTGTGCCTTGGGACTTCTCCCAGGGCCTTTCCTATGCCCATTTCGGGGGTGGAGGGTGAGTTCTGAGGTGTTCCCCATTCTTATTTGACCACAGAACGCTCTTTGGAAGGAACAGGAGATAAGTATCCCACAGAACACAGTGGGGAGAAAGCTGATCTGAACACATTTTTCTTCATTTCCCTCATAGTGTTCACCTCCCAGCTCTCTGTAACTAATCTTCTGTCCACCTGGTCAAGACCATCCTGATTCTGCAGCTTCTGAGACACGCTGAGTCAGAACCACACAGCTACGGCTGCTCCCAGATTCCTGACCCTCAGAAATTGTTGAGAGTAAATGTTTGTTATTTTAAGCTGCTAAGTTTGGAACAGGTAATACACCTCATAAATTCCAACCATGAATATTTCTTAACTTTGTTTTATTCTTTCTCTATCAACAAATCGTGGTTTGTTTTGACATAATTTTAATCACTTAATTATTTAAATCATAGTAAGAGAGAAAAGTCTGTCACTATAATTTTAAAGATGAAGTGATTAGGGGCATCTAGGTGGCTCAGTCGGTTAAGCATCTGACTCTTAGTTTGGCTCAGGTCCTGATCTCATGGGTCCTGGGATGGAGCCCCGCATGGGGCTCTGCGCTCACTGGGGAGTCTGTTTGAGGTTCTCTCTTTGTCTCCCTCTGCCTTTCCCGCTCATGCTCTCTCTAAAATAAATAAATACATCTTTGAAGATTAAGTGATTAAAACTAAAATGCGAATGGGAATCCCCTCAGAAGGGAAGTGGGTGGGGGGATAGGTGAAACAGGTGATGGTGATGAAGGAGGGCACTTGTGATGAGCACTGGGTGTTGTAGAGAATTGTTGGATCACTATATTGTACCCCTGAAACTAATATTACACTGTATGTTAACTAACTGGAATTTAAATAAAAACCTTTAAAAAACTGAGCTACCCTATGACCCAGCCATTGCACTACTGGGTGTTTACCCCAAAGATACAGACGTAGTGAAGAGAAGGGCCATATGCACCCCAATGTTCATCGCAGCATTGTCCACAATAGCTAAATCGTGGAAGGAGCCGAGATGCCCTTCAACAGAGGACTGGATTAAGAAGTTGTGGTCCATATATACAATGGAATATTACTCAGCTATCAGAAAGAACGAGTTCTCAACATTTGCTACAACATGGACGGCATTGGAGGAGATAACGCTAAGTGAAATAAGTCAAGCAGAGAAAGACAACTATCATATGATTTCTCTCATCTATGGAACATAAGAACTAGGATGATCAGTAGGGGAAGAAAGGGATAAAGAAAGGGGGGTAATCAGAAGGGGGAATGAAACATGAGAGACTGTGGACTATGAGAAACAAACTGAGGGCCTCAGAGGGGAGGGGGGTGGGGGAATGGGATAGGCCGGTGATGGGTAGTAAGGAGGGCACGTATTGCATGGTGCACTGGGTGTTATACGCAACTAATGAATCATCGAACTTTACATCGGAAACCAGGGATGTACTGTATGGTGACTAACATAATATAATAAAAAATCATTAAAATAAATAAATAAATAAATAAAAAATTATAGTCAGAGACTCAACCAAGCTACCTGAATTCCAATCTCATCAAGGCATGCTTGAAAGTTGGGAGTATTTTGGGAAAGGACCAAGCTTGAAAGCATACGGTGTTGGAGGCTGGTTGTCTAAGGCAATCAGCAGGTATGAAAAACTTTCTGCCATTATTTCTCTTTCTACTTCGGCCATCGTCTACTATCCAGTGTCTCTATTCTTGCCTTCTAGAGCTCTTGAACCGTAGAATGTCAATATCTGCTCTTCATATCTCTGAGTTCTTGTGGGCTGCGGTTTTCTTTGTCCATGCATTTTGTCCTAGAATTCATAATTCAGTGAGCAAAGGTGAAGGGAAATGAGGGTCCGAATTGTTAAGGAAAACAAAACAGTAAGCTGTGGTGTCTCTAAAGTCAAGAGAAGCAGCATCCAAAGAGTCATTAAAAGTCATTGACAATGAAAACTCATTTATTTATTGAATAAAATGAACACAAAGAAAGAAGGCCAGGATGTGGCACACAGAAATCGTGTTCATAAAAGTGCTTGTATTAGAGAGGCTGGATGGGAAGAACGGGTCAAAGACAGACTGCAAAGTGAGGGAAGGAGAGACAATCTGCTATTTTAAGCAGATTTGCTGTCAAAGAAAAGGAAAAAAATGGTTTTCTAAAATGGCACATGAAATTTTAAAAAAGAGGTTTTTTTAAAGATAAAAACTGTTACTATGTTTTGTACGCTTATGGGAGACATTCAATAGAATTTCAGGTATTGGTGATGCAGGAAACAGAAAATACTTAACAAAAGTGGTGCCCTTAGGAAAGCTGCAATGGGTGGGACCCCAAACATTAGAGAGATTTGCTTTTGATGCAAACAGACATCTTTAACAAGTTAATAGGAAAGAAAGCAAAGAATGTGAGCTGATAGTAGGCAGGAAGGTCAGGACTTCTCCCTCAAGCAGTTTTGTGGACAAAAGGCAGAGTTGGGTTTAGACAGTGCTGGGTTTTTCTCTGGAGAGTTCTATGGAGTGAGGGAACTAAAGGCATTTTGCAACTGAATGACTTTAATGATGGGCCCTTAAACTAGAGATCTTAACCTAGGAGGAGAATTACTGGCTAGAAGGGAGAGGCTACAGGAAGTGAGACAGAAAGATAAGAATGCTTATCAGAGGGGGCACCTGGGTGGCTCAGTCAGTTAAGTGTCTGCCTCTCAGGGTCCTGGGGTGGTGCCCAGTGTCACTCAGAAGGGAGTCTGCTTTTCCCTCTCCCTCTGCTTCTCCCCTTCCCCCCTGCTTATGCGCTCTCTCTCTCAAATGAATAAATAAAATCTTTTAAAAAAAAAAATGAATGTTTATCAGAGTACAGCAGGCTTGCGACCAAGGTATCAGAGGCGGTGCAATTACAGGTGATGATCCTTGGAAGTGAGAAAGTCCAGGAAGTGAGAGGCTCAGGGTTGGATGGGTCAATAAACACGGTGGTAGAGAGGAAGACTGTAAGGTGTAGAGGTCCTAACTGACAAGGAGGCTTAGAACATGGCAGCAGCAAGAAAGCATGTCCATGGTATAGTCTGACAAGATAAACTTCAAAAGCGAATTGGTTTTCAACAGAGAAAGGGGAAGAAATGATTCGGATGGGGCAATGGGCAATTAATTAGGCAGGCACCCACCTCAACAGCTCCCTCCCGGTTTCTGATGAGCGGAATATGGGCTTCTCTGTGAAAGGCTGGAGAGGAATCGGTATCCCCGGGGGCAGGAATTCTAATCAGGGCAAGACTATAAAGGAGCAGTCAGAGACCAGGTTGAGTTTATGAGGCAATTTGCTAAGTGATGGCCCCTGAGTTCCAGAGGGAATGCCAGAAGCGTTTGGGAGAGCAGAGAGGGTGGCAGGAGACTGTCTCAAATCAAAGGACGAACAGAGAGGGACAGGGATGAGCATAGGGAGAACAGTGGATGGCTGGGAGGCTGAAACTTCTAGTGATAAGAACGAGGTAGAGTGGTATTTGAGACATGTAGGGATTAATCCTGGTAGTATATTTTAAAAAATGGTAGGCAGTCGGTTTGAGATACAGTTCAGACAATCTAGCTAGAAAACAGGAGCAACTGGGCAGCAGCTTATCCCTGAAACCAGGGTGAGTGGGGTGGTCATCAGTAAAATATAAGATAGGAAAAAAGAAACCGAATATCGGAAAGTGAGATAACATAATCCAGTAAAATTAAAATGGGTGCGCTCTACGTTTCAGTGATGCAGGATGAGTAAGCTCTGGAGTCCAATGTACAGCGTGGTGATTATGGGTAATTCTACTGTACTGTATACAGGAAATTGGCCGAGAGTGGATCTTCAGTGTTCTCACCACTTACTATGAGAGGTGATGGATATGCTAATTATCTTGACTGTGGTAATCCCTTCAGAGTGTGCACATCTATCAAAACCTGACTTTGGGGCACCTGGGTGGACCAGTGCATTGAGCATCCGTCCAACTCTTGTTTTCAACTCACACTGTGATCTCAGGGTACTGAGATCCAGCCCCGCATCAGGCTCCCAGCTCAGGGGGGAGTCTACTCAGGATTATCTCTCTCCTCCCTCTGACCCTCCCCCCGCACTCTCTCTCTCACATAAATTATAAATCTTTTTTAAATAAAACATGATATTGTACACCTGGATGAATATAATTTTAATTTATCAATTATACTTCAGTAAAGCTGGGGGAATATGGGTATGTGCTTTTACTCAGCAAGTTTGCTTCTAGAGATCTATCTGCATTACACGTAACTGCAGCACAACTTCCATAGCCAAGTTTTATCATGAATATATATAACGGTGAAGGGCTAACTCAATTTACTTTCTATATCGCTAGTCTGACACAATTCTCCCCTAAGCCTGGAGTGGCGAGATAAAGTTGGAATAGCTTATCTCAGACACATATTTCAGCTCCCAAATTCAGATGTCACAAAAAATAGAGATAGAATGTTAATAATACATACCAAAAAGAGAGATTCATTTGGCAAAAATAAATGGGGAAAGAGAACAAGGAATTAGAGATAAGCACGGAATAATTTAATTATAGCACTATATTGTGAAAAACTACTTGCTCTCCAATGTAATCCAATTATTTGTTTCCATTATGCAATTTTACAGCATTCTCGTGGCTTCTATCTATGAGATTCACAGCAGCAGCAGTAGCAGCAAACAGATGATTTCAGAATATCAGTAGAATAGAAGAAGTGATTATGCTAAAAAATATATTGACAGTCAACACAAGGATAAATAGAACAGCAGCAAAGCAGCCCAGAACATGTAGGTATTTTACAAGAAAAAGTTTTCTATCGACAGATAACAGTCTCTTAGTGACCACCAGCAAATGGGTTCCTAGCAGTTTTCTTCCAAAGAGCTTTCAGGATATGTATTAGAAAGAGAAATTATCAGAGGAAAGACCACAGATTATGAAGGTAATTATGTAAAGTTAAAGGTCTTCTGTCAAGGTGCAGTTCATGGTTTTAAATAAATTCATTATGGCCTAGAATCCAACATCTTGAACCTAAAATACCTTGTCTGAATTCATTTATTCTTCAAATCCAAGCTAGATGGTTATCTTCATTGTTGCCAGCCTTTTTGATTAGGGACATATGTGGCGAGTAGATGTTACACAGAATAATTATGACAGATGCAGGCTTTGCCCTGTAGAAATGCACAGCTCATCACAGAAAAAATGCATAAAGATCATGCAGGCGACAGAATAAATACTTCACGCTGGATAATACATGTAGACACACATACGCCCTTATGTTGCTTGCTCTTGTACGTTCTGAGGCAAACAGGAAAGTTGGAGGCAATTTTAAGTCCAAACAAAGTGCTTTAGTAGTAAACTGTTAAATGCTTATGATTGGGAGGTAGGAGGACAAATTTTCTGGTTTGTCTTTAAAAATGCATCACGAGAACTGCCCCCGTGAGGATCCACTTCTAGGCAGGCTGCACAAGCAGCTCCCTCCTTGGGTCTGCCTGTGTGGCTTCAGACCCACATGATGGACGAGAAGGAGAGAAGGCCACTAAGATGGAGAAGAAAACATCCAAGAGCTGGGGGAGGAGGAGACCGTGAAGCTCTGAGAGCCCACCTCCAGACACGAGTTGCTGAAAACCCTCAGATTGTAGGAACACACATCCCCCACCTTCACCAACGTTGAATGTGTTTTTCTCTGATCATCCTGAGAAAGATGACTTGACCATATTCACCACACAGATGTTTGGGTCCTTCATTTGGCAACCAAGGCTGGAGACCAAGTCAAATCAATAAGTCAGAGTGGGTATCAGATGGTAGCCTGGAAGACACAGTCAATTCTTTTTGGTGTTTTCCATGAGGGTACAAGGGATCACATCTATCACTATGACAGGCATGACTTTAACCTGGACACATTGACGTGGAGCAAGCTGTCCTGTGAGGCACAGGGCCCACACCCAAATTGGGCTGCCAAATTTCTGTCACTCCATGGGGGAGCACAATCATCTATGAAAGCTATTGGAAACAGTCAACAAAGGTGGACAAACACACCCTACATTCCGATACGCCCTGCTAAAGTCTGAGGAAGGAAAAGAAGGCAAACGGGTATGGACCTAGATTATCCCTTGGGGAACAGAGCTCACTTTTAGATCTAGCATTTTGATAGAATCATCAGACATTGCTTTTTGGGGGGTGTCTGTAGTAAGGAAGAAGAACAGAGCCTGGAAGTTGGCTTCTCTGATGACTCATACTTCTGTAACACCACAAAGAGCCTCTGGTTTGCAGGATGGCTAAAGGGACTGGGTCAGAGAAGAAAAAAGGTAGGCAAGGCCATCACCATCATCATAATAGAGCCTGAAAGTGATAATAAGCAGGGATGTGGGGAAGCCAGCACCCAGGAGTCCCTGCATGTGGTCAGAAAGGTGATCACAGAGGGTGGGGCAATGATTAGCATTGAACAATTGATCTCCACCCCAGGAGGCAGGAAGCAGGCAGCCGGTTCCGCTGAAGCCAGTAGCCCTCTGCCAGAACCAAGTCCCTACCCCAATGCCATGCTGACCAAGAAGCATGAGCTGCTCTGTTGTTTAGGGGGGCACGTCTGAAACAAGGGACTGCCCGTTTATCCTGAATGATTTGTACTACTTCGATCCCCACAGGATGGGAAAATGGAAGACTTGAGCACAGACGGATTCACAAGCTCAAGATCATCCAAAGCAGATAAACTTGGAAGAGGACAGAGATGAGGCAGAAGGTGCAGAGCGAGAGATGAAGATGAGGAGGAGGAGGAGGCCCAGAGGAAAGTGGGGAGGAAGAGCAAGAGGAAGAGCACTCACTGGCGGCATCTGACAGAAAGTGTGTGGCCCATCGGCCCAGGACCTCGCGGTGGTGAGTGACGCCGGCATGGGACCATATGGGTCCTGACGCAAAGACAGCAAAGTGCTGAAAGTAGCCCAGGCCGTGACAGAAACTGTCTTTGATGATTTCAGATGCCACGCAGGGACAAAAGCTGAACTGAATACTGAATTCTCTCAGTATCACTGGGTGCTATTTCCAATACACTGAGTAAAACAAGGTAGCTGCAAAGATTTTCTTTTCCTGAGCCCGAAGTATCCCAAGAGCTCTGGTGAGCCCTTTGCCTTCTCCAAGAGGGGACGCAGCACCAGGGCAGTGAGTTAGCCACGTCTTCTATTTTCTATGTACTGATGCTTTGACCTCAGGCCTTGCCGATCCTGGAAGATTGTCCAGGATCCAGTGGGCAAGCTTTTCAAATGCAAACCAACCAATCTAGAGCCCAAACCCCAACCACATCCTTTCCTGTGCTTTCACCCCTCTAGGCAGCTATTCACCTGCCCCAATCACCCCAGGGTCAAGTGCCAGGACAGCTAGAGACAGCCTCTATGCCCCAGTACTTGTTGAAAGTACTCAAACTAGCCAATCCTAAGCCTGCCTCATCTGCGTTTCCCATTTCTTCCCTTGAAAACCACTATAAAGGCCCTTGCCCACAGTTTCCCCCCTCTCTCTCTCTGACTCCTCACCCACCCCAGTGCTTCCCATTGTGCACATACCCACCCCTACACTGTGGTGTGGCATATGCTACCCTCCCCGCCCCAACCCCGTCTTGAATCTGTGAGTATAACCAACTGCCTTTTTCAATGGCAGCCATCTCCTGGCCCATCGCTAAATAACAATGACACCAATATTAAACCACTCAGGGTACGGAGCAGCTCCAGTCTGTGCCAGGGCCTGGTTTAAGATGAAATCACCCGAATGATAGGGTGAGATGTTGAGTATGAAGTACCCACAGGGAGGCTGCTTCTGTTCAAACAAAACTGAAACATGTTGTACCTTGTTGGAGGGTTTTCCTTCTACAGCACGAGGAGTTTTTAAAGAGAAGAATGTTATAACGCACACACATTGTCCTAGTCCATTCTGGCTGCTCTAAGTACCACAGACTGGGTAGCTTAGGAACAGCACGGATTTATTTCTCACACTTCTGGAGGCCAAAAGTCCAAGATCAGGTGGCAGCAGAGCCAAGTTCTGGAGAAGGCTGGGCCCTGCCAGTTTCTCCTGGTGTCCTCAACTGGCAAAAGAGGCTAAGGGATTACGTGGCGCCTTTTTTGTAAGAACACTAATCCCATTCACAAGGGCTACACCCTCATGACATAATCACCTTCCAAAGGCCCCACCTCCTACTATCATCACTCTGGGTATTAGATTTTCAATATATGAATGGGGGGGGCATAAACATTCAGACCGTAGCGTCATCAACCTGGAGATCATCTCTTCTTTGATTTCTAAAAATTAGCGAAAAGCTGCCTACAGTCTGTTTGTAAACACTTTTTTGGTTATCTTTAAAATAAAATATCTTTTGGCTGGGAAGTAAAGTACGTCCCTTCTGTTCCGTCTGTCAGAGCCTGGAGAGACGGCGTGGTTTAAGATGCACTTGAACGTTGCAGCAGAGTCTGGTGAGCTGAGAGGCAGGGGAAGCATTCTTCATCACTGTGGTGAGTAGGTTCGATATGAAAACAGACAAAAGCAAGGAGGTTTAAATTAAATATATGGGTTGATTTTTTTATTCCACTGCCAATAATCCTAATTAATTGCACTGTTTTTGGGGAATAAAAAATTTCCGGCATTAAACGATCTTACTTCTATTAAGATAATTTCTATATACACTTTTATGAGAGCATCTGAAAGGAACTAATTAGAAACAGATGTTCAACTACTGAAGAATTGGACTTAAACGGGTTATTCACTTCTAGGATGGGCTTTTATAACTGTCTCAAAATCTATTAAGAATAAATTTCTGCAGGGCACCTGGGTGGCTCAGTTGGTTAAGGGTCTGACTCTTGATTTCGGCTCAGTTCATGATCTCAAGGTCATGGAATCAAGCCACGCTTTGGGCTCCATGCTGAGCGTGGAGCCTGCTTAAGATTCTTTCTCTCTCTCCCTCTGCCACTCCTGGCGGTTTGCTCCTGCATATGTGCACACACACACACACACACACACACACTCTCTCTCTCGCTCTCAAAAAAAAAAGAATATATTTCTGAAGTCTTGCATTAATATTTGTGTGTGCATATATTGAGTTTTAAATAATCATGTAGATTTGAATTGATCTAAATTCCTCTGTTTATTCCTATTTTTGTCTCCTACATCTTTTCTTACAAAGAAGCAAGAATTCCTAAACCACATAGTCAGGGATTGATAAAATCTAATCAAACCATGCTAGTTTTATCGAATATAAATGACTTCATTTTCTTGGTAGTTTCTACATGTTTACTTGTAGTATATATATTTAGATTTATTTTTTCCAACAACTCATGTCTTAAGTAGGTAGATCTGCTTATTACTTTGAAAAGAGAAAGATTAGACCAGAGAGGTGTTAGCAGTACCCAACAAAGGAGTACTAAGCAGATAAAAAAGAAACAAGGAAAGTCTCCAAAGTAGCCTAAATGAAAAAATAAAAATGCAGAATAGTGTGTAGATAGTAGGTAATCTTTGCTGTAATGGAATGAAAATTGAACGAGTTGTTTCTGAAATGTACTTAAAAATGTGAATGGAATAGCCATGAATAGCCAAGGCAATCTTGAAAATGAAGGACAAAGCTAAAAGAATATACAATATCATGACCTATTATGGAGCTTAAACAATTAAGAGAGTATGGTGCTAGTACAGTGGTAGACAAATAGGTCAAAAATAGGGTGTCCAGAAATAAATACATATATTCATAATTACATGATTTATGACAAAGGTGATACTCCGGTGCAATGATGAAAGAACGGTCATCTCAGTATCCATATTAGAAAAATAAATAAATAACAAGCCTTCCTCCCACTAGACTGAAAAAATGATGAGTATGAAAGGTTAAACAAAGAAAGTTTTCAGAAGAAAATGTAAGGTAACACCTCATGTCTCTAAGGTAAGCAGTTACTTCTAAAAAGGACAGCAAATACTTCTAAATTTGCTGTAAAGGTAAGCAAATTAATAAACTAAGTTTTATTAGAATTAACAACTTCTGTTCCTCAAAAGACACCGTTAAGGGAGTAAAAAGGCAAGCCACAGAATGGAAGAAGATACACACAGTAAGTAGATACAACAAAGGACTTGAATGCCAAAAATATAAGAATCCATACAAATCAACAGGAAAGGAACCCAATAATACAATAGAAAATGGGTAAAGAATTGAACAGATACTTCACAGAACCAGTTCTATAAACAGCCAATAAACGTATGAAACAGTGCTCAATTCGTTAGCCATCGAGGAAATGCACGGTAAAGACCCAAGGTGATACACCACTGACTCGGTACCGGTACCAGAATTGCTATAATTAAAAAGACATTAAATATCAATTGCTGGGAGGATGTGGAGCAAATGAAATTCTCATATCCTATTGGTGGGAGTATAAATTGGTACAACCATTTGAAAAGTTGTTTGGCTTTCTTAAGAACTAGCAGCTCTACTCCTAAATATATACTCAATAGAAATGCTTGGGGCCCTGGGGGGGCTCAGTCAGTTAAGTATCTGACTCTTGATTTTAGCTCAGGTCACAATCTCAGGGTCATGGAATCAAGCCCTACGTTGGGCTTCACACTCAGCAGGGAGTCTGCTTGAGATTCTCTTTCTCTCCCCATCTACACCCCCACCCCAGCCCCTTCCCTGCTCTTACTCTCTAAATAAATAAATACATACAATCTTAAAAAAAAAAAAGAAATGCTTGTATTTTTTCACCAAATTACATGTATGAGAATGTTAATAGAAGCACTACTTATAATAGCCTGAAATATATGCCATCAATTATAGAATTGATAAAAAATTATCACAAATTCCCATAAAAGAATACCCACCATTTGCATCGACATTGATGGAACTAGAGGGGATTGTGCTAAGTGAAATCAGTCAAGCAGAGAAAGACAATTACCATACGGTTTCACCCATATGTGGAACTTAAGCCATAGCACAGAGGACCATAGGGGAAGGGAGGGAAATCGAACGGGGAGAAATCAGAGAGGGAGATGAACCATGAGAGACTATGGACCCCAGGAAACAAACTGAGGGTTTCAGAGGGGAGGGGGTGGGGGGATGCGGTAACAGAGTGATGGGTATTAAGGAGGGCACATGTGGTCATGAGCACTGGGTGTTATACGTAACTAATGAATCATTGAACACTACATCAAAAACTGATGATGTACTATACACTGGCTAACTGAACATAATAATAAAAAAATTCCCATAAAAAAATACTACGAACCAGTGAGAATGAACGAACTATTGCTATACACAACAGTATGGATGATTCTTAGAAATAATGTTTGGCAAAAGAAAAAATAAAAACACATAGTGTACAAATCTATTCCCTGAAAGTTTAAAAACAGGCAAATGATGTTTGTTGTTAGAAGTTAATAGTGATGGGGGAGCCTGAGTGTCTCGGTTAAAGGTCCGCCTTTGGCTCAGGTCATCATCCAAAGGTCCTGGGATCAAGACCCAGCATCAGACTCCCTGCTCAGCGGGGAGTCTGCTTCTCCCTCTCCCTCTGCCCCTCCCCCGGCTCATGCACTCTCTCACGCTCTCTCTCTCTCAAATAAATAAATAAAATCTTAAATTAAAAAAAAAGTCAATAGTGATTAATCTGAAAGGCAGGGGCAAGGGATAAGCAAGAGACCAAGAGAGGGGCTTCCAGGGTTCTGGTAATGTCTCTTCATCTGCTTCCATGCATGTGTTAATTTTGCAAAAATCCACTAAAGTGTACTATGATTTGTGCACCATTATGCATGCATTTGATATGTCAATTTAAAAGTTAACCAAAAAGGGGCGCCTGGGTGGCACAGCAGTTGGGCGTCTGCCTTCGGCTCAGGGCGTGATCCCGGCGTTCTGGGATCGAGCCCCACATCAGGCTCTTCTGCTATGAGCCTGCTTCTTCCTCTCCCACTCCCCCTGCTTGTGTTCCCTCTCTCGCTGGCTGTCTCTATCTCTGTCGAATAAATAAATAAAATCTTTTAAAAAAAAAATAAAATAAAAAAATAAATAAATAAAAGTTAACCAAAAAAAAAAGACATAAAAGTCAAATTGAAGGTGCCCCTACTGACTTAAGATGAGTCAGAGAGAATAATGTCAGCAATGTATGAAATACATCAAATATATAAAAATCCAGGAATTTATAATCACACTAGAAAAAAATCATCCACGCCCTTTGGAGACAGTAAATGCACCAACTTGTTATTCTAAAAACGGATAAACTAGAACTAATCAAGCACTATCCTGCCTCTCCTCTAGGAATTGTATTTCAGGATAGTCAAATAGCTGATAAGAGAACATTCTTCGTTGAAGAATTCCAGGTAATAAATGCAAAAGGAATAACAGAACCCAGCAGTCCCTGCATTGCACCCCGTAATGGAATAATGGCGTGCGTCTGGCGATACACCGAGAAGGACACAGCACCACCTAAACGAACCCAGAACTAAACCGGCTTCCGGCTCAGAACGCCAGTTCATAGGAAATATGATAAAAGAGGACATTCAATGAATCCCAAGGATGTAATCAGCTACATTCAGAAGGTGGAACATTTACAGGGCAAATAATGTAATTTCTTCCAAAAACAAATACCATCAGAGAAAAGGTAAGGGACGGGAGCTGACTGTATGGACTGAAACCAAAGGGATATTACAATCATATCAATTTTGAATTCATTTGGATCTTAATTCAAATAAGTCACCTTTTAAAAGACATTTTTAGATAATCCAGAAAATTTTAAATGGACTGCATATTAGATATTATTAAAGAATTATTGTTAATTTATTGTCATGTTTTTAAAAAAGTAATTATCTGTTATAGATATTATTGAACTATTTATGGATGAAATGATATAGAATAATGTCTGGTATTTGCAAAGGAAAGAGGTAGTGATTTATGAAACAAGATTGGCTAATTGGTAATCAGTGATACTCTCTGATACGCACACAGTGGTTCACTGTGGAGTATGCTTGAGATTTCATGCATGACCACTTACCCCATCCTTAGCTTTCACCAGGAGGTCATAGGTTGCTGGATCCCTTTCCCTATCAATATCTTGAGAAACACAGATTCGCCCATCATGTGGGTGGATCTGGAACGCTGGGGACGCGTCATAGCTTTGGAATCCATCATAAAGAGAATACTCCACAAAGCCATAGAGTCCTGCATCCGCATCAGAAGCTTTAACCTACAAGACAAGAGGTTGGTCGGTAAGGAAATGGAAATGTTAGCATTACTTTTCAGTTGGTCATGAATTACTACCATGATTGGTACAACAGAGTTACCCCTACGCCATCCATTCACAAAGTATAGGCTTTGGTTTTAACTCTCTCCTTTTACCTTCGTTGACAGCTCACCCTCACTTTCCTCCTCCTCGTCTGAGTTCTCCTTCTCTGTCTCCTTTGCCTGTTCCTACACTTTCATGTGATCTTCAAAGTTTGAGTTCCCTGAGGCTCAGCCCTCAGCCCTTTGTCTTCTTACTCCTCTCACTATGCCTAAGTGATCCCATCCAACTTCAAGGCTCTAAAAACATCCCCATGCTAACAGTTTGACAACATATCTGTGGATTCCCTCCCATTCCCAAGCTTCTCAAGCGATGGGCTCAACACTCCGCCTCCACCCTTCAGAGCAGCAAGGGAGGGCAGAAAAATTGAGGCAGTAAGTGGCATGATTACTAATAACCCAATCCAGCTGACAGAATTCACCCTGGAGTAGGAGATTTGAGTTTCTGAGCCAGGTTTCCCAGCAAGAATAATGCCCCCATCAGGACCCTGCACAGTCATGCTCACTGACCACGACACAGAGGCACCTTGCCCAGTGGGTGCCTGGGAATGCAATCTAGCCCACTCTGCTTGCCCAACACTGACATGGAGCTGTAAGTGCCTAGAGGTAAGGACACTCTTTGACCATAAATACCATTTATGTTAGCAGTGGTCCTGGGCCTGGTAGAAAAGATGAACTAATTGGAATTATGAAGGCACTTAATTTATTTATACTAACTGTGGGAATACACAGTGAGAAATACAACAGTCTATGTTGAACTCAAAACATTTTGAGCTCCTAGGCTTGGTATAGCTCTCTTGATTTGTAACCCAATTAATAGTAACAGCAAACATCTATATAGCACTTAAATAAAAGAAGCAGTTTAAGGGACTATTAATCAAAAAAAAAAAAAGGATTTTGGGCAGTCTGGCACAGTGGTTCTAAGTCAGGGTCAAGTCTGCCCCCACCAGGACATTTGGCAATGTCACAACTGGAGAGAGGGTGCTGCGGCATCTGGGGGTGGAAGCCAGAGTTGCTACTCATCGTCCTACAACACACGGGACAAACCCCACAACACATCATGATCTGGCCCGAAATGTCAACAGCGGCTAGGCTGAGAGCCACTGCATCAGACGAAACTCAACAAGGGCCCTATTTCTTCCCTCTTAAATTGCCTTTATTTGTCTGCAACTGATGACACAGTCTCGTCCATTTCTCTTCACTCCCATGTATCTCATATTCTCTGGCAATATTATTTATTCTGTGCGACCAGCTAGCATGTTTGTGAGTTATTCTTCTCATCAGATGGGCTGAACCAGGAAATCCACAAACTTCCCGACTACAAAGAACTAAATTCCAAGTACATTTGGTCTATTCCATTCTGGCAGCTGTTAATGATTTAGTAGCCTCGAGTTCCCAAAGACACCAAATATATTTTCTAAAAACATATGGTATTCTCAATAATTTTGGCTTGATTGGAAGATAAATACAATGAGCTTTAAATTCTAAAACTCATTCTCAGCCTTGAATGGCACATATTAACAAGTAATTTGGCTTATATAAAATAACTTTCCTTATTTCCACTTTCGAGAACTTTTTCTCATCTGGACTTTTGGCAGGCAAAACAGAAAAAGTCAAAAGTGGGATAAGAGTACTGATCTCAATTTATGTCAGCAGCTCAGATTTTGAGCTTCACAATCATAAAATAAGAATGTATTCCTCCCTGTTTTTTACTCAACACCCTAAAAATACTGACCTAGTATTCTAGAACAATACATTTTTCCTACTAGTATTTGGTTTTGAACACCAATAATTAATTTGGCATCTTTATGAGGTCTGTATTTTCCAGTATCCATTGACTTAAAATTTAGGCAATTTAAATAATAGAAAATGGGGAAAGCTTTGCCGATCTTGAAGAGGAAATCTGATTAGTAAGTAAGCTCACTGGGCCTTTTCTTCAGAGATAGCTGCTTAAATCAAAGAGAGAAACATCTGGTCAGAGTCTATTATCACTATCTTATGGTGCTAATTTTGGGATCCAGAGGGGATCTCAAGAGGATTTATTCCTGAATCTACTCAAAAAGCCATGTTCCAGCACTCTCGGTGTTGTTCCTATGTTCCTCGTCTTACCCTCAATCTACCTGCTTTATTTTTTTTTATTTTTATTTTTTTAAAGATTTTGTTTATTTATTTAACACAGATAGAGACAGCCAGCGAGAGAGGGAACACAAGCAGGGGGAGTGGGAGAGGAAGAAGCAGGCTCATAGCGGAGGAGCCTGATGTGGGGCTCGATCCCACAACGCTGGGATCATGCCCTGAGCCGAAGGCAGACGCCTAACTGCTGTGCTACCCAGGCGCCCCATCAATCTACCTGCTTTAGACTGAGATGACTCTGGCGATTTTTACTCAAACTTACTTTGAGTCAGAGTTGTCCTCCGTTAATCCGATCTCTCACAAATTTAATACAGACGTTATAAAAATGCAAAATGTTAATGTGATATTCAGATTCCTCCGATTCCCTTATTAGCTTTCCGAAACAAAAAACAAACAAGCAACAAAAAAATTCACTGCCTCCCTATATTAACATCTGGGGAGACAAAATGAGAACGCTGGCTCTTGAATACATGCTGTTTGCATGTTCTATAAATGGAATGGACCTATCTGCACTTCATTCACCAGCATAGACTCCTCTATTTGGGAGGGTCTCTATTTATTTATTTATTTGTTTGTTTATTTATTTATTTATTTATATTATGTTGAGTTAGCCAGCATATAGTATACCCAGTGCTCATCACAACATGTGCCCTCCTTAATACCTGTCACCCTGTTACCCCATCCCCCCACATCCCTCCCCTCCAGCAACCCTGTTTGCTTCCCAGAGTCCAGAGTCTCTCATGGTTTGTCTCTCTCTCTGATTTCTTCCCATTCAGTTTTCCGAGGAGTGTCTTCTTTTTAACAACTGGGCAGCTCTGCTGGAGGTTACCTGCTCAGCCATTCACACTGGTACCCCAAAACCTAAAAGTTAATCCCAGTCACAGGGCAACACATTGTGAGCACCATTGTCCTTTACCTACTCCTGGGAAATCATATCACTGAATTCAGTGACATTTCTAAAAAAGCCTCAAAGCCCAATCAAAAAAATGAGCAATCAAACAAGAAAGTCCTAGAAAAAATGGTTGCAAAAAAAAATGGCTTGTTTAGATGAAATTTGAAATGAAATTACCCATTTTAATTTTTTTCTTTTTGTAATTTCCAAATTTCTACCATAAGCATATGACAGTTTGTTTGAAGAAACCAAACTATTGACACAACACACTCACAAACATAACTTCAAATAGAAGGAAGAAAAAGAAATGACAGAATAACTTTTAAAATTCTATGTGCTTGGCCAACCACCGGTCCCACAGTGAAAACAGGATTATAGTATTCCAGGAGAAGCTGGATTCAGCACTGAGGACCACAACAGATGCAAGTATGCCACTCTCTGAACACAGTTTTGGCAAGTTCACCAATGGCTTGTATCTTACGAAGTCTAATCATCATGGCTTGATCCTTATTTTCTACACAACTCAGCAGCTTTCCATACAGCAAACCGTCTCCTTTTTGAAACACTTCCTCCCCACACACCACGCTCGGACTCTCCTGCTCCTCCTACACCTCACTGACCTCCTTTCAGTTTCTCTTCCCACCTCTGAATGCTCTGGTGCCCCACAGCTGAGTCTTGTGGCCACTTCTCTTTTCCATCCACACTCCGTTGCCTGTGATGAGTGAATGGCGGCCCCCAAAAGACAGGTCCATGCCCTAATCCCTGGAACCTGTGGATATTGCCCTGTGTGATAAAAGAGTGAATATTGCCTTATATTGTAAACCATCATTAGGTTAAGGATTTTGAAAGCAGCTTATCATGGGTTATCCAGATGAGCCTTTAATCCAAAGACAAGTACCCTTAGAGGAGAGAGGCAGAGATTAGAGTGAGGGGTCACAGACCAGGGAACACCAATAAGCATTAGCGGCTAGAAGCGACAAAGGGAGGGAGAAAGGCCCTGCAAGACTTTAGACTTCTACCCTCCAGAACTATGAGTAACAACAATTTTTGTTGTTTTAAGCCAGTGAAGTGATGGTTATTTGTTACAGAAGCCCTAGGAAGTGAATATACCCCTGAGTGAGCTGACCCAGATCCACAGTGCTAAACCAACCTATGTTGTCCCAATATTGCTATTTTTGTCTGGTGCTCCAGGTTCATGCATCATCCTACTACAATTAGACATCACCTCTCACATGGCTAACAGGCACTTCCAATGTGGCATGTCCAAACAGAACTCCTGATACCTACCACCCAAATCCGCTATTCTCCAGTGTCCTTAGTGATGGCATCACCATCCACTTTATGTAAAGGCAGCCAGAGAGATACAATGCAAATGATATCAAATCATGTCATTCTTCTGCTCAGAATCTTCCAACAGCTTCTCATCACCACCTCAGTAGACTCAGACCCTTTAATTTGACCCTGGCTACTTCTCTGACCTTATCTCCCCCTACTTTCCGATTCACTCACTCCTTTCTGGATATGCTGATGTGCTCAATGGTCCCAGAACCCATCAGCTTGTATAATTTATTTCCTCATCTCTTTCAAGTCTCTGCAAAGACCACTTAATCAAAGAGACCTTTCCTAATCACGCTACCCAAGAGTGTCACCCTCATTTCTGCCATATTCTTTCCTTTGCTTTGCTTGTCTTCAGAGTACTTACCTCTGTTTCACACTGCATTATACATTTTTATTTATTTGTTCATTTCTCCTACTGGAACTTAATCTCCAGACCAAGTATTACACTTATTTTGCTCCTTGCTATATGTCCAGCACCCATAATGCTAGTGCCTGGCTCATAGTGAGGATGTTATAAATATTTGTTGCATGAATGAGTCACTCTAATATTGTCCATAAAATGCAAGCATGTTTTAGAAATAGTGTTCATGATTATTCTCCCTATTTTGACCTTGGAAAAACAACTTAGAAGAACAAGAATGAAAAGATTCTCAACATTACTCATCATCAAAGATATACAAAATGAACCACAATGAGCTATCACCGCACAACTGTCAGAATGACTAAAATCAAACAAACAAGCAGAAACAACCAGTGCTGGCGAGGATGTGGAGAACAAGGAACCCTGTGCACTGCTGGTGGGAATGCAAACTGGTGCAGCCATGGTAGAAAACAGTATGGAGGTTCCCCTAAAGATTAAAAATAGAATTACCATATGACCCAGTAACTACACTACTGGGTATTTACCCAAGGAATACCAAACCACCAATTCAGAAAGATATATGCACCCCTATGTTTATCGCAGCAGTATTTACAATAGCCAAATTATGGAAACAGCCCAAGTGTCCATCAATGGATAAATGGATAAAGACAATTTGGTGTATATATACAATGAAATATTACTCAGCCATAAAAAGGAATGAAATCTTGCCATTTGCAACAACATGGCTGGATCTACAGGGCATAATGCTAAGTGAGATAAGTCCGTCAGAGAAAGACAGATACCATGTGAATTCACTCATATGTAGTTTTAAGAAACAAGACAAAGAAAGAAAAAAAAAGAGGCAAGCCATAAAACAGACTCTTAATTATAGAGAACAAACTGATGGTTACCAGAGGGGAGGTGTGTGGGGGGAATGGATGAAGTAGGTGAAGGGAATGAAGAGTACACTTATCATGGACAAGCACTGATAACATATAGAATTGTTGAATCACTATATTGTACACCTGAAAATAATATAACACTGTATATTAACTATACTGGGATTAAAATTTTACAACAAGAAAGAACAAGAACAAGATAGCTTTGCAAACAGCATCACCACCTCCTGGGGCCACACCACACCACGCAGCCATGCTCATGTTCTTTGACATCACCATTGCCAATGAGCCCTTTGACCACATCTCCTGAGAGCTGTTTCCAGACAATTTCTCAAAGAGGGCAGAAACCTTTCATGTTCCAGGGGCGCCTGGGTGGCGCAGTCGTTAAGCATCTGCCTTCGGCTCAGGGCGTGATCCCAGCATTCTGGGATTGAGCCCCGCATCAGGCTCCTCTGCTGGGAGACTTCTTCTTCCTCTCCCACTCCCCCCTGCTTGTGTTCCCTCTCTCGCTGGCTGTCTCTATGTCAAATAAATAAATAAAATCTTTAAAAAAAAAAAAAAGAAACCTTTCATGTTCTGAGCACTGGGAAGAAGGAATTTGGTTGTAAAGTTTCCTGTTTTTAAAAAATTATTGCAGGGTTTATATGGCAGGATGGTGACTTCAAATGCCATAATGGCAGTGCAACAAGTCCATCTAAGGGAGAAATATAATGATGAGAATTTCAACCTGAATTATATAGGTCCCAGCACCTGTCCATGGCAAACGCTAGGCCCAACATAAATGGTTCCCAAGAATGCTAAGCCTGTGTGGTTAGATGGTAAGCCCGTGATCTTCAGCAAAGTGAAAAAAAGAGCGCATGAATACTGTGGAAACCATGGAACACTTTGGGTCTAGAATGACAAGACCAGAAAAAAGATCACCATTGCCCAGAGTGGACACCCAGTAAATCTGACTTGCATTTTATTTTAACCGCCAGGCCATTCCATCTGTTGCTCAGGAGAGCACCCCTCATCCCTGTCTGCTTATAACATCCGATGATCTTTGTATTCACACTGCAGTTCTTTGGGTTCCATTTTTCCTCATCACACTCCAAGTCTTGATGGATTGCAGAGTTAAGTTTATGATTATGGAATAAAAACTCAACAACAGCAACAACAAAAGAACAAGATATTTCATAACTCCCATCAAACTCTCATTGAGGAATAATCTTTTAATGCCTTAAACACAATCTGTTAACCAAACTATATCATCATTGAATAAAATCCAAAATGCTAAAACTGGCAAAGGAAAAAAAAAAAACTATTTCAAGACATGTGGAACTATTCAGAGGTTGGAAACAGAACTGTACTTTTTTTTTCACCTTTTAAAATGTATTTTCAGAGAAGTTGATAGAGCCTTTAGATGAATAAACTGAGTATCTATTTTCAAGTTGCAGGGAAAAAAAACCCTCACTGTTCTAATAACATGTTTTTATTGCCTTGATTGAAGAATGGGATTAAGAAACCACTAATCCTACTACTCATTGCCCCACCCTCCCCGAAAAAAAGCAACCAAAGGAAATTTTGTAAAAGGAAATCTATGGGCGGAGTGAGGGGTAACTTGCCTTATGAGGTATTACAAATAAACAATTAAAACAGTGTGATCTAAAAAAAGAATTGGCAGGCAGATCAGTAGAACACAAAAGTAAGACCTGAAAGAGAATCTGGTAAACCGAAATTATTTTTATATTACAAAGGAAATATCATAAACCACTGAGGAATGTAGGTTTATCCACATAAGTTGCTAGAAAAATTGGTGAAGTACACGGGGGAGAATCAAGTTTGATAATAACCTCACATGGAAGTAAATTCTACACAGATATGTGAAATGTAAATAATGAAATCATTTAAAGCACACACAAAAAATACAGGGGAATATTTGGCTGATGCTTATATTGGAGAGAAATTTCAAAGCAAAAAAGGATTACAAAACTAAAACAGATGGATCACAAAGGAGAAAAAAATCAAAAGGAGAAAATCAATACAATGAGTATATAGCCATTTAAAATTCCATTATGTCAAAAATACCATGCACAAAAAAAGTTAAGGGTGAATTAGGTATGATAACTGTGTTATAAATATATACACATATATATGCATTGTATATACACAAAAGCTAATGTCCTTAATACGGAAATAGACCTTTAAAACTAACACCTACTTCCCATTATAAAAGACAAATGGGTAAAGGACAAGAACAAACAAGTCACAGAAAAATAACATATATTTGAGAGATACAACTGTGCTAGTCATGAAATAAATGAAAATTCAAACAATATTTTAAAAATAGTGGCACCAATTAAAATAATGCATTAAGGGGCGCCTGGGTGGCACAGCGGTTAAGTGTCTGCCTTCAGCTCAGGGCGTGATCCCAGAGTGCTGGGATCGAGCCCCACATCAGGCTCCTCCGCTATGAGCCTGCTTCTTCCTCTCCCACTCCCCCTGCTTGTGTTCCCTCTCTCGCTGGCTGTCTCTATCTCTGTCGAATAAATAAATAAAATCTTTAAAAAAAAAAGATTTATTTTAAAAAAATAATAATGCATTAAGTGGGACAAGGATGAAATAAATATGCAGTCATTTTTAAGCCTATCTGGGAAGTAATTTTGTTCCTCCCATATGCATATGGTAAACATTCTCCTAAACTTAAAAATATTCATCTCTTTAGACCCAGTTCGTATATTTCTAAAAATATATGTAGACAGCTATTTGTATGAAAGACATAAATGAAGTATTATTTATTCTAGAACCCAAATGTCCAACAGTGAGAGTTGTTAAATAAGTTATAATTCTTCCAAAGGTGGAATACAATGTAGCCATGAAAATTATGTATTTAAAGACACATGTTTAGTAAAAAAGGAAAAAAGTCAACTTAAGTTATATATGACATCCCATTCTGCAAAAAGAATCCAACATACAGAATAAAAACTAAAAGGAAATAAATAAGCCAGAGCAGGGAACACTTTTTACAAACTCCATTTTACAAAGCTAGCATTACCTTGATACCAAAACCAGCCAAGGACACTATAAGAAAAGAAAATTATAGGCCACTATCTCTGATGAACATAGATGCAAAAATCCTCAACAAAATATTAGCAAACCAAAATCAATAGTACATTAAAAGGATCACACACCATAATAAAGTGGGATTTATCCCAGGGATACAAGAATGGTTAAACAACTGAAAATCAATCAATGTGATACACTGCATTAACAAAACCAAGTATGAAACTCATAGGATCCTCTCAACAGATTCAGAAAAAGCATTTGACCCAATTCAATATCCATTCATTATAAAAACTCTCAACAAAGTGGGTGTAGAGGGAATGCACCTCAACATAATAAAGGCCATATAGGACAAGCCCACAGCTAACATCATACTCAATGATGAAAAGCTGAAAGCTTTTCCTCTAAGATCAGAAACAAGACAAGGATGCCCACTCTTGCCACTTTTATTCAACATAGTACTGGCCGTCTTAGCCAGAGAAATTAGGCAAGAAAAAGAAATATAAGACACCAAATCAAAAAGGAAGAAGTAAAACTGTCTCTATTTGCAGATGACATGATATTATATAGAGAAAATCAAAAGAGTCTACCAAAAAAAATTTTGTTAGAACGAATAAATGAATTCAGTAAAGCTGCAGGATACAAAATTCATATACAAAACTCTGTTGTGTTTCTATACGGTAATGATGAACTACCAGAAACAGAAATTAAGAAAACAATTCCATTTACAAGGGCATCAAAAAGAATAAAACACCTAGGAATATATTTACCCAAGAAGGTAAAATATCTGTATACTGAAAACTATGAAACACTGATGAAGAAGACGCAAACAAATGGAAAGACATTCCATGCTCATGGGTTGGAAGAATTAATATTGTTAAAATGTCCATACTACTCAAAGCAAGCTACATATCCAATGTGATCCCAATGGCATTTGTCATAGGAATAGAACAAACAATCCTAAAATTTGTATGTGACCACAAAAGACTCTGAATAGCCGAAGCCATCTTAAGAAAGAAAAACAAAGCAAGAAGCATCACACGTCCTGATTTCAAACTACATTACAAAGCTGTGGTAATCAAAACAGTATGGTACTTCCATTAAAAACACACAGAAAGATAAGTGAAAAAGGATGGAGAGCCCAGAAATAAACCCACACATATACAGTCAAATAATTTGTGACAAAGGAGCCAAGAACACACAGTGGGAAAAGTGTCTTCAATAAACGATGCTGGAAGAACTGGACAGCTGTATATGCAAAAGAGTGAAACTGGACCACTCTCTTATATCACACACAGCAATCAAGTCAAAATGAATTAAAGACATGAACATAGGACCCGAAACCACAAAACTCCTAGAAAAAAACATAGTAGGTAAGCTCCTTTGCATTGGTCTTGGTTGCAAAGATTTTTTGGATCGAACACCAAAAGCAAAGGCAACAAAAGCAAATAGAAACAAGTGGGACTAGATCAAACTAATAAGGTCCTGTGCAGCAAAGGCAGCCATCCCCAAAATGAGAAGGCAACCACGCAATGGGAGAGAATATTTGCAAATCATTTGTCCGAGAAGAGGTTAATACCCAAAATATATTTAAAAAAAAACTTCATACAACTCAATAACAAAAGAGAAGGAGGATCTGAATAAACATTTTCCCCAAAACAACTTACAGCTGTCCAACAGCCACTTTTTGAAGGTGCTCGACATCACTCATCATCAGGGAAATGCACATCCAAATCATCTTTAGGTAGCACCTGCTAGAATTGCTATCAAAAGACAGAAATGAGAAGTGGTAGCAAGAATACGGAGAAAAGGGAACCCTCACCCACTGTCGGCAGTAATGCAAACTGGTGCAGCCACTATGAAAAACAGTTTAGAGAGTCTTCAAAAAAGTTAAAAATGGAACCACTGTATGATCCAGAAATCCCACTGCTGGAGTTTATCTCCAAAGAGAATGCAATCAGTATCTTGAAGAAATACCTGCACTCCCATGTTCATTGCAGCATTCTTCATAATAGACAAGATACGCAAACGACCTAAGTGTTTATCAACAGATGAATGGATAAAAAAGGTGTGAGATTATATATATATATATATATATATATATATATATATATAGTCATTCATTCAGTGGAATATTATTCAGTCATGAGAAGGAAGGAAATCCCACCACATACCACAACATGGACGGACCTTGAAGGCATTATGCTAAGTGAGATAAGTCAGACAAAACCAAATCCTGCATGATCACTTATATGTAGAATCTTAAAAAAGAGTCAAACTCATAGGAACAGAGGGTAGCAAGTTGCTTGCCAGGGGCTAGGGCAGGGGTAGCGAAATAAGGAGAGGTTGGTAAAAAGGTACACACTGTCAGCTGTAAACTGAATAAGATCGAATGTCAAACACAGTGACGATAGTTGAGAACACTATATCGTGTAATTGAAATTTGCTAAGAGACTAGAACTAAATGTTCTCATCAAAAAAAGGGGAAGGGAATAAATATGGGAGGTGGTGGGTGTGTTGACGAGCTAGATGGGGGGACTCTTTTCACGATGGGCATGGATACCAAATCCCCATGCTATGCACTTTAGATATCTTACAATTTTATATGTCAATTACACCTCAATAAAGCTCAAGTTAAAAAATAAACAAATAAAAACAAGACCAACAGGAAGTAATGTAACATGGAGAATAAGTGATTTTTGTTTTCATTCCATTCCGTTTTTGTCCACATTTTCGTAAAATTAGATTCATGGTAACAATATCATGAAAAAGAAGCTGAGCATCAAAACTGCTAAACTAAAAAAAAAATTGCATTCGATAAGCACTTGCCATCCATTTATTCAACTGTCTGTGAGGACGGCCTCTGGTACCTCGTTCTTGCCAACCCACCAAGGGCAGATATAGGAGAGTCACAAGGCCTAGGGCATCACTGACTTCGGAAGGATTCTACGAACTGTTCTGTAAAGGGGTAGATAATACATAGTGTAGGCTTTGCAGGTCGTCAGGCCTCGGTTCCAAGCATTCAACTCTGCTATGTTAGCACAAAAGAGCCATAGACAGTATATAGATGAATGGCTTTTTTCTCATAAAATTTTTCTAATAAACTTTTATTTATATATGCCAAAATTTGAATTGCATATAATTTTCACTGTTATGAAATATCATTCTCTCTCTCTCTCTCAATCATTTAAAACCATACAGGTCATTCTCAGCTCATGAGTACCACCAAAACAGAACAGGCTGGATTTGGCCCATGTGCCGTCGTTTGTCACCCCCTGATCTAAATCATAAGGAGAAATCTTTAGTTAGAAAAACAGAGTTAGAGCTTTGGGTCCAAGAATGTAACTCTGAAGTAACTTCAATCCAGTGTGTATCAGGGGCTCATCTGAGATCCCGTATTTGAGCTGGTTTTAGGGGCATTCATTGCTGCCTCCATATTTCGTTCCTACTGTAAAGCTAAATTATCAAAAAAAAAAAAAAAAGAAAGAAAAGAAAAAGAAAAATGTGCCCAAACCGCTTCAGTCCAGTCCCCAGCCAAAATGCTTTCACTAGGGGCACCTGGTTGGCTCAGTCCTTAAGCGTCTGCCTTCGGCTCAGGCCATGATCCCAGGGTTCTGGGATTGAGCCCCACATCGGGCTCTCTGCTCTGCTGGGAGCCTGCTTCTTCCTCTCCCACTCCCCCTGCTTGTGTTCCCTCTCTCGCTGGCTGTGTCTCTCTCTGTCAAATAAATAAATAAAATCTTAAAAAAAAAAAACACAAAATGCTTTCACTAAGTTAAATTTTCATTCCATGCCTTTATCTTTTACAAAATTTTTTTAATAATGTTTGTCATTGGAAAAAATAAAACTAAAAATGTTATCTTCTACATGACCCAATAACACTTTCGTGAAGACTCTTTTAACCATAAATAAAACACACGCATACACTCAAATCACACAGAACTATAACCTCAAGCCTTCCAAGTGTACCTATGTTAAAAGGAATCAAAGGAAGTTAAAGTTGGAGGAATAGAGCCAGACATCCCCACAGCCCGTGGGTGGGCTCCTTCCAGAGCTGTTCTACACCAATGACGCTGTCTTAATAAGGTCTAATCTTTCTTCACAGGTAAGACGGTCATCTAAAAAAAATAAATAATTAGTTAATATTTATGGCATAGAGATTAGGGTGCCAGCAGCTGATCCACTGATTGGTACCTTAATAATCATCCTTGCCTTTGATTTATTAACTTATTTCAGTGATCTGATTTAGGCTGTGGATATTCTTAATCTTGTGGCAACAGAACAAATAGAAATACTCATAGCAGTTCAAAGTAACTGGTAGACTCAATACTAATGTTTAAAAATCAACTCATTTTGCCAGTATGAAACTTACATGAGATTTGACAGAAGGAATAGGGATTATAAAGGAGGATACCCTATTTTATTATTTCTTCCTACCTCTAGGATTTCACCAGGAGATTTTTTTTCATATATGCCTCATACACACAAACATCAGTACTTTCAAACTACTGAGTAAATGTCTACTCCTCTCTTTATATTCCCTGCTTTGGCGATTTCATCCAGTCTAAGATTTTAAATACCTCCTCTAGGAGGACAACCCCAACTTCATCTCTCCGGTATGAACCCCCTTTCCTTGTGCTCTGGCCTCACATTTGGAAGTACCTTCATGATCTGCCCACGAGGCATGTTTCATGGGCCTCTCACATTTTAAATGGCCAAAACACACCTTTTAATTTCTTCCCCTGTCTCAAGTCACTTCTCTCTGTCTTTTCCAGTCAAATAGCATCTCCACCCATCCTGTGGCTCAAGTCAAAAACTTGGGAGTGACCCTTCTAATCTGTCTCCTAAGAAAAAATTCCCAGCAAACAGTAGTAGACTGGCTATGTCCGTTAGCTCAGAAGTGGAGGTTATGGAATAATGCTGACATACGAAGTAAGATAAATACAGGCCACGTAATGTGTTACAAGAATATTGTAAAAATGATTGAATAATTAAGTACTCTCTGACCCGATCTTTTTTTGGTATTGTTTTATATTATTTTTGCCTTTCAGATTGGAAAAGATGAAAGGTGTTGACTATGTCCAGTGAATGTTGAAGATACTCTCATTTTTCAGCAAAAAATGGGAGCATTACAAAAGGTCCATTAAAATGGAGTCGGTTAATTTGGGAGCAATACAGCAGACTAGTATGAATTTGTTAAAAAGAATAAAGCAGATAGATCCACGTGTGCACACACAGAAAAATAACCAGAATATATTTTTAAGATTTAAAAATCTTAAAGGGGCGCCTGGGTGGCACAGCGGTTGAGCGTCTGCCTTCGGCTCAGGGCGTGATCCCGGCGTTATGAGATCGAGCCCCACATCAGGCTCCTCCGCTATGAGTCTGCTTCTTCCTCTCCCACTCCCCCTGCTTGTGTTCCCTCTCTCGCTGGCTGTCTCTCTCTCTGTCAAATAAATAAATAAAATCTTAAAAAAAAAAAAAGATTTAAATTTGTGAAAATTTGCCGTAAGATCCCACGTTTGGATTTTAAAAAATGACGTATGTGATACAATAGTCCTATTGCTTCTGACTCTAGTGTCTCACCGGCTAAGGGAAGAGAAGGGCTTTTATAATGACCCTCGGGAGACAGGGCTCTTTTAGCATACTGTGGTGGGTGGGCTGGGGGACATTACCCCTCCCTCCTCATCGTGAGAGATGTCCGAACATTCCTTGGCTATTTCACAGCTTTCCAAGGTGGATGAAGGCTATCTCCCTTCCCTCCACCTCAAAACTAGAATCATCTCTCCTTCACTCCAGAAGCAAAGAGGGATGGGTCAGAGAATGATGAGAGCCAGATGTGGGGAAAGAGTTATGTGCTGAAGGAGAAGATTAAAAATTAGAAAGACTGACGCTTCATTCCCTCTTCTGATTACCCCCCCTTTCTTTATCTCTTTCTTCTACTGATCATCCTAGTTCTTATGTTCCATAGATGAGAGAAATCATATGATAATTGTCTTTCTCTGCTTGACTTATTTCACTTAGCATAATCTCCTTTAGTGCCGTCCATGTTGCAGCAAATGTTGAGAACTCGTTCTTTCTGATGGCTGAGTAATATTCCATTGTATATATGGACCACAACTTCTTAATCCAGTCATCTGTTGAAGGGCATCTCGGCTCCTTCCACGATTTAGCTATTGTGGACAATGCTGCTATGAACATTGGGGTGCATATGGTCCTTCTCTTCACTACGTCTGTATCTTTGGGGTAAATACCCAGTAGTGCAATGGCTGGGTCATAGGGTAGCTCAATTTTTAACTTTTTAAGGGACCTCCACACTGTTTTCCAGAGTGGCTGTACCAACTTGCATTCCCACCAACAATGTAGGAGGGATCCCCTTTCTCCACATCCTCTCCAGCAATTGTTGTTTCTTGCCTTGTCAATTTTTGCCATTCTAACTGGCTTCAGAGGGGAGGAGGGTGGGGGAATGGGATAGGCTGGTGAAGGGTAGTAAGGAGGGCACATATTGCATGGTGCACTGGGTGTTATACGCAACTAATGAATCATAGAATTTACATCAAAAACCAGGGATGTGCCGTATGGTGACTAACATAATATAATAAAAAATTATTATAATTTAAAAAAACAAATAAAATATACATATAAATATAAAAAAATTAGAAAGACTGACAGATGGAGGCAAAGTAATGCTTCCCCAGGAGAATGGCCCCATGCACATGGGAACAAACGCCAGGCCAGAGGACAGGCAAATGAGCAGCTCGGCCAGGTGCACCACGCCCAGCTTCTCTATACCTTCTCGATAACATAAGGGTTGCACTGTATGAAAGCATTTAAAATACAAAGGGGACTTTCCATGCTTTGGGGTTCCATGTGTGTGTTCACCAGTAGAGGAAGAAGAGCAGATATGATTTTCCCCACCATCACCTGTATTCCTTCAACGTGAACAACAGGTGAAAGCGATGGGCCACCTGGTACCACCTGACCTGCTGAAAGGTAAGGCCTACTTCCTTTTGACCAGCTTCCTAACTCAAGATAGAGCACCATTGTGCAGAGTTACAAGAATGTACTATTTCCAGAGAGAATAAGAATCTGAAGAGCATGCCCCAAACTACTAACAGGTGTTCTCTCTTGGGATGCAATCCATGGCAAACGTTCACTTTTTAAATGATGTGTTTTTGTAAGCAATCTTTTCTATTGAGCATGCTTTGGTTTATATATAAAGCTTCTATGTTGTGTGATTTTTAGGGCCACATTCTCCCCACTCCACCCACAAAGGACACCCTGCAAGGCCTGCAAAGTCTCGAAAGCAGAGCCGGTTGTTAGATATTTTTTTTTAAAGGATTCCTGTTAAACATTAAACGTTCTTTCAGCCAGTCGCTGTGTAGTTAAA
>NW_024423453.1:42702976-42727916 GCF_017311325.1 Ursus maritimus
GCTGTACCAACTTGCATTCCCACCAACAATGTAGGAGGGATCCCCTTTCTCCACATCCTCTCCAGCAATTGTTGTTTCTTGCCTTGTCAATTTTTGCCATTCTAACTGGCTTCAGAGGGGAGGAGGGTGGGGGAATGGGATAGGCTGGTGAAGGGTAGTAAGGAGGGCACATATTGCATGGTGCACTGGGTGTTATACGCAACTAATGAATCATAGAATTTACATCAAAAACCAGGGATGTGCCGTATGGTGACTAACATAATATAATAAAAAATTATTATAATTTAAAAAAACAAATAAAATATACATATAAATATAAAAAAATTAGAAAGACTGACAGATGGAGGCAAAGTAATGCTTCCCCAGGAGAATGGCCCCATGCACATGGGAACAAACGCCAGGCCAGAGGACAGGCAAATGAGCAGCTCGGCCAGGTGCACCACGCCCAGCTTCTCTATACCTTCTCGATAACATAAGGGTTGCACTGTATGAAAGCATTTAAAATACAAAGGGGACTTTCCATGCTTTGGGGTTCCATGTGTGTGTTCACCAGTAGAGGAAGAAGAGCAGATATGATTTTCCCCACCATCACCTGTATTCCTTCAACGTGAACAACAGGTGAAAGCGATGGGCCACCTGGTACCACCTGACCTGCTGAAAGGTAAGGCCTACTTCCTTTTGACCAGCTTCCTAACTCAAGATAGAGCACCATTGTGCAGAGTTACAAGAATGTACTATTTCCAGAGAGAATAAGAATCTGAAGAGCATGCCCCAAACTACTAACAGGTGTTCTCTCTTGGGATGCAATCCATGGCAAACGTTCACTTTTTAAATGATGTGTTTTTGTAAGCAATCTTTTCTATTGAGCATGCTTTGGTTTATATATAAAGCTTCTATGTTGTGTGATTTTTAGGGCCACATTCTCCCCACTCCACCCACAAAGGACACCCTGCAAGGCCTGCAAAGTCTCGAAAGCAGAGCCGGTTGTTAGATATTTTTTTTTAAAGGATTCCTGTTAAACATTAAACGTTCTTTCAGCCAGTCGCTGTGTAGTTAAATGAAGGTGTGGAAGGACAGAGTGCACACGTAGAAGAGAGAAAGGCCTTTGCGCCTCTCCATTTTAGAATATATTCTGAGTATATGCCTACGTCTTAATTTTTTGCAGCCATCCTTTTTTTTGGTTACTATTTTTCTGCACTTTGTTTTTATTTACATTCAGGAATGAATCTTCTGAAGACTCTTCATTTAAAAAATTTTTTGAACTTGTTTCATGATGAGCGCACTCTGGAGTAGTTATAGACAAGTGGGTGCAATATATACGTGCTTCTAAGAAATGTAATTTCCAAAATTCTTAGCTTCTTTTTTTTTTTTAAAGATTTTATTTATTCATTTGACAGAGGGAGACAGCCAGCAAGAGAGGGAACACAAGCAGTGGGAGTGGGAGAGGAAGAAGCAGGCTCCCAGCAGAGCAGGGAGCCCGATGTGGGGCTCGATCCCAGGACCCTGGGATCACGTGCTGAGCTGAAGGCAGACGGTTAATGACTGAGCCACCCAGGCGCCCCCCTCCCAAATTCTTAACTTCTTAAAAAAAAAAAGAAAGAAAGAAAGAAAGAAAGCATCTCATTCTCTTTTGGGAATGAATATCATAAATTAGAATCATGTGACTTCTTTTTATCTAATTGTACCTCTCCTGCACATGTTTTGTAGAACAAAGAGGTCCGCTAAATAGATGCCCCGCGAGGGTCTTCACAGTAGAAGGGAGCATTCTCAGCTAGGAACACAAACAGGTGCACTCCACACTCCAGGGGCACCCACCGGTTTGAAACTCCTAATGAAAAGACAAATGGTGGCAAGGCAAAGCGAGGAAGGCCAAGGTCTAAACGTAGGCTGTGAGTTCCAGAACGACCCCTGAGTTACTCGAACACAGCCGACGGCTGTTTTTACACCTGCCAAAGCATCATAATCACCGTTGGCAAGTGTTAAGGTTTGGAAACTTAGATTCCAATTAACAGCTTTGCTTTCCTGGAGGAAAAGAGAAGACAGTGCATGTAGATGGAACAGAAGCCTGGGCCGCAGGGCACCGCCTCCCTGCCCTGATGCAGTCACTGTTAACACAGCTGCATCTTCCCTATGCACTGTTGAGGGAAATTTCCTACCACATATCAGTGTTCCCTCTGCAAAGACCCACAGGAAAAATATTCCCCCGGGCTTCAGTTCCAGGAAAGTCAATGCTTCTCCGGAGCAGCAGGGCTGTTTCTGACTCGGGGACTACATGAATCCTTGTCACTATGGGGAACCGCACCAGCTTTACTCTCCTGCCCCGTACTAAATTCTGCCTGGCTTCATCTTACTATGCCACTTCACGTTCCCTTTACCCTGATTGCCTTAATTTTATCTTTCCGAATCTCATGTAGTTCTGTTAGTGGCTTCCTATTATTTTTTTAATTAGGTGGAGTACAAAATACACTAACTTAATAAAGACTGTCGTATAGAAATAGATGTTATACCTAACAGTTATATGATTGATAACTGACCGAGGAATGCAAACTTAAGAGATAGAGGCCAGAAGAGGAAAAGATGACTTTAAACACGCAGCTACAATGAGTGCACGGTATGCCTGTTCCTTGCAAATTAGAGCCTCTACAATTTGACAAAAGTCCCACTCACATGGGTGTTCAACGCATCCCACGATGTTCCAGTAAACACTTGGGCCTGAAACCTTTGGGCTGGGAGAAAGAAATGACCTCATATTTTAGTACAGATGCAAGCGAGACAAAGACAGAATGAGGAGAGTAAATGGTTATTGAAAAAACAAGCCCTGTATCTTCCTATAATAGTTTAATCAGCTCTTAATGGAAAATCATGAGATTTTCCATATCCCAATGCCACCGGCACCATGTCAGTGCTGACTGGCTATGTCTAAAAGAAACTTTTAAGCAAAAAAGCAGTATTTTCCTGCTAAAGTATGCTACAGACTTTTTCATTATGGCACATACTAGTCTAAACTTCCCAGCCCTGAGTCAGACATGTTCCTCTCTAAGTCTAAGGAGCACCTCCTTACCACTCCCACAAACATGTCCACGGACACGCAGAATTAATTACCTCATAGGTTAATGATGTCTCCATAAGGGCGAGGAGAGATTCTTCAGATGGCCTTATCTGTATTCCCGCTGGTACAACTCATTGAACACATGCATAAATAATCTTGATGTGCACGGGGGTAATTCCTTGGTCTCAGATACATTCATATTCAGGAATTTAAGAATCAATCTAAGGAGATTGATCACATCGTTTTTATATCCATGATATATATATTCATCCATTAATTCTCTCACAAAGCACAGATAAAGGGGTGGTGAAGAACAGAAAGTTCTCTCCTGCTGCTCCATAACTCTTACTAATGAAGGGGGCCAGAGTCCAGGCAGACCTTAGGACCACCAACATCTTACTCCAGAGCAGACTAATACAGTCTTGAAATGGAATGTACTTACGTCAGCACTATTGCACTTGTGAAGAAATGAAAGATCAGGGTGAGTACAGTGGTGTTTACAGCTGGTGGTGAAGCCCAAGGCTTGTCTCAGGAGCCACAGTAGCTTTGAAACCTAGTTTCCCCTCTTAGCACCTTATCTTGAGCAGTAACTTCTCTGTGCCTCAATTTTATAAAAAGGAAATAACCCATCTGTAGGCGTATGTTCAGTTGCAAGTAACAGGAAACCCAACCAAAACATCTTAAATAATAAGGGCATTTATTATTCTCCTTGTTGAGAAGTCTGAGGGCGAGGGAATTCCAGGGCTGGTTAGCTCAGCAGCTAAACAATCCCATCAAGGCTTTGGGTCCTCCACCCCCGCCACCGTGTTTGGTGCAGCCCGTTTCCTCGGGCTTGGTCCTCACTTTGGACCAAGTTTGCTATTTGGTGCCATACATCCCTCACCAGTGATAACACACAGAGTGGGAAAGGTGAACATGTTTGCCTTGCAACCGTGTTTAAGAGCAAGAAACCTCTTCTCAAAAGGTCCTACCAGCTTTTCCCTCAAGTCTCAGGACTGCATGGCCTGCACAGATTTAACCGATTACTTGGCAAGGCAACTTAGACAATTATCATTTGTTTAGATAAGCAATTGTGATTTACTTCTAGAGGAAGGACTGGGGAAGGACCAACAAGGAAATACCCTTCTGGAGAAGGGGAAAGGAAACAAGGACTGTGTGCCAAGGGTGAACGTGCTAATGAGACCATTGGATAGCCAACCACTGGACTCCGCCATGCTATTTCATGGGACTGTTGTGAGTTTTAGATGAGATAATGTGTGTAAAGCTCTTAGCACAATGCTTAGCAATTACAGTGGTAAGCAGTTAAAAACGAAAAAAAGGTTAGCTGTTTGTATTATTAAGAATATTTTAATGACATCAATAAGCATGAGTACCACGTACTCTTTCCACACTGTGTTCATAATCCGTTTATTTAAATACAAAGATGATTTTTTGAAGATTATTTGAGAGAGAGAGAGTACTCAAGCGGGGAGGGGGTGTGCAGAGGGAGAGAGAGAATCCTCAGCTCCCGCTAAGCATGGAGCCTGAGCTGAAACCAAGAGTCGGACGCTTAACCAACTGAGCCACACAGGTGCCCCTAAATGTAAGGTTCATAACATTGCCTTGTACAGTCTACTTCGAAAATCTGATGAACATTTTTGCTAAGAAAACATGCACCTGCTGACGCTTCCCATCTATCCTCATAGCCCTCTGGATTATTCCATTGCAGTAGTGGTCTGTTTTCCCTCACACACCAAACACTCTGCAAGGAGAGGAACCACTTCTGTGTCGTTCACTGCCATTCCCCACTGCCGAGCGTGGTATTTGGTCCAACACGGGAACTCAGTGAAGCCTCTGTTCTACTAAAAACATTTTCTTCTCATTGACCAAGTGTTATCGTTACACTCAGAAGTTTGTCAAATTTAAATAATGAGTTAAAGCATTCCCAAAGCACAAGCAAACTTTCTTCCCAAGGCCGAGCAGTTGTAGGACTATCACAGGAAGCAATTCTGGGGTGGCTTGTCTTGGAAGGCATTCAAATATCCTTAGTGGAGAAAAGCAGGCAAGGTAAGAAGGAAAGTTAAAGAATGAATCAGAGGACAAAGAGGAATTACAGTGAATGATTTGCTAAGAAAAAAGAAGAAAAAGAACATAAGCTGAAAACACTGAAGTTTATTAACTAAACGTTTCTTTATGTGTGAAGAGTATGCGAACATTTCAAAGGGCTTTCATTTGACTTAAAAAATCAAGGAGTTATTCAAGGGAAGAATTCTTATTGCCATTTTATAGTTTAGAAAATTGGGTGAGGTAAACATTTGTCATTTTTGTGGTTATACAGCCTCCCGAGATGAGGAGAAGAAATTGAGCACAATCAGCTGAGGCCTCTGTGGGATTTTCTTTTCAGATTTGGTCTATTTTAGGAATACTGGAATTCTCTCTCAAGTGTAAGTTCTACATCTGTCTGTTAAATCTTTATCCTGAGCATGTAGAAGAGTACCTGGAACATAACAGATACTCAGTTATCTTGGAAGGGAGGGAGGGAGGGAGGGAGGGAGGGAGGGAGGGAGGGAAGGAAGGAAGGAAATAAGGTCCCTGCTCTCTGACCCATGGTAAGGGGCCTGACTGTGCAGGATAGGTCTTCAGTTGCCCAATGTTTCCCGTGCCTATTTGGTAATTCTGTTGAATTCAGGGGTGAGGTATTAGTGAGCCCACTTGGCCATTGGTCTAGAAGTCCATTCTATAATCAACTTTAAAAGTAACAATGATGACATTATAATCACAATTTGTTGACTACTGTGATCTCTTAATTGCCTCCGACTTCAAAAAAGTTTGTTGAGCCCCCAATGCCAACACTTTACATTCAGTTGCCATGGTCTCCCCAACCCACCTTTATAATCTCTTTTCTTTTATTTCACTTGTAATGTCTATATTCCACCAAAATGCACAATCTACTGTTCCACACACTCCTTGCTCCAGGCTTTGCCTCACGGTGTACTCTCTGCATGGAATTCCTTCCCCGTCCACTTTAATATAATCAAATCCTACTCATGATTCATTCATCTGAATGTGAAGGCCCAATGCAATTGCTACCTCTTCCAAGAAGCCTTCCCTGATGCACTCAGCTGAAGTAGTCTTCCCTTCCACTGAATTCCCGTAGCCACTTACCTGTTCCATTCTTATAATACTGACCATTCCCTATTTTATTTATTTGTATGTCTTAAACCTTCCTCCCATTACTTCTTTAAACAAGATCTCAAAGAACTGAACAGCCTAAGAGAAGAGGAAGATATCCTTAGTGAAATAACAGCCTGAGCAAAAAGTAAGAATCATGCGATCTAGCCCAGGTCTGTGTGGAGTGGAGGAGGCCAGGAGGCAGGAGGTACAAACCAAGAGTAGACAAGGACGTTGTCCGATGAAGTAGAACATGCAGTCAAATGTGTACTTTAACAATACTAGAAAGTCCATAAGAGCTGATATAGGGAAGGGACATAAAATGTTATCTAAATGAACACGTATTGGGCAAAAAAAGTAAGCAACGCCTTTGTCAAATCGTACTCCACTACATACATAATTTGGGTTAGGACTTAATGACTGATTATTTGCTCTATGTCTGTTCTCAATTGTTTTCATAAATTAATCCCAAAGTTTGAAATTAAGGTTGTCTAGGTCTAGAACACCTGTTCTACGTTCAAGAAGAGAGCCCATACGTATTCCTGAAAGTGGCTCAATTTAGGACATGGGCTCCATTTAAATAAAATATTGCATCATATAAAATAAGAACAGTTCACTTATACTTCCTCAGCTTCTTACCAAATACAACTTGCTTTCTCACAAAACTGTGGCAACCCTCTCATCAGATACACACCTTTTGGTTTTGCAGACAACTGTCCCTTAACGGGCACTCTTCTGCCTTCTCTTGAAGCCTGACTGTGCCGACCAGTCTGAGTTGTACCCACCCCACGGTTAACTCTCTCGAGGACAGACAGAGCATTTACTTTCTATAAGAGGCCTCTTCTAAACAGACAGTAAAGCAACCTGAGAAATGTGAAAAAAAATTTTCCTGGGCCCCAGGTCTCCCCTTTGTCAATGAATTCTGTCTATTCTGTATGCTGCTTTCCCAGCCACAGCTTCTGAAAACGAAGAAATGAGGGAAGGTCTGAGAAGTCATTTTCCCTCTGCTTCATTTGCAAAATAATGAAAATCTGGCCCCTCCTCTCAGTCTAGCTGCTCATCTCTGTGCTGGACAGAGCGAAACCCTGCAGGAGGAATACAACTAGTAAGAAGAGCATCCGAACATAGAAAAGGAGAGGTTGCTGAATGGTCTAAGAACAGACTGGAAAAGGAGAAAGGGAAGGGTATGGAAATAGATATGCTTTGGTTTTTGCCTTTTTTTTGTAGAGGGGGAGAAGTCCCATCTGATACATATTTACCTTTTATCTTTTTTAAAATTTAACTTAATTTTTAAAATTAAATTGTATAAATTTGAGGTGTGCAGCATGATGTTTTAATATACATACACGTTCCGAAATGATTGCTACAGTCAAGTAATTAGCATACTCAACTCTTCATATAGTTACCTTTGTGTGTGTGCGTGTGTGCGTGATGAGAGCACCTGATATCTACTCTTACCCATACACAATTTCCAGTATACAATACAGTATTATTAACTATTGTCACCATGCTGTTCGTTAGATCTTTGGAGTGTATTCATCGCACATAAATGAAACTTTGTACCCTTTGACCAACACCTTCCCATTTCCCCCACCTCCCTGGCCCTTGGTAACCTACTGTTCTGGTCTCTGTTTCTAGGTACGCAACCTTTTTCAGATTCCACATATAAGTGAGATCCTGCAGTATTTTTCTTTCTGTGACTGGTTTATTTCACTTAGCATAATGTCCTTCAGGTTCATCCATGTTGTTGCAAATGCAGGCTCTCCTTCTGTTGAATAATCCAAAATCTATGTCCTCACAAGGCCTTATACTATGATCAGTGGATATCTGTTGATTTGATTTTAATTTCATTCAAATAAAGCAATACGTATGATAAATTTTCTCCGTGCTCTAAAGAATTGGGGCACTAAATTGAATTCTGGCCCACCATTTACTAATTGTGTCCAATGGGATTAGCAGCCACTTCCCAGGGTAAAGGTGAAGATTCAGTGAAATAATGTACAGAAAGTCCCCAATGCCTGACACGTAATAAGCACTCAATAAAACTTAGTTATTATTATTCCCAGCTCTCATTTTCCCGCTCACCCTGCTGTCTTTACCCAGTCCCACCTCCAGACCTTCTGTTGTCACACTGTGTGACTCAGTGGTTCTCAACCCCACACCCCAAGACATCATCGTAGGGCTGGGCAATAAGGCATGTCTCAAATACTGTGCTTATGATATAGAATAACTTCCAAAGTTCTTGAATAATTTGGAAAATAAGCCTTATTGGATGCCAGTCCTTAGAAGGATATCCCCATGGTGATACCACTCCCAGTCATTCTCACTCCGGCAAACTCCCAAGTACGACACCTCCAGACTAACTGCCAGCCCCTATCACTAAAGCCATATAAATTTACTACATGAAGATGTTTAATTCTCCATTCCTAGTCAAACTAAGGCCTGGGTCTAGATACGCATACCCACAACTCACTAAGGTATTCTACAGACGGGCCTCAACTTCACATGGTTCAACGATTTTTCAACTTTACATGGTACAAAAGTGATACACGCTCAGTAGAACCCATACTTCAGATTTGGAATTTCGATCTGATCCTGGCCTAGTGATATGTGGCATGACACTTTCTCGTGATGCCGGCCAGTGGCAGCTCCGGGTCAGTCACGCCATCATGAGGGTAAACAGCCGATACACTTGCAACTGTTTTGTACCCACACCATCATTCTGGTTGTCATTTTCAGTATAGGGTTCAGTTACATGAGATTTGCAACGCTGTGTATAAAATAGGCTTTGTGTTGGATGGTTTTCCCAACTGTACGCTAACGTCTGAGGAAGTTTAAGGCAGGCGAGGCTAAGCTAGGAGATTCCGACGTTAGGTGTAAGAAATGCATTTTCAACTTGCAATGAGTTTACTGGTATGGAACCCCATCATAAGTCGAGGAAGATCTATATTTAATAGAGGTAATTCCTTACAGGTCTGTACCGCTTGGAGCAAAACATTGGCAAAGGCTTTAGAAGGACATTTTTTCCTTTAACATCATCAAATCCTTAGTCAGGACTCCCCTCTCTACTCCCGCCTCCTTCCCACTAGGTCCAAGGAGAATAGGAAACAGACTGACTTTCCCCTTTATCGGCATAAGCCCTCAGTGTTTGTGGGTTTTTTCCATGCCCCAAAAACATCATCTTAAGAGATTTGGAGTTTCATGGAAGATTTCATTATATCTGTCTTCTGGGAGAACTGGAAACAGAAACTGAGCTGCAAATGTTAGACTGCCATGCCTGAAAGCAACTTCCATTTTCCATTCTGGATTGATTTTAAAATATGGTATCATTCCCAGAACTGTTAAGAATAAGTCAGCTTTTACCTACCCACCCTTCCCCCTTTGCTCTTAATCCTTCCCTCAAATCAGATGGCATGCAAGATTTTAGCATTAAAATCTGCCAAGAAATATGAAAAACTAGTGAGCACAAATCTGTTAATAGTTAGAAATATTTTATAGAAATACATTTTTAAGTACTCTGCATTTAGGAAAAAAAAAAAACACCCAGTTTTTGAGACATGCCTCATTGCTGAGCCCTACAATGATATGCTGGGGGTGGGGGGGGGCAGTACGTGGTGGTTAAAGACCACTGAGTCACAAAGTGGGACAACAGAGGGAAGGTGAGCAGGAAAATGGGAGCTGGGAATAATAGTAACCAAATTTTATTGAGTTTCCTCATAAACATGTTGTTTTAGTTTGGGGTTGCTATCTTTATATTCCAAGGAGATAACAATCATACTAGATGGGGAAGAGGGTTGAGGAGAAGATGCAAATTCCAGGCCAGCAGAGGGAGTTGGTGGCAAAGGGATTCCTACACCAGACTCAGTCCATAACAAATGCAGGTCTTCAGTGGCTGAGCAGGAAACAAAGTAAATTCCAGCTGCACCCAGAACATTCTGCTGAGGTTCCACAGCACCAAGGTGTGGCACAACAGTTAGGGAAACCTAGGGGGCCCCCTGGGAACAAAAGAATAGAGCAGGAATTCCAAACTGCCGTAAACAAGTTGCAAGAAAGCATCGATCCACAGGATGCTTCACTCTGTCCAAGCAACCCACGAAGAAATCACCAGGATTTTCCACTTATAAAAATACAAGTGACATTTCCTTTTAAACTAACTAGATTGTCAGGTCTGGCCCTTATTGTTTGATGACATAAGGACCCCTGAAGTACTTCCTTGAATGGCCCTTCTCAGGCAGGAAACCAGAAACGTACACTGCCCTCCTCAGTTGGTGGCTCAACAAGGGAGTTGAAAATGTGTGGGCCTGCTGTCGGAAACCCGCACCATGCCTTGTCTCAGTATGGTGACATTACAAAACAACGCGAATCTGGGAGCCAGGAAAAATGGAGCTCTTCAGGTTTTCTTAAAGAGATGATGAGTCTTCACACTGCTGCAAACAAAGCTCCCTAAATAGCCTTCCTACACATCTTGCCCTTTCGCCCAAGTTTCATAGTCATGATAGCTAGGCAATCCCTCTCCCTCGCCCATGCTACGTTGCACTCACAGTCACTTCTTCCTTTGCCCTATCTCCATATTGTTCTCCGTTCACCCCCAACCATGCATGCAGATTCAGAAAATGAAATGGAGAAGTCCGCCTCTGACCTTGAGTTTTTCCCCTCGCTTTTTTATTACCGTGAAATTTATATTCAATGGTCTGCATTGACCTTAAAGTATAGTGAGAAGAGCTTGGATGTATGTATATTTATAACATATTAAACATAATGTATAATATATAAATATATCTGTGTAACCATCATACAAATCAAAATACAGAGCATTTCAATCACCCCGGGAAGTTTCCTTATTCTTCGACCCATTCACTCTCCACAACAGTATGCAACCATTTAATTTCTATTGACATAGATTAATTTTGCTAGTTTGTTAATTTCACATAAATGAAATCATATGTGTGATTATTTGTGTGTCTGGTTTCTTTCATTCTACATTAGAACTTTGAGATTCATCCATAGTGTTTCATGTTTAATGCATCATTGTTTTTTACTGCTGGGTAGTATTATATTAAATCTGCATAGCACACTGATTTTTCCATTCACCATGAACATTTGTGTTGTTTCCAGTTTGGGGCTATTATGAATGAAGCTGCTAGAAACATTCTTGTGCATGTCTTTCTGTAGACATATGTTGTCATTTTTCCTGGGTAAAAATCTAGGCATAGAATTGCAGGGTCATGAGGCAGGTGTATAATTTAACTTCATGAGAAACTACCAGACACTTCCCAAGTATTTTGCCAGCAACAGGCAAGACTTCCAGCTGCCCCACATCCTTATCAACACTGATGTTCTCATACTTTTCAATTTTATCCATTCTAATGGGTGTAAAATCTAATGATTTTAACCCCCATTTCCCTGATAATTAATGATGATGAACATTCTTTTCATGGACTTATTGGACATTCTTAGATGCCTTTTTGTGTGTGTGTGTGTGTGTGAAGTGTCCTTTCAAATATTTTACCCATTTTTGTAGACGTGTTTGATATTTTACTATTAATTATAGAAATATAGCAAACATATTCTCCCAATATGTAGCTTACTTTTTCGTTTTCTTAATGGTGCCTTTTGATGAACAGAACCACCCCAATTTTTATGCAGTTCAATTTTACTATTTTTTTTTTCTTTTATGGTTTGAGATAGTGTCACCTCCAAGAAGTCTTTTTCTACCTCAAGAGTACAAAGATACTGTGTTTTCTTCCAGAATTTTGAAAGTTTTGGCTGTTAAATTTAGGTCTATGAGAAATTTCAGGTTAATTTTGGTGTATAGTGTAAGATTGCGGTCAAGCTTTTCCTCCTTAGAGATACCCAATCATTCCACAAATAATTAATCGAAAAGACTTTTTCATTATTAAATTGCCTTGATAGCTTTGTCAAAATCAATTGTGAGGATCTCTTTCTGGACCCTAATTCTGTCCCACCAATTTATTTGTCTGGCTTTATGCCAATACTGCACTCTCTTCATTACCATAGCTTTATACAAAGTCCTAAATCAGGGCAAGTCTCTCAATATTTATTTATTTATTTATCTATTTATTTATTATTTTGATGTCTCTCAACCTAAAATATTTTTCAAAAATGCTTAGCTATTTATTTACATCTTTATTTCCTTTCAGCAAAGTTTTGTAGTTTTCAGTGTTCAGATCCTACATATCTTTTATACTATTTTCGATGCTATTTAAATATTGAATTTTTAAAATTTCATTTACTATTTTTTACTGCAAATATGTAGAAAACCAGTTGGTTTTTGTATATTAATCTTATATCCTGGGATCTTACTAAATTCACTTATTAGTAAATTGTAGATTTCTTTTTTAATATTTTATTTATTTATTTCAGTGAACAAAAGAGAGAGGGAGAGCACAAGAGGGTTGAGGGGCAGAGTGAGAAGCAGATTCCCCACTGAGCCAGGAGCCGGACGCAGGATTCAATTCCAGAACCCCGGGATCATGACCGGAGCCAAAGGTAGATGCCTAAATGACTGAGCTACCCAGGAGCCTTAAATTGTAGATTTCTTAGAGTTTTCTACATAAATAATCATATCACCTCTGAAAAGACTTTTTCATTTCATTCTTTCCTACTTTTGTCTTTTTTTTCTTTTTCATGACTTCTGTTCTGGTAAGCAGTTTCAGAGTACGATACTGAATAGAGCGGTGAAAATAAACATTCTTGCCTTTTGCTGATCTCAAGGGTAAATCATTCAGTCTTTCACCATTAAGTATAAAGTTAGCTATAAATTTTTTTGTTGATGCCCTTTATTATTTATTAGGTCCTATTTTCAGTTTGTTGATAGCAATTTTTAAAAATCTTGAATAAGTGTTGAATTTTGTCAAATATGTTTTCTGCACTTATTGAGATAGCCACACAAATTTCTCATTTTTTTTCCTGTTAATATGGCTAATATAAACCGAGTTTCAAATGTTGAACAAACCTTGCATTCTTAGACTAAGCCCCACTTGGCTTTATTATCCTTTTCATACAACATTGGATTTGATTTTCTAGTATTCTGTTGAGGAGTTTTGTATCTGTGTTCTGAAAGGTAATGGTTATAATTTTGTTTACTTACACCTTGATTTTGGTCCAATGTCTTGATTCTTTTTTTTTTTTAAAGATTTTATTTATTTATTTGACAGAGATAGAGACAGCCAGTGAGAGAGGGAACACAAGCAGGGGGAGCGGGAGAGGAAGAAGCAGGCTCATGGTGGAGGAGCCTGACGTGGGGCTCGATCCCGTAACGCTGGGATCACGCCCTGAGCCGAAGGCAGACGCTTAACCGCTGTGCCACCCAGGTGCCCCCAATGTCTTGATTCTGATGTCAGGATTATCCTGGACTCACACTACGTGTTGGAAAACATTCTTTTACTTTCTAGTTTCTGAGTTTGTGTGAGATTGGTATTAATCCTTTGAATGTCTTATAGAATTCACTGATAATATCATCTGAGCCTGGAGATATTTTATTTTGAGGGAGGGGAGTGGGTAGTTATAAATTCTATTTCTTTTTTCTTAAAAATTTTATTTATTCACTTATTTGGGGGGGAGGGGCAGAGGGAAATGGAAAGGGACTCTCAGGAAGACTCCAGCTGAGTGCACAGGTGGATGTGGGCTCGATCTCACAACCCTGAGATCATGACTTGAGCTGAAAGCAAGAGCTGGATGCTTAACCCACTAAGCTACCCCAGAGCCCCTATAAATTCTTATTTCTTAGTAGATACAGAGCTACTGAGGTTTTTTATTTCTTTTTGGGTCAGTTTGTAAAGTCAGATATTTGTCTATTTCATATAAGTTATCAAATTTATTTACATGGAGTTCTACATAATATCTTTATAACATATGTAGGATCTATAATAATACCTTATTTTCATTCCTGCTATTGATAATTCATTTTTTCTCTTTTTTTTCTTGATTATTCTTACTAGGGACAAAACGATTTTATTAATCGTTTCAACAAGTTTCCATATGGTAATTATCTTTAATATTTATGTTCTTGTTTATAGAATTCTCCTTTCTCTTTATAATTCCCTCCTTTTATTTACTACTTCACTCTATCTTATTCCTTTCTTCTTTTAGATGTATATAAAATAATTTATTTCTCTCTATTAACTGCTTTAACTGCATCCCACAAATTTTATTGTTGTATATTTATCATTCAGTTCAAAATATTTTCTAATTTCCTTTTCAATTTCTTTATTGACCCATGGATTATTTAGAAGAGCATCTCTTAATTTTTAAATATTTGGGGGGGTTTTTTGTCCTATAAATCCTATAGTTATTGATTCCTAAATTTCATTGTGGTCAGAAGACATAGTCTCTGTGATTTCAATCTTTTAAATGTATTGAGACTTTTTAATGGCTCAGAATATGATCTATGATGTTGAACATTCCATGTGTACTTGAAAACCAATGTGTGTTCTGCAATTGCTAGATGTAGGATTCTATGAATGCCAACTACGTCAAATAAAGGAGATAGTTGTTAATTTTTTTATTTTTTAATTTTTTAAAAAGATTTTATTTATTTATTTGAGAGAGAGAGAGACAGCCAGCGAGAGAGGGAGCACAAGCGGGGGCGGGGGGAGAGGAAGAAGCAGGCTCCCAGCGGAGCAGGGAGCCCGACGTGGGGTTCGATCCCAGGGCTCTGGGATCACGCCCTGAGCCTAAGGCAGACGCTTAACAACTGAGCCACCCAGGCGCCCCAAGATAGTTGTTTGTATGATTTTGTTTTGTTTTGTTTTGTCTACTTGACCCATCAATTAATGAGTAGGGCTGTTAAAATCCGCAACTGTATTTTATTATTTCTCCTTTTAGTTCTGTCAGATTTTGCCTCAGGCATTGTGAAACTGTTATTAGATGCATGCACATTAGGATGATTACACCTCCATGATTGACTGCCCTTTTATCATTATGAAATGTTCTCCTTTACCTGTGGTAATAGTTTCTGTCTACCTCATCTGAAAACACAAAGCCACATCAGCTCTCTCTCTTTTTTTAAAAAAAGATTTTATTTATTTGACAGAGAGAGACAGCGAGAGAGGGAGCACAAGCAGGGGGAGTGGGAGAGGGAGAAGCAAGCTCCCCACTGAGCAGGGAGCCTGATGCGGGGCTTGATCCCAGAACCCTGGGATCATGACCTGAGCTGAAGGCAGGCATTTAAAGACTGAGCCACCCAGGCACCCTGCACATCAGCTCTCTTATACTTATCTTTTAATCTGTTCCCCCTTAGCACATAATATGGGCCCCAACCCCAACTCTAACCACTTTCAGGACTGTCTCTTTATCTTTAGTTTATGGTAGTTTGATGATATGTCTAAGTGTATTTCTCTTTTTACTTAGCCTAATTTGCTGATTTGTGGTGTTCTTAGATATGCACATTGATATTTTTCTCCAAATCTGGAGAATTTGCCCTTATTTCTTCAAATACACATTTTATATGTTCCTCCATTCACTCTATTCTCCCTCAGGAACTCCAATTATGTGTATAACAGATTATATTGTCCCAAAGGTCACTAAGGCTCCGTTCATTTTTTTTAAATATTTTTTCCCTATTCTTCAGATTGGACTTTTTATTTCAGATATTCTCTTTTTCATTTCTAGAGTTCCCATTTAGATTGTTTTTATAGTTGGGTTTTTTTTTTCCCTGACATCCCCATTTGTTTCCTCACTAGGACCATCCTTTCTTTTAAGTCTTTGATCATATTTATAGAAGCTGCTTTTAAGTCCCCGTCTGCTAAATCTAACCTCTGGATAATTTTGAGGTCTATTTCTCTGGGTCACGTTTTCCTAGTTTGTCATATGCTTGGTAGGTTTTTTTATTGTACACTAGGTATTGTGTGTGACACACAGTAAAGAGCCTAAAATATCTTGTCTTCCTTTGAAGAGTTGGTATTTTGTTCTTAGGGTATGGCATTACTTGAGGGCATGGTCCTTGTAGAGTGTGGCCTTTCTGTGATCTCAGAAGAGCACCCAAGTTGTTCAGTGAGGTCTCCCCACGCTGTGATGGAACCCCAATATCTCCTAACACTGGGTAAACTCGGGATTCTCTGTGTCGCCTCTCTTCCGCACAGCAACTACTGCTCTCTGATGTGCTTCAAACAGTCTTGGCTCAATCCTAGACCACAGACTGGGAATAAACACCTACTCAGATCTATGGGTCCCATCTGGACAACTTCCTCTTCTTTAGTGCTCTACCCACAAAGTTTAGCAGCCCCAAACCCCAATCACTGCCTCTCAGTTCAGCAAGACCACTGCCTCTCTTGGGCACCTATTTACTTCTCCACTTTTAGAAAAGTCTTGACTCAGCTTATTCTCTAACACCTGAGAACAGTGGTCTTGAATATTCTGTCTGCTTTCATACCTGTTTATGATGGGAGAATTACTCTGCTGTGGCCAGAAGTGCATATGATAGCCCTTACTGTTTTTCTTTGTGAGAACCCCCCCAGCCCCCCACAGGAATGTTAATGACTAGATTCCTTCATCTCATTACACCTTACTTCAAGAGAAACCTTTGGAATCCTAACAAATCTGTTACATAGTTTGCTCTCAGAGGGATCCTGTGTTAAATTCACCTGTGGTGGGGTGCCTGGGTGGCTCAGTGGGTTGGTTAAGCATCTGCCTTCACTTGGGATTGGCCCTGCAGTGACAGGCTCTCTGCTTCTCCCTCCCCCTCTGCCCTTCCCTCCACTTGTGCACACACACTCTCTCTCTCTCAAATAAATAAATAAAATCTTTTTAAAAAATTTATTTTTGGTAAGTGAATCTCTTGTTTTGCGGCCTAGATTCCCACTTTCCTTTCTTCTGCTGCTATTCTGTTGGGCAACACTACCAATTTCCCTACTGCCCATGACTGTATGCCAAAATTTCTTCTAACAAATTTCGAAGCTAGGGTATGTGTCTGTCTTGGAAAAAGAGCAGTCAGCATCAGGTTCTAATCTTCTCCTCCTCTGGGGTCTGCCTCTCTCACCAGAGAAGAGGAAAGATGCTAGGTCTCCTAATCTTTTCCCTTGCGGATCCAGCTAGACACCAAATACTGCCAGAAATATGGAGACGTCCACACTCCCAAAGTCCTATGCTGTCCTGAGACTGTTCCACATAGATCAGGGGTCTGCAATGAGTGAGAGAATAAGTGGCTGCAGAAATCTCCTTTATGACAATGTGGGGGAGGACAGGATGCACAGGAAAATGTCCAAATTCTCAGCCTCAAGGGCCTTCTGCTTGGAATTGAGAGCTCTTTACCTCCTTGCCCATCATGCCCTCCCTTATTACAGATCTCACTGTAGGAGGGGGATTCATATCTACCTTAATTTCTCATTGAACAAATGTCTCATCCCTGGTTTCCTGCCAGAAAGCTACTTGTTTACCTCTTTTTTTTTTTTTTTTTAATGTCGACCCCAATCTGCTTCACCAAGAGCACATCTCAGAGGCTCCACGGGCGTGCGGTGCAGCAGAGGCTGTGTGGGACCTGAGCTACCCACGACTCTAGCATACGCCCTGACCAAGCAGACATCTCAAACTGATACACTTAGAGAACCTTTCTCTCCTGCTTATGAACAATCAGTTAGGGACTTAAACTGTCCCAGGAATGCTCTGCCCTTCCACATGCTTTAGAACATTCACACAGTCCACCAAGCCAAAGAGGTCCTGGTCGCCCTCCCTCAGACACCGATAGCACACGCTCTGACAATCCCTGACTACGTCAGTGAGCTCCTCCTCCACACAACCTCGAGTCTCTTTTTCCCCTGGTCTTCTGTCCAGTGCTTCTTTTCTCAAGGGTCTGGAAGAAGGCTGGTTGTGCCAACGCATGTAAAGCCTGCTTAACCGGAAACACCACAGCAGTGCCATGGGAACCACTTTCTATTGGTGGGACAGGGCAAATGCTGTCTCCATGCTTTCCCACGACCACATCCTGCACGCTCCCCTCTTTCCTGTCCCCCTTCCTCTCCCATCTCCTTCTAAAACCTAGAGTTTCTGAAACTAGACATGGCCTATTTCTGCTCTGACCCACTCCAAGCACCGTCCATCTCTCACCCTCAGACCACCCGTTTCATGAGCAGTCCCTCTGGTTCTCTCAACTGCACCTTTCATCTCCATGCATGTTTGATATGGAATTCATCTTGGAAAGCAAGTTAGAAAATGAGAACGTTAACATGAGTGCCATCTTACCGGTAATTTCTCAAGTACCTAGGTTCCAGGATTTTAGTGGTAAAAATGCAAATTTAAAACACTTCTTTCATGTGTGAAATACAGTCAGCTGTGTCATTTTAAAATCACATTAATAATATCTCATTTGCTACTCAGTGATTACGCCAATTGAAACATTATGACGGTGCTGGAGTTATGTTTAATGAACAAATTAAACAAGACTAACACTGAAAGTCTATCCAAGAAGGTTAACAGTTCTGGAGGCGCTTTCGTAGGAGATCAATCTATAATTCATATATGTTGAGCAGGGAAAATTAAATATATTGCTCTTTCCTAAAATAGGTCATCATTATTTTTGTACATAACTTATTTTTTAAACTAGCCTAAGTTAAAAAGAAAAGACCTAAGAGTTACAGGGCAAATTCAGTTCCTAAAAACTATAACACACACACACACACATACACACTAGCTACTTGTGAATCATGAAGCTCTGTTTTCTAAATGAATCCTGTCTTGTCAACATCAGAAATAAAGAGAAACCACAGCAAGCCCTTAAAGAAACATCTCTGTGAATGTGCAATGCCAACGCAGATTTCTTACTGCCTCTGGAAACAAACCAATACTCTACCATCACAGACCTCAGCCTCTCCTGGAGGTGAGCCTCCCTGGTACTCCCCTCCAGTCTGGCTGACTCTCTCAATTCCCTGCCATTCCTGTGTGAAGTTTTAATCTGCCTGTCTTACTGCTGAATTGACGCCTGGAATCCCGAAAAGAAGGAAGAGAAGGACAGGCTCCCATGGAGTGGAAAGAATTCACTTTAGACCAAAAATCAATCACTATGGGTATCTCACTGAGAAAGTCTTCCTCTTCTAAAGTTTATGCAAAATTAAAATCTTATGGACACTTGATATGCAGGAGGTTATCCAATCAATTAAATAATTGAGCAAGTGAGTGATTCATTTAAAACAATTTGGAATTGAGAATTCACCCATCTTCAGGGAAGGCAAACTGGTGCAGCCACTGTAGGAAACAGTATGGAGGTTCCCGAAAAAATTAAAAATAGAACTATCCTACAAACAGTAATTGCACTACTGGGTATTTACTCCCAAAATACAAAAACACTAATTCAAGGGGACACATGCACCCCTACTTTATAGCAGCATTATCTACAACAGCCGAACCATGGAAGTAGCCCAAGTGTCCATCGATAAACGGATGGATAAAGAAGATGTGAAACATATATACAATAGAATATTATTCAGCCATAAAAAAGGAATGAAATTTTGTCATTTGCAACAACACAGATGGAGCTAAAGAGTATAATGCTAAGAGAAGTAAGTCAGAGAAAAACAAATACTATATGATCTCACTCCTATGTGGCATTTAAGAAACAAAACAAGTGTGCAAAGGGAAAGAAAAAATAAGGGGCAAACCAAGAAATAGACCCTTAACCATAGAGAATGAACTGATGATGGTTCCCGAGGGGAAGGGGGATGGGTTAAATTGGTGATGGGGATTAAGGAGTGCACTTATTATGATGAAATAATAATAATAATTTAAAAAAAGAAAAGAACAAGTTAAAATAAACTTCATCTCTTGAAAAAAGCAAAACAATCAAACCCACCTTCGTAGGGCCAAAATGTGTAATCATATCAATAATCCCTTCTCCTGAGTCTTTCATGCATTCTTCACAAGAAAACTGAGTCTTCTTGAACAAGAGCAGTGTCTGGTATATAAAAAGTGTTCAATAAATGTTAGCTAGTCTATTATGATCTTGTCGAATTACCGAGAGACCCTCCGCAATGACGGAATCGAAGCTAGACTCCCTGACTGAGTTGGAACAGGGTCTTGTTCAATGCAGTGTCTTCTTGCTTACTTATTGCGACTCTGCAAATTTTGGATACTCAGTAAAAGCTTGCTGGAAGGTGCAGAGCTCAGAAAGGGAAGAGAGAAAGGCAGAGAAAGGAAGAGAGGGAGGAAGATAGGAAGCTCACTAGTACCTACAGATGTGATTTCTACACTGAGTGGGAGTTTAGAAGAGAGTAGGTTTATTTTCATTACAAGTCTCTGATTCCCAAAGAGAACCATTCAACCACTGTAACCAAATTGTTCCTAAAATGTGTCCCATCTGTGCACTTTGACCCAGGACATTTTATAGTCCTGGAATGTTTCCTTCCTTCCCAACTATTAATAGTCTATCCATTCCTTAAGCTCAACTCCAATTACACCCGTTCCACGAAATGTTTCCTCACCTTTCAAAGTAGAAGTGATCTCTACCTGTTCTCAAATACAAGTTATGGTGTATAACACTTCTACTACCTATAACCAATTTTATATCGTTATCTTTTCATAAACTTATTTTTGCTCACCTCCAATAAGCTGTGAGTGCCTCTGTGGCAGAAACTCTGACATTTTAGATCGCCACCCATGGTATGTTTCATATGATGGTCCATTTCTCTCTGGTGCTGAGTAGCCTAGCTGCCCCCTCCGTCCACACTGTTCACCTTTCTCCCACCTGCTCCGGGCCCTAGAATACTGACCTGTATAGATTACATCATCCAGATTCCTCACCCTCTGACTTGCTGTGGATTAGGCCAATGGGGAACCTATAAGACTGGCAACCAACTTCCCCAGTTCCCTCCCTGCAGAGACCCAAGGGCTGGCTGAGGCCCCGCTGAAGGTCAGAGCCCCTTATGGCAGCCCTCTCCACATGGTCCTCTCCATCCTTACAGGAACTGGGTGGGTCCTCCGTTTCAGGGTTTGCTTCTGTTACTAGCCTCAAAATTCTACATTAATTTATGAGGTTTCCTTACCTTGCCCCTGTCCACATCCTTGTAAACAGAGATTTTATTAGAATTTTCTCAAATTATCATAACTTAAGTGCACTCTCTGCTTCTTGCTGGGACCCTGATAAACACATCTGCTCCATTTTCCTCTTTGCACTTAATATCTGAAATGATCTTATTAATTTATGTATTTACTGCTTTGTACTCTTTCTCTCCTCATCCCTCAAAAAAGAACAACGGTCCATTTGGCAGGCATTTTGTCTTATTCACAACGATTACTCTCAGCTTCTAGAACAGTGCTAGACAGAGAAGAGGCAGTCAATGAATATGTGTTCGATAAATATATATGTATATTCCAATTCAAAGTATTATTGCTATAATCTATAGGTTCAAAAGATGATTCCAAAACCATTAAGTCAGTTATTAACTCATATTTTCACGATTTAGAACCAAGCACTAATTCAGAGTCTGAATGCAACATTTCTTAAAGCCCAATCAAAACACAAAATGCTTAGCTCTCTACATTATTTTCCTAAAGATGAGCTTCTAACAAAGAGAAGCAAAGCGGAAAAACCCTGGGGTATAATACAGAAGGAAGACAAAAAAGATATCTTTCAGCAAGCATTTTTTTTTTTTTTGCCAAGAGAAATGTGATACTTGCCAAAAAATTAGGCTGTAATTCAAGACACATCTCTGACATCCCTGTAAATTGTTTCCCAACTCAAAACAAAAATTTGTCACTGTCGTTGAACTGCCCTCCAACTATCATCTCCCCATTTCCTGCCTAAAGCTATGCTTCAAAGTACATTAAAACCTACCAAGAGAAGGGGTTGGCCTTCTCTTACATGAATACCTAGAAATTAATTTAGGTATTCAAGATTGAGAAGTGAAGGAAAGACTGTAAGTGAGACCTTACCCACCTCTTTCTTAAATGAGATATTGTGGACTATGGGGGAACACCAAGAGTCGATGGACAAAAGGGAACAGTTTGGAAGTTCCAAATCTTCCAGGGCACTCATGCCACTGGGGAATGCAGGAATTCAATGGTGGAAGTGCTTTCCTTTCTTGATAGCCACTAATAGAGTGAAGCTGGGTCTGCAGTTCCAAAATGAGCTCATGCGGGTGGAGCAAAGCTTTGTCCCCTATAATATGCCTTCCCAGAAGCTCTAACAGCTGTGCAACTGCTAACAAATGGCTATTTTCTTTGGCTAAATACATTATCACAGAATTATCCTAGTCAGAACCACACTGGACCTAAGGAAGCTGATATTATGTGTAAATCAATAGAGGAAACTCAGCAGATGGATAAACAGTATTTCAGGAACGTGATAGTAATTTGAGTGGTACTTGCCATTACTTCTTAGGATTCATTTCCAATCTTCTTTCTCAAATATTGATGAAATGTTTCATAATTCGTTTTGACCTTTATATAAATTTAATTGCATGTACATTTGAGTGGAGCGCCTGGCTCATTTGCAATAGAATATCCTAAAACTTCTGCCTCACTTTCAATATTCTCAGGTTTCTCCCAGTTCCGAGATTTATCACCTCTGGGGGTGTTCCCGCATTATCACTTAGAAGCATACCTATCCCCGGATCTGCTCTTGAATGAGCTGCCATTTGACAGAAGTTCTCCTTGCTCAGAGAAGCAACCAGAGGCACTATGAGATTATTCAGATATTTGTCACTGACTCGTGAGGGAAAGCTAGAAAGTCAGTACTTTCAGCTGAAGATTCTCAGGTAAGAGTGATCTCAAGTACTGGGAGCTAGAATTGTGGTCTCTCCGGGTGCTGCATGTGAGTAAGGTGGAGCCAGTCAGGAGGTGAGGGACACTGGTGAGGGCAATGTCTTATGAGACTGGATTCAGACCAAGGTGAAGCTCCTGCCCAGCAGGGTCTCCAAACGGCACAGGAGCACTCCAAGGTTGCGCCAAGGGGACAGAGAGATGAGGAGAAAACAAATTCATTTTTATCATTTCTTGACCTCTTCCATTTTTTACTCCCATATTTTAATATTTTTAGCTTATAGATATACTTAATGCCTATTTTAATACTATGTAATATTCCATACTTGTATTTATACACACACATACATAATTCCTTTATACTGTTTATAAGGAAATAAACAATTTTGGAAATGATTCTTCAAAAATTGTAGTTAATAGGTACATTCAGTCAGGAAATTCAAGAAAGTTTGAAGGCTGGTACTGTAGCAATGAGATAGACACAGAAGAACGGGTTGGAAGAGAGCTAAGAGTCTGGGGAGCACCCACAGGGCACGGGAGGGTAAGAGATACCAGAGAAAAGGAGCAGCATGAACTCAGAGAACAGCCTGGAAGGAGCTCTCCACAGCTGAGACACAGGAGGACTGTGGCCACTAGGAAGAGGAAGCATGCCACACACTGCTGGTCTTCTATTTCCTGCTGGGAGAAGAGGCCTGTCAGGAGCCAGAAGGACATGGCTGACCTCACAGTCCCCCCAGCAGCTGGTCATTAGCAGCTGACTGGGCCAGGGATGCTGTGTTCACCCAACATCCTTTCTTTTCCTTCAGGCCTCTGGTCCCTGGGGCTAGTCCCCATCCAGGGAGGAATGAGTCTTCCTCTCTTTCTAAGTCTTCACACTCTCTGAATCTTGTCACTATTGTTTCCCCGCTTCTGCCATCTGATCCTTGAAATTCCTCTTGTTCCTGCCTCTGGAGAGGACTGCTCTAACATCTGAAGATTTGAGAAGGGTTCATGCTCTGCGGGTCCACATCCTCTCAGGTCCCAAGGTAGTTCCACCCCCTCTCCTGAGCACCCAGCTTATTACCACAGAAGGGGAACTGGGGAAAGCCAAAATTAACATTTATAAACATGGCCAATCTTCCCATGTGTAACAACATGATGTCTCATTGTTGGGGTTTTTTTGTGTGTTTTTTTTGTTTGTTTTTTAAAAGTCTCAAGGCGGGGGGCCGAGAAGAGGGAAGTGGCGGCTGCTCCAGTTCCTCACGGCACCTTTCTTACACACTCTTGGCAAAGGTTCACATTTCCAGTCAACTTCACTCATTTTATTTCCCAGATGTTTTTATGCTCCAAGACCAAAGCTAAACTCCAACTGCTCCTTCCCTGTCAAATGCCGACTCCATCTGTCCCCGTCACTTCTCCCAGCCCCCTTACAGGTCCCCCAGCTGCGCGGATCACAGAGGCCCAGCAGCACTCTTTTATTGCAATATTTACGTGAGCACGCTCGCGGTGGGGTTGTCCTAGATTAGAGGCCATACACGTGGGATTCACAGGGTGAAAACCACACGAAGATCACCTCTCACCACCTCAGGGCGGTCCTGAGTGGGAGGCTAGTCGGGGGGCGGGAGGCCTCAGTCACTCTTTCCAGTCTATACTGTGCACTTCCAGGTGTAACTGCGAGCAGATTTTTGACAGTTTAACGTTCAGGGTTGGTAACCCTTACCAGAATTCCTTGGCCAAATTCAACAGCTATTTCTATTCAAGCCAAAGTACTTTGTTCTTACTCAACAGTTGTTTGAATTAACTCCCTCAAAGCACCCGTGACCCCATAAGCCACTTCAAGGCAAAAACCTTATGATATTTTTGGACTTCAAATCCTCAGACATTAGGGGACTGATAACATGAGTTGACTTAGAAATCAGATTGTTTCATGCAACATTGGGAACATCCTTAGACTAAAATAACTATTTGTTGTCTACCTAAAATTCAAACATAACTGGGTGTCCTGAATTTTTATTGGTTAAATCTAACAACCCTACTATGGCCTGAAAAAAAAAA